>NC_089255.1:95438464-95738464 GCF_963930625.1 Muntiacus reevesi | reverse complement strand
CCTTGCGCGAGGAACCCGCTGCTTCGCGCTTGCTCCACCACGCGCCCACCGGCAGTCCATGGGAACGCCAGCACCCCACGGCGGTCCCGAGCCACGTGACATCAGTACCGTGGCGAGGGGGAGAAATCAGGGCTGTCTCTGATTTTACCGAAAGCGGGGTTTTTGTGTGTGTGTGTTGTTTTTTTTTTTCCACAGCTGCCTAGGAGGTCTAGAATCTTTCTCTTCTCGGTTCTTAAGTGAAAAATCTCAAATAGTTCCTTGTGCATTACAAAAAGCAACAACAACACAACAACAACAACAACAACAAAAAGCCACAAAACTCCTTGCGAGCACTTCCACTCCATCTGCACGGCAGTCCTGCGCTCTTCGGGACGACGGCGAAGCGTTCCCTCTGCCGTCAGGGCGCCGAGCTGGAAGTGAAACACGCAGCCGTGCCTGGAAGCGTTATGCAAAAACCCACCGGCATGCCAGCCTCCGGCTTCTTACCCACCCCAGCGTCATAGGCAGGGGACCCCGGGATAACGATAAACCCATGTGTGGAGGTGTTTCACCTGTTTCTCTCTCTGTAGGATTTCATGGTGCTTTAAAAAAAAAAAAAAAAAAAAAAAGGCATTTTACAGAAAATAAAGCAGGGTTGGGGGAGGAGGGAATTTCGTAATGTTCTTATTAGGAAAAGTAAAAAGCAACTTTGCTTGTAACATGTCAATAAGCTGTGCTGCTACTGTCTTTATTTGGTGATGTAAGATTTTTTTTCCAACGATGGAGAAAATTGCAACAAAGACCTTCTGGAAGATCTAATACAATGTCTCTCCTGTTTCCCTTTATTTGTGGGGCCAAACGTGGTTCATTGAAGCTGGGTTGGGAGGTACGCTCTGGACCACAGGTCATCCGGGGATAGGTTTCTGGCCAGGCTGGCATTCATCAGGGAAGAGCTAATGCAAACTTAACTGTCTCGCAGGTGGGGGAGCCCACAGCAAGCCAAGAGGAGGAAACTTGACCCAGTATGGTTACTGCATATTTGCTTCCCCTTTCTTGTTTTTATCTGATGCTGACTGCATGTTGCTGGGGATTGGACAGCATGTCACCATTTCCGGGTGAAACACTGGATTTGGGCGTTGTGCCGTGTCTGCCCCTATGAAACGGACGACTGCTTGGGAATCCAGGTTTCATGCTGTATCTGCTTTTGCACTTCCTTTGTGTCCACCAACCATGGGCTTGTCAAAATGGGTAGAGCTCAAATGCCCACCACTTTTGAGCACCAGCTTAGTAGTAGCAGTAGTTTAGTTGCTAAGTCGTGTCCTACTCTTGCGACCCCACAGACCATAGCCCACCAGGCTCCTCGTCCATGGGATTCTGCAGGCAAGAATACTGGAATGGGTTGCCAGTTCCTTCTCCAGGGGATCCTCCCGACCCAGGAATCGAACCCGGGTCTCCTGCATTGCAGGCGGACTGTTTACTGACTGAGCTATGAGGGAAGGTACCTGGTTATGTACCATGTACTCTGCTAGGCAGTTTGCAAACATGCCACTGGGTCTTCTCAAGTTGGGTTTCTTCATTTTGTCCATGAAGACTTTGCGGCTCAGAGATGATGAGAAACTTCCAACCCAAGTGTGTCAGCTCCAAGCCTGAGTCTCTTTCACCAGATCACGCAACTGCCTGGGGTGTGTGCTTTGAGCACTTGACGAGTAAAGGTGACGTGGTGCTTTCTGACTTATCTGCACCGTCTGGCCCACCCTGTTTGTGAGAGGCCTGCCGTGAGGTCAAGGGTGAGTTTCTGGCTGCAGGACTGAGCAAGGCCAAGTGACTTCCATTCTCAGCCGAAGCCAAGAATGCGCCCAGGCTAACCCAGTGTCACTACTGGTCATGGGCTGGCCAGGGACAGATCTCGTTCCTCTTTTTATTGGTTTCACTTGCGTGCATAGGGGCAGAGTACATGGCACATGGCAGGAATTCAAAGCAACTTTTCCAAAATGCAAATTGGCCTGTGGATCTCCTTGGCCTTCGGGATAAAAAAACCCCAAAGTCCTAGTCTTGGTCAGGCCCCGTGTGGATTTCTGCCTCATTGCACCCCAACCTCGGCCGCCACCACTTTGGATTTCTCGCCAGTTCCCCTGGTGGTCCACGCTTTCTTCTGCTATCTCCAGGTCTTTGCACGTGCTGTCCCTTCTGGGAGGCCTCCCCCCTTAGGAGCCACCTTCCCCATCCAACAACCACCTGGCCCCCTCATGTCTTTCAGTATTGAGCTGAAGAGCGGCCTGTGGGGAACCTTCCCTCACTTGTCCCCTCACCGGACTGTGAGGCAGCTGCCTTCTACACAGGGGCCTTCCCTCAACTCGAGCGCCTGCTATACTGGGTTTAGCGGCTGGTTTCCTTGTCTGTCTGATGCAGGAGATAAGCTCCTCGGTGCAGGAACTCAGCCTCTCATTTCTATTCTCAGGACTGAGCACTGTACCTGATATACAACAGAGATACATTACTGGTGGAATGATTTTAGTGCCCTTCTTGACAGCACATTTGTATCCTTCAAGGGAGATTTAATTTTTTGTGAATTCAAAGTCATTTGGAACCCAAGACAATCCAATTCCTGAGTATCCTCTTGGTCAAAACCAAGTTTGCCTTGTACAAATAATAAAGAATTTGATCTGTGTTTGGTGTTTACAAAAAGCTCCAAAATTTTGATCACAGTGATAGTTAAAGTAACTAGACTCTAAAGATGACAACTTTGATGGAAAGCTCTCATTTAGAGGTACAGATAATGGAATATTTATTTTAAAACCATTCTTAATACTACCGATAGTTTGAATGCATATGACCTTAGGAAATAGTATATTTTGTGGAGATATCAAACATATGACAAGTGGACCACAGTCCTTACACCCATGCCCAAGGCAGATACTGTCATCAGTCATAGAATACCTTCCCTATTGATCCAGGTACATTCTCAGAATTCACTGTAAGACTGTTCTCAAGGCCCAGAGTTCTCAAAGTATTCTCCAATGACCTTCTTACATCCCTGAGATTCTCTCATGGTTTCCACAGGGTTATAACTATTTCCCAGAATAATACTAAGACATCATTTGCCCACATTCTCTCACGAGGGCATAGCACTTAGAATTGAGTAGCATTAGTCACTTAGAGAGGGGCTTCCCAGGTGGAGCTACTGGTAAAGAACCTGCCCGCCAATGGAGGAGACATGAGAGACGTTCAGTCCCTGGATGGGGAAAGATCCCCTGGAGGAGGGCATGGCAATCCACTCTGGTGTTCTTGTCTGGAGAATTCCACAGACAGAGGAGCCTGGCAGGCTACAGTTCATAGGGTCGCAAAGAGACAGACACAGCTGAATTGACTTAGCACGCATGCATGCACGCAGTCACTTAGAGAACAGAGGCAGGGTAACAAAAAACCATTGAAGACTAAGAAGTTTCCAAAATGCTACCAAATGAGCTTGCATTTCTTAGAGAACCCCAAAGTAGCTATGATATTTTCTATTGAAATGGGCTTTCTGCCTGGCCTCATAGGAATGGATCATGGCAACAGCTGTACAATCTTCCTGTGGGCTGGCCTTGCTGCTGCCCAGCTCCTCAAATTCCTTCCAGTTAGCCCTGCAAATCCCAGAAGTCTCATGGGTGCTCAATTTCTTTGCTACTGTGCTGCGGGGATCAGTTCTCTATTAAACAGAAAGCTCCTTGCCTCTCCGGGGCTGGACGACACGGCCATCCGTGGAGCCCCTGGTAGCAGCAGTCTCTCCGTTTGGGTAACTCTCTTCCCCATACTGGGAGCCCCTCGAAGAAGATCTCCTTACCTACTTGTTTCCATGGGCCTGTCACAGAGCCTGGAGCATGGTAACAGATCTAAAGATGTATGTTGAATAAATATCAAATCCGAGAATGTGGAGTCGAGTCAGCCTCTGCAGGGAGTGGGGGGCAGAGCAAGAGAGCCCAAATCTGGGGTGAGCTGGAGGGGAGCTTGCAAGGGTGCAGTGTGTGAGGGGAGCCAGGGCAAAGGGCGGCGGGCCAGGCAAACGGAAGATGTCTAGAGACGGTACTGACTGCGGTGGCAACTTCTGCCTCATCACTTCTATGAATTTACATCAAGGGCATGAACCTGAGTGGGGCACACACCTCAACGCAAAACTACTCAGTTAAAATGCCAGTGCACACGTGGCGGTGTGAATTTGAGACAGCACACAGGTCAACACACATCCACTGCATCTTTATGGATGACTTGTTCTAAGGAATACATTTAAAAATATATTACAAGACTTTAAAACTAAAAATATATATATATATAATTTTTTAAAAATGTCTCGCACAACCCATTTGAAAGAGTTATATTTATTAAATGCATCTTAAAGGTCGTTTAAGGATTCATCACTTGGAATCATTCAGGATAATAAAAGATTTTTTTCCCCTCAGTTGGAAAGCAGTAACTTTTTTTGTGTGTGTGTGCAATAGAGTTTATTAAAGTATAAGAGGGACAGAGAAAGCTCCTGACACAGACATCAGAAGGGCTTGCTAGTGTTAGCACTGGAGTGATATGCTCTCACATTAGCTATTACCGTAAGTCAAAAGAACGTCTGGAGGGTGCAGAGACCTCACCAGACCACTCCCATGATTTACACCCTAAGATAAGAGGATGAGCCAGAGGGTTTTCCCAGAGACTGTCCTTAAGCAGGATACCTTATTGTCATATAATCCTAAAGAATGCAGAGGGAAAAAAGTTTGTCCTTTCTTCCTCCTTGAGAATTCCAGACCCCTCTCTCCTTGGGGACCCCTAGACTTATCAACCTGCCTAGGAACTGACTCTCTCAGTGTTGTGGAGGATGATCAGCCAGCCCGCCCACACAGCCGTGGAAGGCACGCCCCGAGGCCTGCATCGTGCTGGGCCTGGGGAAGACTGGGCACAGGGCGAGGCAATCCCCACCCTGGAGGTCACCCAGGAGGCCCATGGCGAGTCAGAGGTGAGGGCAGGGGCTATCCTGGGAGCCTGAGGAGGACGAACCGACCCAGAAGGGCACCAGGCCAGTCTGGTTTAACTCACCACCCAGGTGTGAGCAAGGGAGGGAGGCTGGGAGGGCAGCGAGGGGCAGCAGACAGTGGGAGATGTAACTTTAAAATGTTCCAATATTGTAATCTGTTATCTACAAGCTGCCTGTATCAACAACTCTTTGGAATCATCTGCAGACACCTGAGGCAAAGAACAAGTGCAAGGCCTTAGTGAGACAGAAATTTGTCTTAAAATAAAGAAACTTGGAGGATTCCAACATTATGGAATCAAAAGCATGTGTTGCAAATGTATGAAACAGAAATACACATGATGCTAGCATAATCTATGACTCTCAGTTTCAACATTTTATGTAGAACAGAATCTATGCCTTAAAGAACATTCTGTGGTTGCCTGATTCCATAGAAAGGCTGTTTCTTTCCATGAGTGAAGCAAATCTGAAACAATTTTTCCACTGAATTGTTGAGGGGGGTGGAGAAAGAATAGCTAATGGTGTCTTAGATGGTAAAGCCATCTGCCTGCAATGGGGAAGACCTGGGTTCAATCCCTGGGTCGGGAAGATCCCCTGGAGAAGGAAATGGCAACCCACTCCAGCACTCTTGCCTAGAAAATCCCATGGACGGAGGAGCCTGGTAGGCTATAGTCCGTTGGCTTGCAAAGAGTCGGTCACGACCGAGCGACTTCACGTCTTCAATGGTGACAGTATCTGGCTAAGACTGTGCAATCCATCAATCTGTCCCATCCATCCATCCATCCATTTAGTAAATATCTATGGAGCCCGCCTCTGTGTGAGGTGCCGGGAGAGCTGCAGGGTGTGGCGGAGTCCTGGTCCCCGCCCTCGGTCATCTCAGGTTGCCCTGTGCCCACTGTGCAGTGGGGTGGTTGGAGGGAGAACCATAATAGGACTGTGTGTGACTCTGTTCAAAAGTACAAGAGATTACCCCCAAAGTGCTAGGAATTCAGACAGTGTGAGGATTGGTCACACGGTGACAGTCAAAACAGGCTTCCTGTAAGAGGTGGCATCTTTAAGAAGGCTTAGTAGGACTGGTTAGGAAATGGGAGAACAGGAATGACTCCAAAGTATATGAATCAGTTTCTCCTGAGGACACCACAAATGAGGCTTCACTTGGGACTGCTTTAGTACATTTTCTGAAATAAACCACAAACTCGAAGCCAAACTAAAAGATGAACAGAAGGTAAGCTCTGCAGGTCACCACCAATTGCAACAGGAATTGTAACTCCTTCTGAAGGCAAGTGTGACTGAGGAATACACAGCAGATAAAGCAGCTTCTCTGCCTGCTCCCCTGTCTCCCCCTCCCTGTCTCATCTCCTGGAGCTCCCAGGTTCTGGCCTCCTTTTCTCAAGCTCAATACAGTGACCACAGGATTCCTGGCTTCTTTGTTTCAAAAGTCACACCCACGGGAGGACTTCATTCAGCCCAGGCTTGGGAATGAGGTTTCCCCGAGTCAAAAGACATTTTCTTAGGCTGGGGACGGAACAGTTTGTACTCACATAGAGGGGATGAGACAGGCTTCAGCAGAGTCACCCCGGGGCAGCCCTGCCAGAAGGAGCAGGGGTGCGACGGGCAGGTGCGGGGTGGGGGGGCCCAGGATCCCAGCCCAGACCAGCAACCCAAGGAGAGATTTTCCACATTCCTGGTAGGATGGATCTTGAAACTGAAATGGAACTGATTTTTAGAGAAAATAAAAGGCGTCTTTCTTTCTTGCAAACATTTTTCCCCCTTGTTCTAAATGAAACTTCTTAATTTGAACCTTCATCGCCATCATCATCATCTCTCTCTCTCTTTTTGACTTGTGTTCCTTTAAAAAGATTTTATTGAAGGTTTTTATAAGGCAATATGCAGACCTCAGATCCGGCAGCCAGGGAGACCCTATGCGGGTGTGGGTACCCGGCTGGGGTGTGGCAGGCGGCTCCCTGCCTTCCCACCCCTCTGGTTCCAAGATGAGGGTGGTGGTGGCTTCTAGTCACCTCTGGGGTCCACAGTGCTCCTGTGACCGGGCAGGGGCCGTTAGCGCCGGCCCTAAGGCCGGCGTGACCTGTCCCTCCATGCCCAGCACAGCCTGTCTGAGGGGCGCGGGGTGCCCGGTGCTGTCATCAGAGGGAGCGAACAGGGCCCCACTGTGGACCGTCAGGCCACCCGCAGACTTCACGGACGCTTTAGGCCTCTGTCCTCAGCGTCCTCCCAGACATGGCGAGCTTGCAGCCTGTGGCCGCACGCTCCACGGTGACCCGCAGCACAGCAAGCCTTCCAGGAGGGAACGCAGACCCTTGGGCTGGGCGCCCAGACCCCTTTCGGCCTCCTTCCCGGCACAGGGCTCTCTACTGTCCTCAGAGAAGCCAGGTCCCTTGGGAACCACGCAGGCGGCGTGAAGCCACCGCCCCCCACCAGCCCTTCTCACCGAGAGCATCCCGTTTCTTCGCTGCCGGGAGGGTGACCTTGGCCCTGCTGGTGTGTGACTCAGGCCTCAGCCCCGGGGCACCCGTCTTTGAGACACCCTCGGTCGGGCCCTGAGGGCGCCGTGCCTGCCACCTGCTGCCTCTTCTGGCAGCGCCGCGCCGCCATCTTGCCGCAAGGGCTGCTGGGAGCGAAGGGCGTCGTCTCGCGTCTCAGGCGACGGCGGCGGGTTTGTGCGAGACCCCAGTGCTGGAAACGCTGCGTGTGTACGCGTGCCAGCGCCTGGGGCTGGGCCATCTCTCTTTGGAGAATGGGGCGAAGCGGGTGGCTCCCTCTGAGGAGAGGTGGGGAATGCCCTTAGCCGAGCTCGGGTTTTCTGCTCCCTGCCTGCCCCGGTGGGTGGCCGGGTGGGGCTGACCAGAGTTTGTCTCCTCCCTCAGGGAAAGACGCGGCCGGGCGAGGGGCGGGGGGCAGGGACAGAATTGAGGGTCCCCCTGTGAGGAGAGGGAGTTAGACAGCTCCGTGGCCAAACCAGGTCACGGAACTCCACTCCAGACCGCCGCAGGCCCACACACGACCCCCGCACCCGGACAGTCCATACAGTGGCCCTGGGCTGTCTGTGTCTCCATCACTTAGCGCTGTCGGATCTGGGATCCGGGGCCAATTTTCCAGCCACCTTGAGGGGTGACTTATCCCAGAAAATAGGCGTGTGTGTATGTCAAGGAGAGGAAGGGGCCTTGCCCCCCACCCCCCAACTCCCTCCCGCCCCTCCTTCCCAGACCTTTAGAGGGAGCTCCTAGAAGAACTTTATCGTCCCAAACTGACTGCTTGTTATAACTGAAGCTGCATGATTAGTCTGCAGTATAAACATTTTTCTCTTAAATTTTCCTCTTTCCTCTCCTCAGTCTGCCTGCTGTGTACCGCGCCCCCCCCCCCCGCCCCAATTCTAGCAAGAGGAGGATTCTACAGAGAAGGAAGCAGAAAGAACCTCGCGTTTCCCCTGACTTTCTAATTTTCTCAAAATTCTGAATCCTTGGAGGGGATGACCAATAGAATAATGAGCACCGTTAAAGATGAAAAAGTATGGGGATACAGTCAAAAATGTCTTCCGGAAACAAAGAGGCAGAGTAATTTTATTCATTCTGGGGTAAAAAAGAAAAAAAAAAAACTCCTCTAATTTGAGGAAAGAAGAAGGAAGAAAGGAAAGAGGGACATGGCAAGAGCAGGAGGGGTTGTCTGCAAAGTGTATCTGGGCAGTGGGACGAAGGGTCTGCTTCCCGGTGGGGGCATGGGGGTCATATTCCAGGGTGTCTAGGGATGGGGTGACAGGGGAGAACCAAACCTCCTGGGGGCTGAGGGGTCCTCCACCCTGTCCCAAGCACAGAGGCAGGTCAAGAAGCTAAAGGTAGCCTCGGGCTGGAAGGGGACCAGGCACTGAATGGGTGACAAGTTTCGGAAAAATAACCTCAGAAAGGGTCTAGAGCCAGAAGAGGTGACCCGAGGCCATAAAAAAAGGACCCAAAGGGAACTGAGCAGAAGGGATGAGGGAAGGCCTTTGAGATTGAGTTGGGAGGGGGCTTGGCCCTGGTTTTCTCCCAGGAGCTCTGCCCCTGCGCTGGTACTGTGATCTCTCCTCCACCGTCGAGGAGGTTTCATGGGACTGGCTGCTCCTAGGGACCTGGACAATGTGTTTAAGACGAAACAGTTCATCCACCATCATCTGAAAACATGTCCCAAACACACCTGCCTGCTGCCAGGGGATCTTTGGAGGAGATCTGAGGCCAGACACTAAGAATGCTTGGCTTCATCTGTCAGTGTGAGGACCCAGGGGTTGTTGGGCATTGACTTGCACACCAAGCTCAAGCCGTGAGTTCAGGTTTGTGCCTTTGCACACACAGCTCCATCTGTCAAAGGGGAGGCAAACAGATTTGTTGATGGTTACAGAAGAGGTAGACACATATATGGAAGCACCAGGGGACTTTACTATGCAGGTCTTGTGCCCCGTGATGCCTTACCAGGGGCTGGTTTAGAATGGAGAACCAGCAGACACACAGAGCAGGGAAGTGCACATGTGATCCCTCCTAAATGAAAATAGCATTCTGTGCTCTTGGCCATGGGGATCTGATGGGAGACCGAGAAGATGTCCCAAATGCGTTTAGAGCAAAGCCAGAGGTGGCCTCTTACAAAGATTAAAAGAAAGAAAAAAATCAGGAGATTAGAATTTCCTGAGTTAAACATCCCAGGGCTGCTACTGTGTCCAAAAAAATCTTATTGATCCAGTGGAAAAAATATCTGAACCAGCGTTTGGGTCTTGGTGAGTCTTTTTTTTCAGGAGTCTGTTTCCCCTTTTCAACTTTTGTCTTTTTATTTACGTTTTTAGACCTAAGAGAAACTGGAGCGCCTTTCAGTAGTTGCTGGCTTCTCAGGCCCTTCAAGAAACTCAAGCTTGACAGTCTCCCTGGTCTACAGTAACAGAAACGTGGTTCCTGTTTGCCTCGGGGTGGACTTGCCCAACGTGACAGCTACCACTGGCAGGCAGGTGACGGGTGGCATATAAAATCAGGAATAGCTTAGCTCCCCAGATCCCAGTTCCTCCTTGGCTTCTTCATGCACAGGAGCTTTTCATCCAAAAATGAAAGCCACACCATAGTAGAGGCCATGGAGCCCTGGGAGATGCCACTTCTTTGTCAAAGGCATTGGGTGGGCCCAGGTGCCTAATCTCTTCCCACAGTCACCTGGATGAATTTCCTAAGCCAAGGCCCTGCAGGTTTGGGGACTGAGACCCCTGGGTTGGAAGATGAGCAACAAACCGCAGGGCCACTGTCTGCCATGGAGACCTCCTCCCCAGGGTCCCCCTCCCTCCCTCTCATTTATTTCTCTGTGTCTCAGCTAAAGCACTGAATTGGCGGCCCCCTCCTTCTTAGGAGAGGGAGAACTCAGGGGAAGAGCCACCTGTGACCCCATCAGGGAATATCAGAAAATTCTCTGGTTATTAGAAAGTGTGTCAGGCCGTCCAGCACAGGTACACGTACAGAATGGAAAAGACCAGGGGGTGTCTTCACCTTCCTCTTTTTCTGTCTCCCTCTCCTGTTCCCCTGAGTTCTGTTGCCCCTCCCCCAGCCTCAGTGGCCTGGTTCTCCTTCCTTGTTAGCCTCAGTGGCTGGTACCGTGGTATCTATCTATCAACTTCCTCTCTTTTCCTGTGAACTCCAATAGGTAATCAAAAATACCTCTTGGCCTTTAGAGTTCATTTCACCTTGGACGAACCTTTCACCTTTCACCTTCCCTCCAGCCTTCGTAGGTCTGGAAGGCTGGTGTGGGGAAGGGGAGGGAGCTTGGGGCTGTTAACAGTGTTGGTGTGGAGTTCAGTCTCTCTCTGAGACAGTTCCAGTTTTGTTTTGTTTCTTTATGAAAATGTTTGTCCCATGAGCCAGGTGAGGTCTAGGAGGCTGGGTGGTGATTTTGGGGCGGAGATGGGTGCAGTATGGAAGAGGCTGCAGGCTCCTGCAGGGCTGTGATAGAACGGTGGCACCCTGTTGCCCTACCATGCACAGAATCTGCCCCCGACTTCCCTGCCTGCCGCCCGCCTCCCCAGGCCTGGCACAGTGCTCAGAGGCCCCATATCCTGGACCTGGACCCATGTGGGTCAGGAAAACCTGTCCTGACAGTCACTGGATAATTATGAGAAGAGGCAGCTCTGCCTTCTCTTGCCCCTATGGATGTTGTCCTCTGTCCTTCACCGCTGTCAGGCGGTGGGTTTCTCTCCCCTCGCCCAGCCCCCAGGCAGGCTTCTGCTGCCACAGCACGATGCAGGGTGCCTTCTGGGCTTGGAGTGGTCATTTCTGTTCACTCCCAAACATCCCCCTCAGGAGTCATCTTAGTCCAGTAGTTCTGAATGCAATAAGACTGTGGGAGACTGCCCACTTCGCTGGGGGTTAGAATAGCAGCGACGGCCACAAAACAATATCCCTCTGACCGCTGACCACTCCCCACCACTGCCCTGTGGGGCTGCAGCCCCTCAAGTTGCTCTCAAATCCCTCTCCCAGTCCCTGAGAGTGACTCTCTCACGCAGTACTCATCCTTGTCCTCTTCACCTGAGGGATCTGGGCTTCTGCTATTATTCAGACAGGCAGGTCAGTTCTGGGAGGTTCCAGAAAGGTCTAGAGCTAGTGCTGAACCACATACATACATCCGAGTCAAGGCCCAGGGAGGTGCTTGGGCCAAAGGCATTGAAACATGGAGCCCGATGCTGCCAACACTGCCCGGACTAACCAGGGAGTAGTGGCATTTTGGTAACTGTCTTTCTCTGTGACTCTAACCTTCACTTTCCTTTTCATAAGTTAGACCTTGAAAGAATCTGGGGGAGGAGAAGAACCAGACTTCCCTTGGACGGGGCCAGGACAAGGGCCATGCGGGCCTTTGGAGACACCACTCCCCACCTGCCGCCCTCGGTCCCCTTACTGGGGGAGGAAGAGGTAGGGGGATGAGACAACAGGTCTGAATCACGCCCCAATCCCAGTGTCCCCAAACTGCACTCAAAGATGGAGACCTCCCTGTACAGGGAATATCGAGGTCACGTATTCCAGCTGTGCAGAGCCCACGTCCCCTCTGCAGTCACCCTGACAGATGGCCCTTGTGGCTGCTGTTTGCCCGTTCCAGCACGAGTGGGGACGAGTCCAGGCTTTCCTTGGTTCACTCAAAAGTAGAAAGCGCTGTCTCCTGGCCATGCACTTTGGGTCCCTGGGAATAGATTTCAGGAAGGTCTCTGCCTTCCAGCGCCCCCCGCTGACCCAGGCCATCTCTGGGGCTTGATGCTTTCTGGTTGTGTCACTGTTGCCAGACTTCCAGCGGTGTGTGCTGCTTGGCATCTGGGAGCTGGCATGCCATTAAAGTGACAAAGGGGAATAAGGGAGAAACGAGAGGGTACGAGGAGAAAATGGGCAAAAATAATGCGCCTGCTGGGAGGACGGTGGGAGGGCCTGACAAGCAGAGTGGTTTCAGACTTAGTTTTTCAATCTCCTCAAGGACATCTGGGTCTCAAGTGCAGGGAGAAGGTGATCATTCATTCATTCCCCGCTTCACCCAACAAACATTGATTGAATGCCTACTGTGTGCCTGGCTTGGGGCTCTAAGGTGGAGATCCAGTGACAGAGGGGAGACAGTGTTTCTGCACAAAGGACCTCAACGTCCAGGGCGGGCGAAACCCACAAGGCCGATAAACTTCACAGAAAGTGTCCCGCGCCATTAAAGAGTCATACCCAGAAGAAGGGGTCCCACTCGCCACCGCCTGGAAGAGGCCCGCGTATTGGTTGGCTTGGGGGTGGGGACAGGTGAGTGCTCAGGGCAGAGCAGAACCACGAGCCAAAGCACAGAGATGGGCAGGTCACGGTGGGGCGGGGTTCAAGGACGAGTGCACATGGTGCTAGAATGGAAAGGCTGCGTGAGGGCGGGAGGGAGCCAGACCCAGAAAGACCTCAGATACCATGTCGAGGAACTTGGACTATCCTCCAGGCTTTGGGGGGAGCATCGAGGGTGTGTGAGCAAGAGCCAGGCCCAAGAGAAGGGTCCAACGAAGTGTGGTCGAGGAACACAAACCCAGAGCCATGTGAAGGAACGGTTCTGTGGAGTGGCAGGAAGCTTCCAGCCCTCTGAGGTCAGGAAAAGCAGGAGCTCACACGTCGGACAGTCTGGCTGGAGGGAATTTTCTTCTTCACCCAGCTAGAAAGCAGCAGCACTGAAACCCGAATATTGTCATTTAGAAATGTGATTCACCGGCTTCCTTCTCAGAAGTGAATTCAGCAAAAGTATCTGAGATTTTTAGCTGTGAACTCAAGACAGGGATGCTTCGAGTTTCAGTTTTTGTTTCATCTGCATCCGTATTTCGCCCTTCCTTCCCTCTGTTCTTCCCACCTTTCCTCCTTCCTTCCTCCCCTGTCCTCTCTCCTTCCCTCTTTCCTTATATACTGATTGACTACTCTTCAGGAATGCAGGTGAAAACTCACATGAAGTCTTCCCTCCTGTGGCCTGCAGGTTAAGGTACAGAAGAGTTTCCCTAAATTGTTCAGCCTTAGGAAGCGCCAGCCAGGCTCGGCTCCTCTGCCGAGAATAGAAGGGAGTGGAATGAAGAATGGGAATATGCCTGAAGCCAGGACCTAGCCCTTCTCTAAGTTATAGGGTGTGGAGGGCTCCAGTGCAGGGAGAAGGTGGAACAGAGTTCTGCAGTGAAACCCATCAATCAAATGGGTAATCAGGAGGTGGTTTCTGTGTCTTGACTCTTCCCACGAGACAGTATGTGCTGCTGTCAGTGGGCACAGTGTTCTTCCTTGGAGAAAGCAGGGAAAAAAAGGAGTTCAGTCAGTAATCTGGGGAGTTCCTCAAGCTGGAAGTTGAGGTTACTTCCAAGGGTCAAGTGAGGTGATTTCCCAAGGTCAAGCTTTCACTTCTGCCTCTTTCTGTCCTTCAAAATGCAGTTTTATCCTTCTCTTATTTTGCTAGGCCCAGCCTTGGGGGCATCAGAGGGACCTGCCTAAAATGAGAGGTCTGAAAAAGGCAGGGTCCCAGAATGTCGGAGCTGGAAAGGGCCTTGTAAATGAGCTTCACATTTATTCAACATGGTTTTTCGGGAACACCTGTTTCCCTGTTTGCCAGGCTCTATACTCACTTCCGGGCCTGGCCCTCAGGGGAACAAAGAGTAGGGGTCCCTGTCTCTGTCCCCCCTCCTCATCCTCAGGCTTTGCTGTCTTGGCCACTGGAGCAGTTTTGGACCTCTTCTGCACTGAGCTGAGCCCACCGAATTTTTCAGAGATTCCACCAGATTTTCTGGGTCTTTCAGCTGTCCACTTGAGCCTGTCCTGCTGCTCATTTTCAGTTCTTGTTTCAGTTGTGTCTGTTTGTAGGCTTCTCAGCTGTCTTACCTTCTCTCCCACCTCCCACCTTCCTCTCTTTCCTTCCGTTCTTCCATAGTCACTGGCGTCTCAGTATGTCCCAGGTTTGGGCTGGGGCTCTGAGATAAATTAAGTGGCTTAAAATCAGGTGGGAGAGGAACAAGAGTCATGAGTTCACTTGGAATGTGAGAGCAGGCAGAGTCTGAACCCCTTCCCCCAAAGGCCCTCTCTGAGGCTGGAGGGAACCTTTGCCAAGGTTCCGTTCAGTTAAACTGCCCTGGGGGCTGCTCCTGTCCACACTTGGAGCTCTTCAGAGACCCAGCACAGTTTTCTCTCTGTGCTCGTCTGACGGCACCTTGAGTCTCAAGGTTAAGATCCAATTTCTTCAACTTCCACCAGTTTTTCCCCTTCTCCACATGGTTTTTAATGGGGTCTGCTCCATTCTTCAGTATAATTTTCATGATGACTTGGGGGCCAAAGTTTTTCCAGGGGAACAGGTAGCCTACTGTATAACACAAGCTTGAGAGGAAAACTTTTTTGAAGAGTTCGCACAAATGTGGGTAAATTCTCTAGGCAAATTCTGGTCGAACAGGGCCTGGAGAGGTAGTGCTGGGACCATGGTTCTTGCTCTGTAGATCACCAAGATTTTGAGTCTAGTTGGATGAATCTGTTAGACAATGAGAAAAACTAGGGCATCAGCACAGTGCCCTTTAGTTAAGTCATATTTGAAAGACTCTTGCACTGCAGAGATTTTATTAACTAGCTAACTGAAGCTAAATTTAGAAGTCAAACTTAAGTACCTGGACTAATGTTGGGATTTTGATACCATTGATCAAGATCATTTTTCCTATCTCACTCTGATAGAGTGCTGGCTTTTAAAATTCCCTGGGGGATGATAACCTTGCAAGACAGGCGATTTTCAATGGACATGCCTTTAGCCCACCTTCAACATACAAATATGCATACATGCACGTCACATGCCCCCACTAACCATCCAATATAGTTCTTGCTGATGTACACAATATTTCCAAAGCTAAAAAAAGGGGGAGGGATCATTGTCTTGGCTGATAGGAAATCCTAATAAAGTTAGAAAAAAAAAAAATCCAAGGAGATATATGGATTTCTTATCCATCTTCCCCTTCCATCTTCCCACAAGAACCCAATCAAATTATAAAAATGGTTAATATTTTTAAAAAGGCAATGAGGGTGAAAGGCAGCAACTAAGCCTCAGGAAAACATATCCAAGCTCCCAGGGAATATCTGTTGTGAGTGAATGCTTAGGGTGCCAAGACCTAAAGCAAACAAGTCTACAAAATTCCTCATCACCATAGGTGATGGGGGAGAAAAGATGAGATTAGAGGAGGAAAGACAGTTAAAAGTCAGCACAGAGCATCTGTTTCCTCTGTTTTCCACTCAAGACTCAGTATAAGTAGACCACAAGTCAGATTTAACACTTTTAAAAAAACATCAGCTGGAAGGGAAATCTGTTGAGCCTGATGACTATAGCATTTTATGGAGAAAGGGAGATTGGGTGATGGGAAGACATAGAGAAATAGTCTATTAGGTTTTTGAGTTTATTCAATTTTGTGACATCCTTTTTTCTATTCATATTCAGAAACTTGTCAAACTTTGCAATTTTCTTTCTCTCTGGGATCATTGTTTTATTTCTCTCATGCCTGAGGGACAATGACTTTGGAGACACCAGGTTTGAATTTAAGTCTTGACTTTGGCACTTACTAGCTTTGTGACCTTGGGCAAATTAATGAACCTTGTACGGCACTTATTTCTTGTTCTAATAAAACTGGAATGATATTCCTAATCTTGTAAGATTATTATGAGCATGAACTGAGCCAAATGCATGGTCCTTGTTGGCACCTACAGGTGGAACTCAATAAATATGAAGTTCTCCTCAGAGGAGCAAGTGCCACTTCTAAAGTTAAGCTCTCTACTGGTACCCTCAACAATCACCTTCTTTCCTGATTTTGTGGAGACCTTCCTCCTGTCTTTTGCATCTCCAAACTTTCTCAGTGTGTGAGACCCTTTCTTTTATGAAGGCACCCGGATTTAGTGGGTCTCTCTTTGTACTTGGAAGTTGTGGGAAAGGAAAACTCAGTCAGGAAATGAGGTACCTGTGGGTTTTTGGAAAACTGGGAGCAGGAGGTGGTGAGGAAAGGACTTGGTGACTCTGGGTCCACTTGTCCAGGCAGGGGTTAAGGCCATGAGGATGGGGAAGAGCCCGTTCAGCACTAAGCACATGGAGTGAAAAGCCTTGGGGCTTGCTGAAGGAGGAAGGGAAACCACCTGCCCGGGGGTCAAGCTGGGGTCAGGGGAGAGGAGCAGAAGGGGCGTGGGGAACACAGAAGCCTGGGCCTGGGCAGGGGCAGGGCAAGAGAGAAAGCACAAGGCCTGTACAGTGTCCACTGAGCCTCGTTGTGTCTTTAAGACGAGCCTGAAACTTGGGCCAGATCCTTTCCAACGGTGCAGCGGTGGGAGGCACGACTGCAGAGCTAGAGGAGGTGGTGAAGGGAACAAGCATGGTGAATTTATCTGATGAGCTTGGCAGGGAAGATAGAACAGCTGCAAGAGAAAAGACCAGTGGGGACTTTTGCTGCTTCTGGTGGGCTGGGGGCACAGAGCGGTACCCAAGGAACCCGATGACAGGTTGAGAAGGCAAGGAGTGGGGAAGCCCCGGGGAGGGTCTGGGCTGGGGAGAGGGGAGTGGGGAGGTGTGTGCAGGGCATTGGAGGTGGGATGGCCCCCGATGGAAGAACAGAGAAGGCTCTCTGAAGGAGAGGGAGTGGGGGGTGTGTGGGGGTTTGTAGACTTGGATACATTCACAGGCAGCAAGGAGTTTGCCTGGTTCTTTGGGAGGGCTTTGTTTTCCTAGGGGAAGCAGGTGCGCCCATCTGTGGAGCGCAGGAAGTTGGGGGTGAGAGGGGACCTTGGTAAGGAGTCGTGAAGGCTGGGAACAGCCGAGACGGGGTGGGGGAGGGCCTGGGTGTGACTCTGTCAAGCAGTGCTCAGCAGCACAGAGGTAGCAGACGCCGCGGCAGCGGGGGAGAATGTTTGGACCGATCCAAGGTTGGGAATAGGGCAAGGTGGGGCTGGAAGAGAAGGGGCGAGGACGCGAGGGTGTCCGAAGGGGATGGGAAAGGCTTTTCCCTGTGTGCCTTCACAGTGGGTCCTTCCAGAACTGGAAGAGAAGCTCTGAAGAGGGACTGGTTGGGAGGAGGCAGGGAGAGCAGGTGGAGGCAGGGAGCCGCCCTGTCCATGAGGCTGAAGAGCTGGTATCAGCCCCCACCCCCACCCAGCGCCCCAGAGCCCTTTTGACAGAGGAGGTAAGGGGCACGACGAACAGTCTGACACGCATTCTTCCCCTGACTTTTAGGGTTCTGAGTTCCTTTGTCTTTCTTCTCTTCCTTTTACAAGTAGATTTTTTTTTTTTTTTTTTTAAAAAGATCGCCCTAACAATTACAAGGAGTTTTAGAGACCTAACACATCTGACAGGACTCCCCTCCACCTTAAATCTTGGCTTCTTGCCCAGCTGGGCAGGTCCAAGCTTTTGCTTTTGATGATGGTAACTGGGGCGATGGAAAGGATTGGGTAGAAGCAGGGAGTCAGAGGCTGCCGCTCACCCACCATGGAGACCTGTTGCTTGCCCCCACCTCCCGTCCCCAGGACTGTGTTGGTTCGTAGCTGGATCCTCAGTTTCTGCACCTCTTTCAGGAATCTTCTGTTCTCTATAAGCAGTCACAGCGGAGGCAGTATACGTTCTTGCGAACATTTCCCTCTTTGGCCTTTTACTCTTAAAGCTTGCAAATTGGAAATGCCAAGGAACTATAAATGAGTTCTGAATTTGGGCCGAATGGAATCCACACACTCTAGACTGTATGGAGCTTCTCTGATTCCTCCATGAGTGACTTCCCCTTTCCAGATATGGTAGAATATTCCTTCAACTGGAAGTTGGACCTGGACAAGTCACTGCGGGTCTCAGGGTCATCTGTGGATTTGAACATCTGGGTCTCTTCTACCCTTGGTGCACAGTGGGTATGGGGACACCTGAGGACACCTGTACACTCTTACCCATTTTATTATGTACATGGAAATGGTGCAGGAATGGGCATCTTTGATAGACTCAGAGAAAGAGCAGGTGCAAATGCTTCATTAGGAAAGAAGTCAGTGTATCCTTCCCAGAGTACTTGATTCATGTACTTCCTATATGTCTCAAAACACTGGAAATTAGGACTGAAGGAGCCTCCTTACCGTAACCTATATAGTTAGTCTGTTTTGTAGTTCATTTGTTTGTCCAATTACATTTCTGGTGTTGAATGAAGAAAGAGCCTTATCACTGGTTTCCTAATGCCTTCAAGAGGCATCAGTCACTAACGGAGGCAACAGCAACGTGACTCCCTTTTCTTCCCGACAGTCCTTCCCATTTTGGATTCCAAGACGAGGTAGTTAAGAAAATCAGTAGCTCTGTTTCAGATTTGTTCTGGTTCTGTTTCTGGAGTTAGTTTGGTACCTTTTTTCTTTTTGGTTCAATCAAGAATGTGCTGTGCCACTCTTAGGCCCCATTAGCTCTTGGAGGGACTGTGGGTATGTCCTCTGTGTCGCTTCCTGTCTCCCTCATGCCCTCCTCCCACATTTGGCTGCATGTTCAGAGCACAAAGACTCTGAACTTCCTTCATATGATATTCCCTGGTCAGGGGTGAGCCCTTTACTCCAGGCTAAGTTTTGCTTATCTTGGGTTATCAGGCTAGGTTGGTTTCAGTGACTTATCTCAGCCAGTGGAATGCAGAGGATGCCAAGATGGGAAAGGCCTGGGTCCCAAAGTATGGGCTATGAGCCAGTCATGTCATGAGCACCATGTGAGAGCTTGTTAGAAATTCTAGGTCCCAAGACCAGACCTAAGGATCTGTGTTTTACCAAGATCTCCAGGTGATTCAGACACCCAGTAAAGATTGAAAAGCACTTGCTGAGGTGGCGTGTTAAGAGAAGCCAGCTGGCTCAAGTAATGTCTTACATTCACTCTGAGGGTTAGACTCTCTCAGAGGCTGCCTGGTTTTTAGGTTTTCTCATTCAGAAAGTGAAGGTATCAGTTGCTTGGTTGTGTCTGACGCTGCAGCCCCTGTGGCCTGTAGCCCGCCGGGCTCCTCTCTGTCCATGGGATTCCCCAGGCAAGAATATTGGAGTGGGCTGCCGCTCCCCTCACCAGGGAACCTTCCGGACCCAGGGATTGAACCCTGGTCTCCCGCATCGCAGGAGGATTCTTTACCAGAGAGGGAGACAAATGGAGACCCTTTAGGAGTCTGTTGAAGGCCCAAGGGATGTTGGAAGTTTTATACCTGGTATTAGCATTATGGAAATTTGTCCCCTCTGCTCGCCACCCCAGTCTGTTATGCTGCTGCCAATCTCTTGTGAGCTTAGGACGGCACTGTATTCTAAGACAAGAAAACCACGTGGTAGATAGAAAAGAAAAAAATATGACAGCCATCTTCTATCCGAAGACTTGGAGGCAAAATGAAGCCCGATAGTGGTCATTACCAGGGGGTCATTAGCTATTGTGGTTTGGTGAGTCCTGTATGTGTTGGCAGCTTCATTGTGAACAGTAGTGGAAGGGGAACCCTTCAGAGAAATGACTGTGTTTTGTGGCGTTCTGGCTGCCGGCAGGCACTGCCTGTTTGTGGTCTCCTGCTGAGGGCCTGGGTGAGTGATGCCTGGCATGGAAACAGGGGTTGCCTTTCACCAGGAAGCCCTTCTCTCCTGCACTGCATAACAGTGTGGTGAGATGCATTCGTTGCAACTGCTTATATGATTTGGAAGGTAAGGAAATAGGGGATTCATCATTTAAATGAAATATACATCTCTTTGGCAGCCATAAACTTAGATAGTCCTTGTAGGTGACTAAGTGTTTGGGGAAGCCTGTGAGAACACACACAAAGCTTGGATCAAACGTTTTGGAACTATTTATCTTTTGTCCTTTTATGTGGGCATCCATCACTTTCCATCCCACTCGAGCTAGATAAGTTGAATCACTTGTGGAAATGCCTGGATTCTTTCTCAGAGAGACATCCTAAAAAGTTGCCTGCATTGGCAAGTAGTGGAGGACTGGTGACCACTTTAAGTCAACCACGGGCTTCTTTTGACCCTTGCTATCATGAGATAGCTTAGAAAGAGAAAGGCAAAGGACTCAGGAATCCCCTCTAATTGAAACTATAATCCTTCGGTCTTAACCCAAATTTCTATGCAATTAAAAAAAACACAGTTCCTTATTAGTTTAAAAATACACGCTAAATATTATTAAACTTGAAGGGTATTAACGGGAAGAAAAGCAACAACAACAAAAAAAACACCTGTAGTCAGCTTCATGCAAAGAAAACCAAATATTTTGGTTTATAGTTTCTCTCCTTCTCAGGCTTATGTATAAATGTATAAGTGCAGAGTATTTATATTAAGTGCAATATTTATATTGCTTTAACAAAAATGTTACCATGCTGTTCTTTTGCATTTAGCAGTGCATTACATTTTCTTGCATTAATATTATTTTTCTATATAATTTTTTAGTGGCTGCATCCAATGTGGTTTAGCTCCTCTAAGAAATGAGCATAACTGTAGTTACTGATCTAATCAAACAGGGAACAAGAGTAACAATAACAGAAAAGCCTTAGTCCCGGGAGCACTGAAGTTGAATTCCATCTCCATGGGGGAACTGTGTGATTGAATGGCAATTTGGTTTCATTTTTGTGTGTTCTATGAGTTGCACACACTAGACTCAAGCTCTCATTTTTGAAAATGATTTCAGGCCCCAGATGTTTTCTTGTTCCAAGAGTTTCAGATGTGTCTCAATCTGCCTCTGGAAATACCTTATGAATGCAGACCAGAGCCTCGACAAATAAGCTAATATGGAGTTAGGGAGAGAAGCTAACCAATGAAAACAGAATTAGTTCTTCCTTCTCTGTAAAAACGTACCAGCCCTTCTCCTGTCTGCATTCATTTTGGAAAAGGGTCTGTAGGTGATGATGAAAGTTTGGAACTGTATAGCTGTTAGGATCTGCCTAAGAAACTTCCAGAAGCACACCTGCTATTGTGAATCTGCCCTTGCAGAGTGACTACTAGCTTCTCATGGGAGAAATTTCAAAATCCTTGGCCCAGCATGTCGTGGCCCCACCCTGCCACTCAACTCTTAAATTCATGGTGCTTGCTTGTATATTTATCTGACATGCAAATGGGTCTATTCACATCCCAGAGACTGACTACTTCCTCTGCCTCTGTAGAAATGCTTGACATGCTTCCTCCTCCGATAGCAGCCTCCTGGAATTTTCTTCCCCTTGGAAATCCCAGCCTACCCTTACTCAAGACTTAGTTCTTCTGTGTGGAGTTGCAGCCCTCCGGGCCTCCTCGCTCAGGACGCTTACTGGCGCAGATGGGCTTCTCCCAGTTGATGGCTCTCACATTTCAGTCACTGGATGATGTGTTTATGTGCTCATACTTACTTGGTTATACACCTATGTGTGCGAACACGTCCCCGCTTAAAGCGATAACCCTTTTCCATGTACAAATCAGATTTCCCATCAGTTGACAAAAAAGATGTATTTCTTTTGCTTTCATTTTATAGAAAGCCACACCCAAACCTCACAAATCACAGATGGGAATGGATTTTAAATCTTTTGAATTGGCCATGACTGCCCAGAAAATTAAGATGTCTGTTTTCCTATGTCTTCAAAATGACTTGTACCTTCCTTTGAATTGTAATCTCCAATCATAGTGAAAATGCAGTAACAGGATGCACGGGGGTTGATGGAGAGAGAATAGCACACAAACCTCAGAAGTAACATAAGCTGATGAAGAGTCCAGAAGATTCAGAAACATGAGGCTGAAAGCCCCCCCCCCCTCCTTGGTTTTCTTCTGTGCTCAAGACTCTACTGTATTTGAGAAAGGCATAATTTCACCCATCTCTTAAATTGTAGACAATGTCTTCAGGAACCATTTGTGTAAGGGGAAATTTGCCCATGGCTATTTCACAACCTGGGGAACATCTGTAGAGCTAAATTGTGAGACCCTACTAAATAGGACCCTGCTGTTTATTTCCTATTATCCCCAGTGGTGACTGGGACTAAGTCCTTTTGCACAGGAGCTGCCCAATGCCTTTGAGGCATCAGGAACAATGACCACATGAGTGTCTCTTCTTCCAGTATGCTTGCAGTGGCACAGACATAGTAACTATGTGTCCCTATGTGTGAGAGTCCACAGGATTCTCCAGGCCAGAATACTGGAGTGGGTTGCCTTTCCCTCTCTGGGGGAGTCTTCCCAATCCAGGGATCGAACCCAGGTCTCCCACATTGCAGGCGGTTTCTTTACATTGAGGCACAAGGGGAGCCCCATGTATGTGTCCTGCCAGACACAAACTTATGTACGATCACACATTTCCATATGGAGCTTTCTGCCTTCTTTAATAAGGTGGACACAGGGGACAGTCATTGGGAGACCCTTGCTGGCAAAAGGTCTGTCATAGGAGCAGGAACATAGGGCCAAGCCCGCTTGACAACCCTGTTGAGCTAAGCCTTGTGGTAGCGCTGACTGTGTGTGCAAAGAAACTAATGTCTCTATTTGAGATGCTGTCTGCCTCCTGACCCGGGCCCTTCCAGGCTGCCCGCCCTCCACCACCACCCTCTCCAGCAGAGGACTTGGTTTCTCTCTCTCTCCAGTGGCCCCCGCTGCAACCCCATTTCTAAGCAGCAAGTACTAGCCAATAAGAAGTGTTTCTGTGAACCCGAAATCACTCCCCAGCCCCACTGTCCGCCCCCGCCCCCAGATGCAGACAAGGAGAAGAGCTCCCTGTTTCTTTGGTGCCCTCACCTGACCTTGGTTTCGTTTGGTGACTCCCAAGAGGCTGACACCCCGGAGGCAGGAGACTTGTCTGCAGACTCTTGTCTTGTCTGAGTCCTGTCTCAGATTCACACTGAGCTGAAGCACAGGCCGGTGGGCGGTGTGTTACCTTGGCAATATGGGCATCACCCGAGTTATCCAGACAGACCTTAGTTTTGCCACGTTATTTGGAATGCTCTCGAGGCAGAGCTTGATCTACATATACCTACGCTGTCTTGTCTCAAAACGCTTCCAGTTCAACAGAATAGATGCCCCCCCCCACCCTCTACCCTGTCCCCGCCTTGCTTTCTGAAGATGACGATATGGGTGTTGCGCGGCAGAGCAGCTCTGGGCATTCGTTTGTTTCACGGCTTTCCCTGTCTGAAGTGTGAACATCACAGATGGGATGAGGCGGTGCTTACCCCATCGTGTGACCCTCAGCTCGCCCCCACGCCGCTGCTAAAGTGGTCCACAGTGGTGCCGACCCCTTCTCCCCTCTGGCTCTCCACCGTCTGCCCCCTGCCCGGTGGCCCCAGCCTTCCGTGCCCCTGCTGCTCCCCAGAGCCCCAGGGCTCCAGTCCTATCAAAGTTCTTGTCCTTTCCAGATGAATCCTGCTCTTTCATCTGCTGGGAACTTGCATCTGCTTTCCTTTTTTTTTTTGGCCTAAAATGACCTGCCCAACTCTCTGCCCATAGAGAATCCACCTTTTCCTTTCATATGAGTGAACGTTTCTGCTTCTGGGGAAACCTTTCTGAACTTTGTTTTTTCTGCTACTTGAAATATTTAGTCCTGTTGCTATCATTATTTGTGGACATGTTTGTTTTCCTTAAGAGCGTAGAACTTCGTGAGGACAGAGACCACTTGTTTAATTCATGCTTCTGTCCCACATTTCCCTCGCTGTGCCCCTCACCCCAGGGTCCAAGAAAAACAGCTGGTTTATAAACAGTTGTTGAAGTGACCCTCATGAGTCCCCTGCACGGCGCATTTCCTTTCAGCTGGGTTGATGTTAGCTTGTGACATGTTTGCTTTAGAAAAACCTAGTCCAGGATTCCTCGTTATAGTTGATTCTATGAACAGCTTGACTCTCCCGATTTTCAGGGACTACTTAAATTTCCCAGGGCTCCAAAGAGGTCTAAACTTGTATTTGCATTCTGCCTACCTGAAAAGGACTTCTTGTTTTGGTTAAGCTGCTCCTTTTCCAGGAGGAGGTAGTGGCCCACCTCAGCTGACACAGACAAATCATCATGGTGGCTTGAAACCAAACTCGGATGATGTGTTAGAAGCTCCCTGGAAACACGGGTGGTGCTCCAGGAAGTGTTGCCAGTAGACGATAAGCTTCTGTGTGCCAGAAGTTAAGGTCACATGCTGGCTGCCGGGCAGCTGAAGGTATGATGATCTCTCTTTACCTGTGGATCCAAGGATGGAGTTGAATGTGACATTTTGGAGATGAAAATGACCAAGAAAAAAGGCCGAGAGAAAAGGCAAAGCTGATTCCCAATCGCTCTCTCCCCACATTAGGAGATGGTCCTCATGTCAAAGGATAAAGGGTACAACCTGGTCATCTGGGAAGAGGGTGGGAGGTGAAGGGAAAAGGCAGTCACCTTCATGAAGGATGCCCTCTTTGCTTGATACTCAGCTCGGTACTTGACCTACATGACATAATTTAATTTTCCTAAGAACTTTGCCAGGTAGAGTAATTATGTCCACTTTACAGATGCAGAAACTGATGCTCAGAGAAAACAGATGGACTTGCCCAAGGTAAACACGACTAGTGAGTGGCAGAGTTCTAGCCTAGCTGACACCAGAAAGCAGAGGGGTAGCTTCGCACACTCTTATGTTGCTTCTGTGTCCTGACTAGGGAGGTAAAAATAGCATGCCGGGTTGTGGGACTGAGAGAAGCAAATGGGCATTTTGCAAGAGCAGGCTTTAGGCAGGGCTCTATGGGGCTTTCTAGTTTTTCCTGACATGTTCCATGTTTTTCTGCCCTGACTCCTGTGGGGTCTGTCCTGCATAGCTGGATCAGAATATTTAGAGGTGACAGCCTTAGGAACTAATTCAGGATGCAGCTGGGGTAGGCTGGTAAGAAAATATGCAACAAGACTTTGAAAATAAAAGGTAGTATATACTTTGCATTAAAAAGTAGTACCAGTCAGGGTGAGTTGGTGACCCACGCCATCAGCCAGTCTGCAGGCACTAGGCTTGCCCGACTGTTGAATGTATAAGGGACAGAGCTTTAGAAGGACAAAGATGGGTGACTGTGTCGGGCACGCCCCTCTGCAAACTCTAAAAGGAAGGCAGACGTCTTTAGATGTTGCAAGCGTTAGACATCTTACGACGGATCATCTTCTGTGCTTTCACCACTTAATAGATCTGGGAGAAGATACGACGCCCATGCCAACGAAAGCCTTTCTGACTGAAATGCATTGAACAGGGCCGCTGTAAAAGGGCGTTGGGAGGGGTCAACTTCTCTGCGCTGTTTGTTTGGATAGGACAGGAGACAGTTTGTCAGGACAGGAGGCAGTTTGTCAGGACAGGAGGCAGTTTGTTAGGGCAGGAGAGTGAGGGAATGAAGGTAAGAAGAGGGCGTTTTCTCCAGGGGAGCCGCAGCGTCGAGCACAGCATCATAAGGTGGATGGATACTCCACAGAAGCAAGGGCCTCTGGACACGAGAAGCGGGGTGCGTGCTAGAGACGGTGACGGAGACCACGTCTGGAAAGCGCAATAAACAGAGCTGGCTTCTGGCTGGGCTGGAGGCCGACTGGCTTCTGACGGCCCGGGAGGGCGGCCGGGAAGGTCTGGCCCGAGGCGGGCAGCGAAGAGGGCTACGCGGCAGCTCCCCTCTTTTCTGCAGATGCAGGCCCTGCGTCCTTCCTGTCTCACCAAATCTGGGCGCTCTCCTTTAGTAACCACACACCGCCAGATCAGGGGCTTCCGCGGTGGCTCAGACGGTAAAGACTCCCCCTGCAACGCAGGAGACCTGGGTTCAATTCCTGGAGGAGGGCACAGCCACCCGCTCCGGTATTCTGGCCTGGAGAGCCCCCGTAGACAGAGGAGCCTCATGGGCTACGGTCCACAGGCTCACAGGGTCGGAAACGACTGAGCGACTCAGCACAGCACAGCGCCAGGCCAGAGTCCGTGCTCTGAGGGGCCTGCTGTTCTCCCAGATACGTCCAAGGACGCTCTCTGAGCCTTGAATTTCTTGGATTCTTTCCTTTTTCCATTTTCCCGCTCCTACTGACTCCCCTCTTTCACTCTTCCCAGCCTCTTGGAACTCTGCTCTTTCTGCCTTAGGATGAATGAAGTGCAGCTCCTCTTGTTTGTGTATCTGAGGGCTGGGGGTTAGTGGAGGTTTCATCACTGCCTGGGGGGAAGCAGAGTTCCCCAGCTCTCCCGGCTCTGGGGCTTTCCTGCCGGGCGCCTCTCCCCTTCCTCTTCTTCCTCTGCTGCCAAGCACCCTACTTGGTCTCCACGTCGTCCAAGGCCCCGCCCTCTCCATAGTGGTATCTGCACCGGAGGGCTCCAAGACGCTCTGGGCGCTTTATTAAAGCAAAGCAACTTAGGTCTCTCCGCTCAGGCTGGACTCAGCGGAGCTCAGCGGCCTCACTCCCCAGTCATCTCAACAGGAAGGCGCCCCACCGCAGCGAAGAGGTGGATCGTGCCACTTCCTAGAGGGCAGAAGTTGTAACTCCTGTGTGTTTTCAACACAAGCCTTCTCCCTTCCTCCAGCGTTGAGAGTGTGTAGGACAGAGTCAAGGTGTTATAGAGGCTGGGGACAGCTGCACACCCTGCTCCCAGCTCTGCTGACAGCAGAGGAGCCTGTGAATGGCTTGCATCAGGTTTGCTGCTGGATTTAATTTACTTCGTACCTTGGTCCTGGGAGAGGCCAGTGACTTGGCGATGGTGTGCTCCTCACTGAAGAGAAAACTTGGGCGGCTGTGTGGATTTAGTGATCCAAAATCTCAGGCCAACCCTCAGTGACCTTGGGCGAGTCCTAGACAAACAGGACAAGTGGAAGCACGGCAGGCTTCCCTTTATCATGACTGCCCTGTTTGCAGGGGGCTGCCCTAGCCCTCGGACAGCACAGCCGGACCGGCCACCTCTCTGCCTCTGAAACAGTGTGTGTGCGCTGGGCGAAGGAGGCGTCAGGGCAGTCTCTTTCCGAGAGCCGAAAGGACAGAATTCGGGGCTGCTTCCAAGTTTGGGTTTTGCTTTTCTTCTTTGTGGCCTTGCTTTCTCCCCTCTTTATTCATAACTCCTTACTGGAAGCCAGGTGGTCCTGCATCCCCACCCATGCTTCCCACCAGCCACCCAATCAGAATCCAGTCTATTAAGATGTCCAGTTCGGACAGCCAATCCTGCTGGAAACGAGCGTGTAGTGTGGCTGGACTGGAAGGGCTCAGGTCAAGGGCAATTGTCCTTTTGTGTTGCATAATTTAACAGAGTCTCTGAGAGGGGACAGAATTTTAGTCCATCCGATTCCATCTGTGGTACAAATGGCTTAAAAAAAAAAATCAGTAGATTAAGGATTAAGTTAGAGAACTTCCCTCCAGTCTTTATGCCTATTATCATGCATACTATTAGTATTAGTTCATTGAACTGTATCATATTTCTTTACTCGAGAAATAAATACAAGGAAAACTCATTGCATATCAGGGATTGGCAGAAAGCTGCTAAGACTTCTCATGGTCTCTGGGTGAAGAAGGACTCTGTCACCTTTGCAGGGACTCTTGGCTTTTTGGTGGCCCAGCTTTCCCACCCAGAAAATGCTGGAACACTTAAGGCACAGTTACATCTGCGTCTGTTCAAATCTGTGTACTTTTGGATTTAGATGACACTTTCAGAATCCATGCTTTGACACACCTGGGTGCCCAAGGGGAGTGTGAAAGGTCCAGAGGGCGCTGCCCACTGTGGCTGTCTTCACTTTGCACAAGCTGTAACTGAGGCCCCGAGGTGCTGCGAACGGGCTTGCCCCGGCTGACCCCAGCCTCGGGTCCCGGGATCCCGGGTGCTGGCTCCTTGCCCTGCTTCTGCCTTCCTGACCAGAGGGCAGAGCAGGCTGTGCGTGACGCTTCCTGCGGAGGGAAACGTGGGCAAGTGTTCTTGTGGTTGAAGGGTGAAGAAGACATAATCAGCTCTGCAGTCTCGACTTATGAGGCATAGATCTTTGCTGCCTTCATTCTGTAAAATCGCAGAGGACCAGCGTTTCCAGCAGCAGAGTAAAGAGTCAGGATGCCTCTGCTCTCATCCTCTCCCTCCCTTTACCCAGTGCATCCCCCTTCTCCCTCCTAGACTTATCTGGATGGATCTGCCCTTGGACGTTATCTGAAGAGGCGGGGAGGGGGACGGAAATGAGAAGGGTTGAGCCCAAGGGGCAGGAGGGAGGAGGCAAGGGACGGTGGTGTCCAGGAGAGGGGCAGCTGGGCTGAAAGGAGCCCCGTGGGGTTGGGCTGCCCTCCTCTGCTTGGATTCCCAGGGAGATGGGGCCGTTGAGGCTGATCTCATCACTCCATGGGGTGGGCAAACCCTATCACAGAGGGTCAGAGGGCACCCAGTTGAAAAGACCCATTTCTCTACCCAAATATCAACAATACTCTCTAGTTTATCTTGGAACTCAAGTCCAGATGGATCTGTTTTTGGATGATTCTCAGGAAGGAAAGACTGTGAGATTGCCTCCAGGGAGTATGCAGGTCTGGACCATGGACAGCGCCCCAGAGGCTAGCAACACTCACCCTTCTGGCTTCCCAGGATGCGGCAGGCAACAGTCGCAAGGGGTCACAGTGCGGGGCCACAACATACTTCACAAGAAACTTCCTCCCAGCCCCCCTGAACCAACAAGCCCACCTGGCAAAGAAGTAATAACCTTTATGGTGAGGTCTGGCCAGCTGGGCAGTCAAGAATGCAGGGCAGAGGAAGGCTTTCCCCTTGCTGTGGCTTCATTTGCGATGGCAAGGGAGCATCTGAACGTCTTCCCAGTGAGAACCAGGGCTCCACCTTCTATCAGAGAAGAGGGGAAAATGATGCTTCAGCACAGCACTCAGCTTCTTTAGTTTTAGAAATTTCAAAGAACCAAACGTGGGCAAATTGACTGCCTGGAGCCATGGTTGCAATGCCCTTTCCTCCAAACCTCTGAAAAACTAGTAAATATGAGAAACTCTTCGGGGAACCTCCATAGGCAGATCTGAGGAGATGAGAAGTGGAAAGTGAGGGAGTGTAGCCAGGCTGGGAAGGAGAAGCTCTCTATAGCCAAAGGGTTAGCGTATTCTTTCTTGATGAGGGCCAGAACCAAGGCATCGGGTCAAAAGCACGAGCTAAACAAGTCATTGAGCCAAAGAAGGTGACTGAACCGGGTCCCTCCTGAAGTCAAGAGCCACAGGAAGTAGGGGAAATGCACAGTCAGGTGGCTCCTGGCAGGATGGAGCGGTGGTTTGGAAGAGCCGCTCGTGGGGCACCCCTGCTTGTAATGACTTTCTACCTGCACTCGACAGAGGAGACCAGAGGCGTGCTTGGTTGCATTTAGGCGTTCGGGGGGCAAGGCAGACCCCCCATCCCAAACCTTTGGGTGCCCTTTCTACTACTAGATGACGACAGACAGTTTCCAGGATCCCCTGATGGAATGGTGTGCTGACGGTGGGAAAAGGGAACACCCAGAAATTGCTCTTCTGGTTTGTGCCCTTCCTGGTGGAAGTAGGTACTGAAGCTGGCCATTGTGTCCATGGCGACAGGTGCTTCCTTAGTGATGAACTCTGGGACCCCAGACTGAGTCACCTCAATGTGTGGGCCGTGAGCAGAGACTTGGGGAGTCAGTCATGGTTGAAACCAGGGAGACTTGGGGTACATTTCTGGGGAAAGAGGTTGACAGAACAGGAAGGCAATGGGATTATGGCTGTGGTTTAAAAGTCAAAAGTCAAACGGCTCCTGCCAGTGTTTTCTAGGTTTGGCACAGGAAAATGGTGTGTTTTTCATTTTGTACCAGATGGTGACTCTTACTTGCCTGGAATATACCTTAGAGCAGTGAAGTTTAATGTCACTTGGGTCATGGATTCCTCTGGGAGCTGACGAAAGTCATATTTGCAGAAAGACAAACATTACACATAATTTCAGTGTGTTTATGGAGCCCTTGGCGACAGCCCCCAGCCCCCTTCTCCCTCCCACCCCAGACCCTGATTTAAAAACCACTGCTTTTGTCTGTTTTTCTTTTTGCACACCAGAGAGTGTATAGGAATCCTGTAAGGCATTGGCCAGGCGCCAAAGTAAAGATTGGAATATTGGGATGTGACTTGAGCTTATGTCAAAAGGGGATTTTCTGGGTGGAGGGATGCAGTGAGCTTCTCCTTCATGGGAAGACTGTTTTCCATAAGACATGTGGCAAGATTCTTTTTTTCCCCCAGATTACATTCATCTCTCCACTGCGCTGTGGCTGGAAGACAATGGATAGATAGATTGGACAGAATGGAGGATAAATGTCTTTAATGGCCACTCCAACACTCTCCCACCTATTGGATGCTAGGGTTGGGGATGTGCTAGCTGGGTGGTGAGTGCAGACTGGAGACTCTGTGAATGGTAGTGGCTGGTGCCAACTTAGCAGCAAACTCACCCTGACAAACGGATGGAAGGTGGATCGCCTCTCACCTAGCTGTGAGGCAGCTGCACATGCGAGGGGGAAGATGACGCAGCTGAGCGGAGCCCCTCCAGAGTCAACGGTTTATATGCATGTGCTGAAAGTATCAAATTGATGTCTAGAAAAGATGGACTGTGGTTAACACAGATAATGCCAAAGTTCTTTGGACTTCGATAAGGGCTTTGATAGGCAGTCCACAAAGGATGAGACGGGGGCGGGGGGGGGGGCCCACACTTCTCCAAAGTGCTATTAGACCTCCCGGCTGCCTGGGGGATCCAATCTGGAAACTCTGTGGGTACATTCTGTTGTAGAGTCTAGTGGTTCACACTTGCGATGAACTTGATCCCAACTGATCCAAAAAAGGCTTTTAGTGGCCCCAGGAAGGCAGCACCACAGGAGTTGTCAGGGACTAGTGCTCAATGCCCAGGGTGTCTCCTGGTTTCCTGCCTCATTGGACAAGCCTTGTCCCAGGACAGAATCCTCTGCCCACCTTTTGCAGGTGTAGGGAGTGCTTTCTAGAATATTCTGTTTTTTAATACTCTCCCCACCCTTGCCAGAGGATGGGCGTGGTCTGCAGACTCTCTGACGGTTCTCATAGAGGCTTGAGAAGCTCCTCTCTGATCTGTCCAGCGAAAGGGCTACACACCGAGTGCCCAGGACATGCAGTTTGGATGAGAAGTGTTGAAATTGTGTTTGTACAATGGGACTGCATGTTTGAAATCAGGACTGTTCTGGAAAGTCCAGCATGGTGGGAGGAGGGTCCCACACCTTGGTCGGGGGGCCCTCCAAATCTCCCCCCTCCCCTGCCCCCTCCAGTGGAATGGGCTCTTCCTGACCTGAGTCCCCTGAGTATTTATCTGTGTACTTTCATGAGGTGCTGGGACAAACACACGAGACTCCAAAGTTTGCCAGCAGTCGTGGTTGAATGCAGGTTCTCTCCCGTGTTGATGTTCAATGAATTTCAAGAGGTTGTTTTTTGGATAAATTATAAAAATGGCCCCTCCTTGCTCTTCCTCTCTTCTCTTCCATAGCCTGTGAACTTTGTGGTTTCTGAAACATTAACTGGCTTCCTGCAGGAATACTCTTTAAGAATAGACAGGAGTTAATGCTGTTCTAAAAATGGTAACAGTTTAAGCCACCAGTTAGAAGGGTGCTGAGCTACAGAGTTTGGTGTGGCCAGACCACTGGCTTTCTGTGAGACATGGTCAGAGTAAGGAGGGCTGGGGGTTGGCTCTAGACACGCTGCCCCCAACATCACCGCTGGGCGGGGGTGTCCCCTGGGGCGCCGACCAGCCACAGCCCCCCACATCTGAGACTGGCCAGGTGGGCAGAGCTGCTTAGTCTTCTGGGTGGTCCGGCGAGCTCTTATCAGGAAGCTGGACCCGGGTCGTGAAAATTCTCGGGGGTTCAGAGAAAATCAGCTGGGCTGGCTGCTGTCCACAAGAAAACTCATTTCCTCATTCATCCATCCAAAATTCTTTCAACTGGCACGCCCGGTTATACAGAAATGGGCAAAACGTCTTCTCTCCCTTCAAGGTCACCGCTCCTAGAGGAGGCAGTCAAGTTGAAGTGGAATTACAGCAGAACACAAAAGCAGGATCCTGGAGAGAAGTGACGAGGGGGGAGGGGCTCTGAAACCTCAGGGCAAGGCCCTTCACCCCGCTGGGCTGTGGGGGTTGGGACAGGCATCCAGAGGAGGGGGCTCTGCTTTCGGTCTGGATCCTGCCCAAGTCAGGGCTGGAGAACCGGAGTGGAGGTCACCTTTCCAGCAGAGGGTGCCCATCGCTGGGCTGGAGAAGCCTGCCTTGGTTGTGATTAGGGCTCGGGGCTTCGATCTGGAAAATCGGAATAGCGGACCCGGAGGACCAGGTTGGAGCATCCAACACAGGACCTGGGCACCCGGGGTACAAGGCAGACACCCAGTTCTGTGACCTGGGGCCCCAGGGGATCATCGGGGTTTGGGAGCTCTGTGCGGGATGAGAAGCCATGACTGCGTGATCACCAGGTGGTGGTGGGGGTGGGGGTGGGGAGTGATTTGCCCTCGGGGATGTGTGGGAGTCCTGGGGCTTCGAGGTCGGGACTACCACCCGGGTGGGTCCAGGCTCAGAGCTGCGTGGCGCCGCAACCTAGCGATGGAGCGTGGGCATCCCTCCTCTGTCAGTCTGCGGGCAGGGGACCCTGAAGCTAAACCCGGCCAGATGGGCAGCGGGGTGGGAAGGGCAAGGCCAGAGCGGGGGTCGGAGAGGGGATTGGGAGGGAGAAGGGGGGTTGAACTGAAACGACTCCACTGTTTCCTTCCTGGTCCCTGGCTTGGCTTGGACCCAGACCGGGATGAGGTGGCAGCGTGCGCAGGGTCCGGCTGCAGCGGGGGTACAGGGAAGCGGGGCTGGGCATGCAGGGGGCCCCAGAGGCCCGCCACGGCCGTCGCTGCGCCGAGCTGGGCGCCATCCTGGTTGAGAGTCGCGCGGTATGAAAACCGTCCCCTGCAGACGAACGCTTAGCCCTGTGGCGGCTGGTGATAAGAGTTGACTTGTCAGGGGGGTTAGCCGATCACAACTCGGACCAGGGTCTGACCCTCCATCCTTCTGACGCCAGGCTGGCTGCTCGCTTCTGCTCAGCACACCGCCTGGGAGGTGATGGAAGTTGACAGACTTTGGATCCAGGATCGTTTGCCCCTCTATCTTGATTCAGTCCAGCCCAGCCCGTTCAGGGAGGATGTTTGTTTCTGCCTGTGCCTGGTGCAGCTAGCAGCCTGGGAGCTGATTCGGAGCCTTGACGCGAAGCACTCTAGTTTCCCACCCTGGCTGCCCTTTGATCTGCCTCTGTATTCCTGTCCCTACAAGGCGCTTGGTCGTGGACTGACCCCAGCTGGACCCAGTCTGTCTCCGGCCCAAACTGTGCTCTTGGCTCTAGCTTCATCAGTGGCATGTTTCAAAGCCAACGTTAAATCTCTGCCAGAGGAGCATGTGAATGTATTCAGAGCACAATCTTGTATACCTGGCTTCCGTGAGGCACTTAGGAACAGAGAGTTTTAAAGATAATAACTATGCCTCTAGGGTGAGATTTACAGCTTGGGGTCAGAGCATTTTCATATGAAACCATGGATATGTTTTCTCTGTGCAGAAGCACAGACAAAGGGGTTAGAAGGGGTATCAGGTTCTTGAAGTCTCCATGAAATCTGGCTCATTGGGGCAAGTGAAACTGGTCTGAACTGGCATTTGTCTTCGTGTTCTGAGACTCCAGCGGCCTCTTCCTTGTTTACTGCCCTGCAGGGCCATATCTCTGCTAGCCTCAGATTATGTACTTCAGGGTTTTCTGAGCAAATTGGAATGGTGCCCAATACTCTTCTCATATGATTGCTCTTTCACCCTTATTCTTTGGTGTGACAGCTTTCCTCTTATACCCCAGAAAAGTCCACAAAAATGCTAAATTAAATGAGAAATGCCCTTACTCTCTGATAAGGCCATTCATCCCGTAGTACAAGTATTAAATTTCTCTCCTTTGGCAGTCATGGTTTAGGGTTATTCAACTACTTTGATTAAATATTTATGTGTGTATGTGTATATATATATTTCAGCCTAAAGTTTCAAAAGTGATAAAAAAAAGAAATAACCATGGTGAAAGCAGAGGTTTATAACTGCAGGTTTGCACCTGATTTCACTGCCCTGATTTAAACACATTTTGCTGTACCTATTCAATAGTAAAAGATAATTCAAGAGATTCATGAAAAATATTTTTTGGAGGGAAGAAAAAAAAAAAATTTTTGGAGGGAAGAGAAATTAGTGTTTCTTAAATGTGTTCAATCCAGCCCAGTTTGGCAGATGTGTGCGTCTCCCCAGTGAATACCCTGTGAGGCCAGGGCTGTCTGGGATGATCCTTGTCTTTTTTGCTGGCAGCTCCAGGGTATGCCAGAAATAGATAGCGCATCTATATTTAAAATGTATCTGGAGTATATTTAGCCTGTAACAGAGACAGGAGAGGAGCTGTTCCCTGAGATGACTGCCAGCTACTGTTGATACTTTCAGCTCCCGAACACCTCCGGGTGGGCTTTTATTTCCAGGAAATGGTTGGTGTCTTAATCATGATGCCTAATTTTGCCCATTAAAGTAGAAGTGATATTTGGGCGTCTTTATTTGATGTGGCTTCTCTCTCAGATGCCGATGGGTCTACTTTATTTGGAAAGGAAGAGGACAGCTGGCCCAGCCCCGTTGGGGCGGCAGCTGAGAACAGTCGGTGAGAGCCGGTTTACTTCTGGGCCGCTGGGTGTGCGGAAGCAGCCCTCCTTCAGAGGGCTGGGTTCCCTAGGGATTTCCTAGTAGTTCACGTGGGCGTGACTTCAGAAAGATACATGTGTTGAAATTTGTGCACAGAGATGTTTGTTTATTGGGGGGGGGGGACATTGCCCAAGTGTAAAAGAGAACCTCCACGGCCCCCAGGAGCTGCATAGAGCCCCCCCAACCTAGGCACGACCCCTCTCGCTCCCACACAGGCAGGCTTTCCCCTCTGTGAGTGAGGAGGGGTCGGTCCAGCTGTAGACGGGGTTAAGGCTGTCGAAGGACACAAGGACTGACAATGGAAGAACAGCCGTGGGCCTTTGACACGGGCCTCTGCGTTTCTCCATCCCCGCTTCGGGATCCTTCTTCGAGAGGTGCCCACCAGCCCTCCTGGGATGATCGTTTACTGTTGGAATCTGTTCTGATTGCCTGGAGCCTGTACCCTACCGGTTGTTAAATATTTTGAACATCAGCTCGGCCCAGCTCAGAAGGGAACTGGGAAAGGAAGGAAGAGCAGTTTAAAGGATGTGAATGGGTCAGATGTGACACTCTCAGATGGGAACAGTCCCAGTTGTGACAGCCCTCAGCGGGAGGCGGATAGGATGGTGAGGGGGGAATTGACTGGACTGCCCCGAGCAGGCGTCAGGAGAGTTGAACCTTTAAGCACCTTTCTGGAAGCGTCCAAAGGTGGAAGACACATTGACCCGCGAGACCTAGGACAGGAGTGGGCTGGAAAGGGGGGCGAGGCCAGGGCTCCGGAGCTCACGGGGACACAGGGAGCCGAGCTGGAGCGGGAGTGGCTTGCCAGATCGGTCCGAGTCTGATGGCCCGTGGGGCCAGCTGCCCTGGAGGCCCTGGGGGGCGGCAGACGCGGCCCCAGTGCCCAGGCGTCTTAGCTGCCCCCAGCTGGAACCCACTCCTTGCTAGCGCCAATACTGGGGAGTTGGCCCAGATTGGACGAGTCCTAGGGCTGTGCCCTGGCTGAGCGGCCCGGCCCCGCCCCTCCTCCTGCTCATCGCCTCCTCTGCGTGGCCCCCGTTACTCCTCTGAGCGTTCAGAGTGGACCCCAGGGGCCATGACTTTGTGCACTTTGCTTTGTCAGTGCTGGGGACTCAGAAGGACGAGAGGTTGAGCCTGCGCTGCATGGGTGATGCCTCACGTCGTTCAGTCTCCTTGCCATCCGCTTTGATGTGTAAGAAAGTCCAAGCCTGTGCATGTTCTGTGTTTTCCTATCACATTCACTGCATTACTTGCAGACAATGTGAAGAGAGTTTCTGTGAACAATCTGCGTTTGACTTTAGGATGTTCTATGTGGTTACCCCCCGCCCCAGCAAAATGGACTCTCCCCTTGCCTTCGGGGGAGTGATATCCTGTTATATTTTGTTTTGTGATGTCACAGCAACACAAGAGGAAGGTGAGAGGTGCATAAGTTGAGCCTGGTTAAGATGAGCATTTTCCTGTCCGTCAACTGCAAACGGGGAACTGAAAGGGGATGCTAATAGTAAAGTTTCGCATTATCACTTATCTTTGGGTGTGCCTTGGGTTGGCCACTTCTGATGGTGTTTAAAGAAACACTTTTAAAAGAAACACTTTGTTAAAAGAAACACTTCATGTTTAATGAGCTATCATATGCTTCTGGTTAAAGCTTTTCAATTTTTCACGTGTAAGTAGCCAGTTCTCCCAATAAGATGCTTCAGTGCCTTAGGGGGACGTAAAGGCTGAAGACACATCCAGGTGTCTGAAGGCTCCTTGAAAGTTGGTTAGTGAGCCTTTGCGGGGAAGGAAAACTAACCTCCTGAACAGGGGTCCAAGTTCATAACACTGGGGCTGAGCATGTGACTTTGATCTGAGGGTCAGGGCTGAGGACTCTTTGGCATAGCCAAAGAAACGCCAAGTGGAGGTGGGGAGATGGGGAGACAATTGAAGTGAACACTTCACTGTCATCTTTATGGTATTTTGTCCTAGTAGAAGTCGACCTCATTCACGAAGAGGCAGAATCTGTGAAATGACCTATGAGAAGAGACTTCTCTTTCTGCACTGGAATCTCAGCTAAAGCCTTAAAGTTGAGGGCAGTGGGCTAAATAAATAACTTCACATTCATTCAGAATTTACCAAAGAGGACTCATCTTTGAACACCTGCACCCATAAACCAGGTCCATCCATCTTATTGGAAGATTGGCATTTATTGTGAATTATTTTGAAGGGATATTTGTAGGAGTAAAGCCAGCTTTGAGTCTTCTCCTCGGGGAAGGGAAAAGAGGAGAAAGTGTCAGTTCTTTTTGCTCTCACTCATGAAGAAGACTCAATAAAACCACCAGAACTTCTCCTAGACTTCAGTGTTATCTGCTGGGAGGGTGACCACGTCACATTTGACCGTCAGTTGGGGTTCGGACACTTGTTATCTTTCCTGTCTGAGCACTGAACTCTCTAGAAAGATTGACAGGTGTCCCCTGGAGGAGTCTAGAGGTAGGAGGCTGGCTGGGGGTGGCTTACAGGAACAAGTTCAGTGGCTGAGCAAGCTGTACTTGCACTGATTGCTTTGAGGGGCAAGAACGTACTCCCAAGGCATCAGGCAAACGTGTAAGCAGATCTGGGCTCCAGTTGTCTTGAAGGGATCCTGTCTAAGAAGCCTATTTTCCTGGGTAAGCAGACCCCAGAGATGTACTGCCAGGGCAGGAGCTAATGGGTCTGGGTCCTAGGGGCTCAGCCAGGGGGAGAACAGCTTGCTCCAAGGAGGAGCCCTAGGTGTGGTCTTCAGCACACCCTGACCTGCTTGCTGTCTGCAAAATAAAGTCAGTGCTTAGGTGATGGAAGCACATCAAGGCCCTGAAACAGCACCAGTTAAGTAAAACTTCCTTTGATCTTTTCCTCCTCATCCCTTCTGTACCTGGAGAACCAAAGAGCAGGCACTGGGCGTGTTGAGCTGCTGGGGCAGGAGATATTGTTGGGAGAGAAGGCCAGGCTGTGACCCCTCCACAGGGGCTGGTTCCCGAACCTGAACTCAATCCTGAGCTGAGTGGAGAAGTTTTAATTGAACGCAGGTTTAGACCTTTGACTTAGAATGGTCTGGATTGGAGTTTAAAATTTCTGAATATGGGATTGGATTTTAATGGCTGAAACTGACTTGAAAGTGATGGAATCTGACCCAGGCATTGCTGGGGGAAAAAACAATTTCTTGATTGTATCATATACCCAGATAAATCCTGTATAAACCCTGTATAAAACAAACAAAAACAAAGAACCGAAGAATCCCCATATTTCGGATATCCCGGTATAGCTTGCTGTATTAGCTTACTGTTAACTACTTTGGCTTTATTTTGAAGACCTACACAAGAGAGTGGTTAGTTTCAGGTGGGAAATGTCTCTCTCCACCCAGTACTTAAGGGCAGGCAAGAATTCGCCCAAGGGGAGCAGACCACAGTGCTTTCCCTGGCAGGAGTACCACAGGAAAGACCCATTCCAGACCACACTACCCTCTTGAGAGCCAGAAGATGCTTTCTGGGATCACTGAACTTTTTCCAAGATAGTTTTCAGCCCTTCTCCAGGGACTCACTTGCAGCACTCCCCCGCCTGCCCCCCACCCCGCCCCCTCGCCTGGCATTAGGATGAAAAATAGCTCTTGCCAAGTCTGTTTTCTCTACAGGAAGGACTCACTTGGAAGGGTCAAAAGGATCAAATTGAGCTCCTATGACACACAAGAGCCATTGATGCCCTTGGGAACTTTTCTGACACCTTCCACTTAAAACCCCCCAAGAAGAATCCAGAAACTCTCTTTCATTATTGGTATTCATATTCAGAATCAGAAACAGGCAAGGTGTTTCCTCATCTGCGCCAAGAGCATGTTCTTTTCTGAGTTCACTCCAGGAACCTCACACTTAAGCACACACAAACAAGAAATACGGAAGCCTCAACATTATGAAAGCTTCCTCTGTGAAAGACAGATCAATCATACATGTTAATGGTCCTGGTTGATCTCTCTCCTGTATATTTCTCTCCTTGACCGTATCCCAACCTGAAGCCCGTTTTCTTTGGTATGTGTTGGTAGCTCCCATATTAAAGACTCAAGGGAATATTTTCCAAAGAATAGAAAGGCATTGCTAAGGTCCTCAAGGGCTGTTTGGGGGGCTGTTCTTCTTTAGTCTTTTCTTCTGTAGATGACAAGCATTGCTTGAGTCATACTTCCTCATTGCAGAGGCATAGGCAGGAGAAACAGATGAATAGGGTTTCAGAAGGGAGGAATCCTGGGCGCTCTTTCCAGTGCTGCCATGGACTTCCAACAAAAGTTGGAAGCCTCAAAGCTGAATCCATTATTAGGTAATTTAAAACCAGAGAGACCTGTTATGTGGAGGGTATTAGAGCCTTTCTGGAAGCTATGTTTATGTTGCCGTTTGTTTCAGAAGGAGACAGGGCCTAACACCCAAATTCTAGTTCATAAGATCTTTTTCCTTAATTTCAAACTCAGCCATTAAAATGTGGCTTTTGTTCATTTTACTGTTTTTTCCTCTGGAGCAAGACAGAGCTCTCATTACTAACCTCATATTTTAAATTGCTTTTAGATTGAGCTAAACTTTTTTGGGGGTCTGTTTTGATGGTATGAGAAAAGCATGGGAGACATGGTCTGGGCTCCCAAGTGTAGAAGCAGGTAGCAGCTGGAGGAACCACAGCGTGTGTCCAGTAAAGACAGTGGAGGAGACCCAGTGGGTATCTTGGTTGGAAGTCCCTGGTTTTGTAGGAGCTGTAGCACAAAACTTGTAAAATCTTTTTATTTTTTTTGTAACTGGAATTTCCTACTGAGGATTCAGTTCTGTCTTTCTCTCGTCCTGGAGAAAACCCAGACACGGTTCTAAGAGGCTAGGCTGACCAAACTTACACCTTGCTTTGACTCACAGTTGATATCCAAAGTTTCCATAGCAATGGTCCCAAATTAATAAGTCACCATCACTTTTAAAGGCAGGGAGTCGGGACCGTCACTTCCATTTTAAGCAATTGGCAATGAAGGGGAAGTCAAAACGCATGGCCTTGGTGAGGTCTTTTGAACAGAGATGTCTCAAATGGCCACAAAGTCAGGGCAAAGGTCCCTGGAGACAGCCGTCAAGCTGGATTCACGCTTGAGCTCCCTCGGTGGCCGTACCAGGATCAGAATCTTGCCCCCACCCCCAACGTTGCTTGGCCAGAGGACGGCTTTCACAGACACGTCTATTCTTCCAGGAGGATACACGCTGCTTGGTGTGTCTTTAAATGCTCCCTAGAGGAGTCCACGTCAAGCAGGAGCCTCGCAGGCTCGCTGCTCTGCTGGGTCTCTGAGCTTCAGTCGTGTTCTCTGGGCATGTCTTCCCAACAGGCCTGACAGCCGTGTGCATTCAGTGCCGGCTGAAGTCTTCGCTGGATTCAGGTTGTGCCCTTCCCTGGCTACAGCCTGGCTGGTGGCTGGGGCTCCTCTTCTCTGGTTGGGGGTCTCTGCCCCCACCGCCCCGCCCGTGGCTGAGCTACGCAGTATGCCTCAGTGGTGCTCACGTCAGAGTAATGATACATAAGGGACATGTCCAGGTGGAAATATTTTGTGAGCAGTAATTTTTGAGAGCTCAGAAGTTTTTCTCTCAGATGGCCCTTAGCACCAGGACTCATAAGAAGTCCTGGTCATAAAATTCTGCACAGAAGCAGAATTTCAGCTCTTTTGATTATGTACCTTTGAGACTGTTGTACACAACTCTGAAGCAACCAGTCAGTACAACTAGCCACTCTTTTAGCAGGAGGCACACAACTAATCTTGCCTTAACTAGTCCAGTGACTGTCACTTGTTTTCTGTCAGCAAAGAGGAGGGAGAGATTCAGCGACATCACAAAATAACATCTGTTGGCATAGATTTTTAGGATTTTACATTTCATTGTAGGGCAGTTGAACAAATAGTTATTGAATTTCTACTACAAGCAAGGAATTAAGCTAAACATTGTGTGAGACTTAAGGATGAATGAAGCGGGATGATAAGATACAGTGAAAGGAAATGATGTCAAAAACTTAAAAAAAAACTGAATTAACCTGAGAAGGAGATATATATATATATATATCTGCAGCAGAATTCTTGGATAAAAGCATAAGCATAAATATTCCTTATGAAACTCCTCCGGTTATACTTGATGCTGAGAGTGTCAGTGAAATACCCAAAAGGAGGGGACGAGCCTCAGTGGTTGTGAGAATGTCAGGCGTCACAGGAGCGCGTGAGTAGGGAAGGGGGCAGGCGCACACCTGTGGCTCAGTTTGGCTGACTGGACACACACGCCTCACTGTGCTCCCTCCTGAAACACCTGTGATGTTTGTGGAGCCCCAGAGCAAGTGTGGAGGGCCATGTCACATGCTTTAATATTGAGAAGTTTATAAATCAAGCTAACAAACGATTACAGTTTATTCTTCTGCCTTGACAAATACACCCTCATAGTGACAAAATAGAAATGTGTTTGTATATTCATGCCAAATAGCCTCAAAGTGCAATGTCAAAATTCATTTCACTTTTGTCAGAGCCGTGGCTTGCTTTGAGATGAGGCAGTGACACGTCCGTGTGAACACATCTGGCTCTACACTGAACCTGCATGAAGAGCCTTTTCTCAGCGTCCCTCATGTCTAGGGTGAGCACATTAGCAATGCAACCTGCTGGACTGACCCAGAAAGAAACCCAGGCAGGTCCTAGACATGTGGGCTACTTGGAAAGGGAACCTGGGAGTCTTGTATACCCAGAATGTGATCTCAAAGGGGATGGTGAAGGCCCGGAGTCAGCATACTGCTTGCTCTTCTCTCTTTGGGATGGGAGATGCTCAGAGTCAGCCTCCCTCTTGCCCAGATCTGAGGCAGTACTGATGGGGATGAACCAGAGAAGAGCCCAGAGTAACGAAATTTCTGAAACTGGAAAACAAGATGAATAAGCAGTAACAGATTGAGCAGACACAGGAAGGCGCACTCTTTACCCAACAGCAGGGAAAAGGAGGAACCAACCTGGTTTAACTGTGAAATCCCCGAAAGGTGTGAAATTGAGGGGTTCAGGGACTTCTGGAGGTGAGGATCTCCTATAGGAAAGGGGAGTGGTCCAAGAGCTGCTGAAGTCCCTGTGTTCTTTCTTCCGTTCCGTACCTCTGGGATAACTGCCCTGCTCTCATTCAGGAAATAGACCGCCCTTCTTAACTAGAAAGGGAGCAAAGTAGGTCTGTGGACCAGGAGCAGTCAGGCATCATTGAAGGCAGGATGCCAAGCTGAAAAATTCGAGGTTTTACTGAAATATGTCTATGGGATATAGATCCCTACCCCACCTCCAGGCATCTACCCCCATTCTGCTTAGGAATACTGGAATCCAGCCTCCCCACCCCCCCAAAATGGAGTATTTTCTGTGAAAACTATGATTGAATCTTCATAGTCAACATGGGGGCAAATCTTCTAGGTAGCCATTTAGTTCTGCATGGGAGCAGACAACCAACAATTAGTAGATGCTGGAAACAGACTTGATAGTAAAAGCAAAAAGAAGAAGCCTTCTGGAAAAGAAACCAATTGTTCATGAAAAGCTTTAAACAAATAATATTCTTGAAGAATTTTTTTTTTTTTAGAAAAGATATAGCACCCATGGCTGAAGAACAGTCTCCCATAAATTAATATAATAAGACTATAAAAGAGCTTCTGGAAATAAAAACTTAATAGTGAAAAAGAAGATTCAATAATGGGTTAGAAGATGACATTGAAGAAACCTCTTCAGTCCCATACTAAAGGATCAGAATGATGAGACTCTTCTCAAAGACACACAAATATAGGAAATTGGAAGATACTAGAGCAAAGGCTACAAAATTCTGGAGGAAGCCAAAATTTCCAATCAAAAATTTATACCCAAACATGCTATTAACGTGAAACTATAAGAAAGCAATTTTCAGATGTTGGAGCTCCTCCAAAATCTTGCCTCTCTATAATGCTTCTCAAGAAGCTATTGGAGAAATGCGTTCCATTAAAAAAAATTAATCAGAAGACATGGTGTGTCAGTTGATGTTGTGTGCTCACTGTACCACTTCCTCTTCCCAACACACAGGAAGATGACATATCCCAGCATCCCTTGAGGTTGTATTGGAGCCATGTGAATGAGTCCTGGACCATGGAAGGTGGGAAGGAGGGATGTCACCCCTCTGGGTATGGGAATGTCCGGAATGGTCTTCTGGTCTCTTTCCTTTCAGTGGTTCTTACTGTGAGGCTTTGAGTTCTGGGTGGGTTTTTATGGGGTGGAGAGCCACTTGATCTGTGCTGGACAGGCACGAGTGAGAAGTAAAAAACTGTGTTGAGTTATTGAGATCTGGGTTTTGTCTATTGTAGCAACTAGCGTGGCTTCCTCACTCTCAGAGAAAGTGAATGCTAATGTAACACAAACTGTGTGGCGTTTGCTCAGGGGCTTCGTGTCCCGTGGTGAGCAGCAAAGGAATTAACAGAAATGGAGAAGATGGGGACCCAAGTTATGCACTGGCAAACATTTGAAAAAGTATCACTTGCTGTAACGTGGAGTCCAGCAGCCCAAGGAGAACTGGTTGAAAAGAAATTCAAAGTTGAAAGTGGGTGTGATGGTACCATTCAAGCTTAATAGGCTCCATGTGGTTGTCATTAAATTGGGAGAAAGATGTGGAGGGAAGGAGGAGGCAATGAAATAAGTCTGTATCTAGAAGGCAGGAGTATGCTTAGAAAAGGATTTTGTGTATGGTTTGTGTCTATGAATTTGGTAAAAAAACAAGTGCATTAAAAACTTTGGCTTTTGACAGAAGGAATTGTATTGGCAGTGAGTTGGTGGCTCTGGTGGTAAAGAATCTGCCTGCAGTGCAGGAGACCCAGGTTTGATCCCACTCCAGTCTTCTTGCCTGGGGAATCCCGTGGGCAGAGGAGCCCGGCAGGCTGTAGCCTGTGGGGTCACAGAGTCAGACATGGCTGAGCACTAATGCTTTTCACTTTCACTTGATTGAAAAAACCCTCAGTTTGCGAACTAAAATAACCCCTGCAGTACACGCTTCACAACTAGAAAAGAGGATTCAAGGGCTCCCAAAGGGACACGCTTGACAACACTCTCGTCAGATACGACCAAGGAGAATAAAAATCAGAGTCTCCCCAAGAGCAGAGGAAGGGACCACAGAGAATAATTGCCAAAGGCTTTCCTTCCAGAGGCAGAGTTACAGGGCTCCAGCCAGGAACTCCCCTGCCCCCAGGGTTGGGCCTTCCCAGTGTAGGAATGGATTTCAGAATTGGTAAGGGGTGGTGACTGTCTGAGGTCTGCTATTCAACACATTTGCTAGAAGTACTTTGTGTCTGTAAGCTAAATTTCTAGTTTGTGTTTATACAACTGATGAGTTTTGGTTTTAGTTCATTAACAAATCAAGGGGGTTGGAATCTATGGAGATTATTGCTTTAGACTGTCTTTAGTACACACATTGGAAGAAAAATAAAATGCTTTGGTAATAAGTTGAGTAGACACACGGAAGACTATGTATCCTAACCCCCCATAGGGTGAGGTCTTATAACTTGAGTTCTGGCCAGTGGGAGGTGGGTAGAGGTAATGTAAACCATTTCCAGGCCTGGCCCTGAACAATCCTCCAGCTGTCTCTTCTTCATTGGCCACTTTGGAGGCCCGTGTTATGGAAGGCCTGCTTAACGGAGATCCAAGCGTGAGACACACGGCTATGACTGACCGTGAGAAGCATTCTTACCGTAACGAAATGTGTAAACACTGGGAGACGCAGTGTGACTGCAGAGTTGCAGAACCCCCGGGGTGAGCGCAGGGAGCCCAGCACTCGGGTCTCCAGTCTAGACAGCACAGGTCTGATGGTTCCGGGAGTACTCCCCCAGTGAGAGGAAGCTGACGGAACATCCAGTGTGGTAGATACATGCCACAAGATCCTGCCAGAAGATCTGACGTTGAATTCCTGATACGAACACAGAAACAAAGGGATGGAAGGAAGATAATAATTAGCTCCAGGAAAAAGCAAGATGGGTTTCAGAAAAGAAAAAAAAAATAGTTGAGTTTGCTGCATGTGTTACTTACCAATAGCACATAGACTCATACTTCTATAAGCAGGGCCGTAACCGTGTTGAGCCAGGAGGAGACAGGGATGGAGAATGTGCAAGTGTTGGTGGAGGAAGGAGAAGGGGAATGGAGGAGGAGACTTCGTTATCATATTAGGAAGCCAACACATTGCTCAAAAGCAAAGTAAAATAATAACAGCATGTTATTCATAGATATGCACATTTTCATACTGAAAGACTCAACTCAAAACAACCATTTCTGATGGAAAGAATTTTAAGCCCAGCCAGTTTCAGCGGTGAGTTTCTTGTGATAGTTGCCTTGATGGTGGACATTCTTCAGCCAAGCTATTAAGAGGAATGAGCCCGGTTGTGGTGGAGGCCTTAAACGTCCTGACAATCAAATGACTCATGACCCTATTTATCTCTATTGTTCTTTATGCCTCCTACAACCTCTGACCTTTGCAACTGTCTCAAAAAGATGATGTCCCTCTCAATCATTTCTTCTCAAATAAACCCCAAATCACAACTATCATTCTTTGCTTTCTCTTTGGACAATGATGTAAAACCAGTCATGGTGTCTCAGCACATATGAATAATTGTTGCTGTAGAAATTTTTCTCCCTGGTTTTCTTTCTCTTTCTACTTTTATTAAGTTGGGTGAACGTAGTATGATGCATGGGTCAAATCTGGCCCATCGCTTTTTCTGGTGTGTGGTCTGCGAGGTGAGAATAGTTTCATATTGACCTCTCCTCAATTTATACATACATGAAGCAAAAACAGTGACAGTAAGGCCAGAATGAGAGAGACTGTAAATAAAGGGGACCCAGGAACTTAGTCTGTAAATGTATAGGGCCAGGTGCTGATCCGTTAATTTCTCCAAGGCACAGTTCTGGTCACAATTTCCCTCCAGTGTCGTGTGCAGTGCCTGTCACAGAGTCAGTGACAGAAAATGCTCACTGGCTTAATTGTCATATAGCATCTGATGCACAACAGCAGGTTCTTGGCAAATGCATGCGTGACTAAACAGTGGGGTGAACAACAAGTAGTTATTCAGTTCAGTCACTCAGTCGAGTCCGAGTCCAGTTTTTTGCAACCCCATGGACTGCAGCATGCCAGGCTTCCCTGTCCATCACTAACTCCCAAAACTTGCTCAAACTCCTGTCCATCGCGTCGGTGATGCCAGCCAACCATCTCATCCTCTGTCATCCCCTTCTCCTGCCTTCAATCTTTCCCAGCATCAGTGTTGTTTCCAATGAGTCAGTTCTTTGCATCAGATAGCCAAAGTATTGGAACTTCAGGATTGATAGATTCAGGATTTATTTCCTTTAGGATGGACTGGTTGGATCTCCTTGCAGTCCAAGGGACTCTCAAGAGTCTTTTCCAACACCACAGTTCAAAAGCATCAATTTTTGGGTGCTCAGCTTTCTTTATAGTCCAACTCTCACATCCATACATGACCACTGGAAAAACCATAGCTTGGACTATATGGACCTTTGTCAGCAAAGTGATGTCTCTGCTTTTTGATATGCTGTCTAGGTTGGTCATAACTTTCCTTCCAAGAAAATAGTTATTACTGGTTCCTCATTACATATGCAGCACCATGGGGGATAGAGTAGAAGAAATGGTCCTCAACTCTTAAGGGTAAAACAGTTTATGATGATAATGTCAGTAAACAATTATCAGCTGAATTGTGAATTACAGATAAGTGCCTTTCAAACCGGGCTATCGGAGCCCTGCGGTCCTCTTTCCTGTCATCAGAGAGTTGTTCTTTCCCATTTCCCCCCTTTTATAGCCCATCTCTTGCTTTGTCTAAGAAACGCAAACACTTGTCATTTTCTAGTTCTTACTGTGGTCCTTGGCTCTGGCCTCTAAACCCCGCCTCCCCGCTCCAGGGCACAGTCGATTTGAAATACTGACTTGAGGGAAGAGTCTTTTAGTTGGAGACATCAAGAACCTCCCCCAACCCCGATCTTTCTTTCCTTTCCTGTTCTGTGTATATTTGTGTTAAAGATGAAGCGTGGCCCTGGAAATGAAGATATTTTGGCCCTTGCTGATGTGTCCTAAAATAGACTGACAGTAGACCATGGATCTAATTTTTATTTCATGACCTTCTCTTTCATTCCTGACTATTATCCAGAAATGCATAGCTCTTGCGAGTTTGATGAAGTTAAGACAAGTATTGATAAGGAATAAGGGAAACTGAAAATGGGCCTCCCCCTCGGAACCCTCACCATCAACATATTTCACATAAGTGATCCTTTTTACCTGTTGTTAATGCTTGTCTCTGTGACGTCTTTACCTAGAAAGAAAAACACCAGTGAGGAGCACATGTAGAACAGGTTTTTGTTCAGTCACTAGGTCATGTCCAACTCTGTAGATAGGTTAAATAAAGATGGTTAATGTGAAAAGTATAATGGAACGTTTTCAGGAACTGTTGAATTTTCAAGTTACCTTGAAAAAGCCTGTAGATAAAAATTTAGTGTGATTCTGTACAGTTTAAATCTGCATTATAGTCATAATGGTAAATACATGCTTAAACTACAGAAAATTTTCATCTTCACTTTATAAAATGTTTTAATTTTATCTACTTCCTAATATAAAATAGAAACATCACGGTGAAAGCGTGATGAAAAGTTGATAAACCACAGTGTTTAAAATTTTTTTATTAAAAGAATTTTTTTTTTTAAATTTAAGTATAGTTGATTTAGGGCTTCTCTGGTACCTCAGCTAGTAAAGAATCCACCTGCGATGCAGGAGACCCCAGTTCTATTCCTGGGTCTGAAAGATCCTCTGAAAGAGGGATAGGCTACCCCTTCCAGTCTTCTTGGGCTTCCCTGGTGGTTCAGATGGTAAAAGAATCTGCCTGCAACATGGGAGACCTGGGTCCGATCCCTGGGTGGGGAAGATGCCCTGGAGGAGAACACGGCAGCCCCCTCCAGTATTCTTGCCTGGAGAATCCCGTGGACGGAGGAGCCTGACGGGCTGCAGTCCAAAGAATAGGACGCGAGTGACTTAGCGCAGCACGTATGTGATTTACAGGTGTTGTGTTACTTCCAGTGTGTAGCGAAGGGATTGAGCTCTATATGTGTGTGTGTGTGTGTATGCTTTGATATTCTATTATAGGTTATTCCAAGATGCTGAATATAGTTCTGTGTGCTATGCAGTAGGTCCTTGTTCATCTGTTTTGTATATAGCAGTGTGAATCGATTCATCTTAAACTCCTAATTTCGGAGTTTCTAGCTCCTCTGACCCTTCCCCTTCGGTAAATGTAAGTTTATTTTCTATGTTTGCAAGTCTGTTTCTGTTTTGTAACTAAGTTCATTTGTATCATCTTTTTAGAGTCTACATACAAGTGATGTGTGGTATTTCTTTTCTCTGACTTACTGCACTTCGTGTGATAATCTCTAGGCCCCTCCATGTTGCTGCCAGTGGCAGCATTTCATTCTTCCTTACGGCTGAGTAGTATTCCATTGTATATTTGTACCACATCTTCTTTATCCATTTAGATATTTTCAATGGACATTTAGAATCCCACATAGTCTTTGGCGATTTGTAACTGTATCTGCATAAAACATGTTTGATCACAGAGTCTAAGGAAAGTCTTCTCATGAAATAATTGGTGGCGTCTGTTACCCTTCTACATTATTCTCATTAAACTTTTCCTGTAACATGTTTTCAATATTATTTGAGAACATTCAGTTCTTTTATAAAAAGCAAGACAACAAATGGGATAAATAAAACTCATAAGTGTTAAGCATAGTAAGAAAGCTAGTAACTTATGAAATACAGGCAAAATTGACAGGACATGCAAGGAAAAACAAAGGTCACACAAGCAGCTTGTAAGACAGAGGCAGACTGCATGTGTTGGGTATAGAGAGTAAGTAACCTGTGAGACAGGTTGAAGATGGGATAGATGAGATGTGTGATGAAACAAACAAGAGGGTTACTTATAGGTTCAAAGGCATGGAAAAGCCATCCTAAAGAAAGCTGATGCCACTGCTGAGCATGCTTGAATTGGCGGTCCATTGGAGGCTCCTGCTGTGGTCCTGTTTTGGGCCCGCATGCCCACTGCCCAGGAAGCTCGTGAAGACCCAGGGCGGTGGAGCAGGCTAGTTGCCAAGCTGTTGCTGTGCCCAGGCTTCCTGGGCCGAGTCTCTTGGATAAAGCTAGTGTTTGTGCTGGCTCCAGGCACTTTGTCAGTGAAGCCCTGTGTTCAAACCTCAGTCATCAGTGCAGAATGATGAGGCAGGAAACATGGGTGGTGTGGTCATCCCATTGTGTATTGCAAGGTAACCTGCCCTGTACCCTGAGCATTTGGGTTTTTCTTCTGGGGCCTTTTCTTCCATTGAGGAGTATTAAAAATTGCATGTACTACTACATTGGTATAAAGATGAATACAATCCAGGCTGAATGACACTTTTTTCTTTCTGGTAAAAGAAGTTAAGACAGTTTTGTGGACTTCTAAGAGTGCCATGGACCCTAGGTACTGAGTCTACAATTCCTGATGGAAAATTGTGCTGGCTCCGTCTGCTTGTATCCTATCCTACATGTGTTAGCCTACTTCTTCCTTTTTTTTCAAGAAGTTTCTTCCTGCACTTTAAATTGATTAAGTAACCTGTGTAACTCAAATGTTTTGATTTGGCTGGTGAGCCTTTGTGTTCCATAACATTTGCGAGAGCTTACCTGAGAGCGTAGGTGGAAGTTTCTCCAGAAGAACGCTCATTGTCTTCACAACATCCCCCGAAGCCAGACGCTGGCCTTAGTGTTGCACACACATGTGCCCAGCTGACTGGCGCCCTGCCCTTCCCTCTAAGCCTCCTTTTCCAGAAATTGTGCAATTTTAACCATACATTAACTAGTTGAATGCAACAAAAAGATTTATGGTTGATTTTGTAACTTAGAAAAGTTCATAGTTCTATGATAATAGATCTGTGTCATTTTAATCTTGACAACTTTTTGCAGTTTATTTTACAGTCTTGTAAGCTTACCATTGTGATTTGTATCTTTTTTTCCAGTGGATTGGTGGATTTTATGATTCATTACTTTGTGTAAAGGTCAGAGGTGTTTTTTTTTTTTTTTCCTGATGGTAGGACTAGCTCTGTTAAGTAGGTTATGTGCCAGATATTTTTCATAACTTTGAATGAGCCAAATGTGAAGCTCCAAGGCTTTGACCATCTGCACGCGTGCTGATTGGCTTCAGGCACGTCCAACTCTCTGAGACCCCATGGACTGTGGCCCACCAGGCTCCTCTCTGTCCATGGGACTCTTCCAGACAAGAACGCATTGCCATGCCCTCCTCCAGGGGATCTTCCCACCCAGGAACTGAACCTGGTCTCTTACCTCTCCTGCGTTGGCAGGAGTGTCACCTGGGAAGCCCTTTGACTACGTATAAACATATACATATATTCTAAATGTATATCATATATGCAATAAGAAAAAATATATTGAAATCAACACATTTGTTTTTGTAACCTTCTCCTTTGTATTGAATTAAACAAGATAACTCAAGGACCGATCCCACGTGAGAGTGGCATCAGGCTTGGCCGGAAGTGCACTCTCTTCTGCCCTTGGCCGTGTCTTCAGCAGTCGGCAGAAGGGTCTTCCGAGACGTCCACGCCCCGATCCCTGGCATCTGCGAATGTGTCACATGACATGGTAAAGGCCATTTTGCAGATGTAACTAAGGTAGTGGACCTTGAGAGAGCGAGGGAGTCCTGGGTTGTCCAGGTGGGCGGATCTAGTCACAAAAGCCTTTAAAAGCAGTGACCTTTCTCTCGCTGGAGATGGAGGAAGGCGGCAGGAGGAGAAGGCGGGGGTTTTTAAGCACCGGAAGCATTTGACTCCCCTATGGTGACTCTAAAAACGAAGTGGGCTGATTAAGTTTGTCGAAGCTGAGACAACCTCTGGCTGAGAGCCCCCGAGGATGCAGGGGCCGGACCTGCACCACAAGGGGAAGGAACTCAATTCCGCCGACAACTTGCATGGGCCCGGAAGCACGTTCTTTCCAGAATCGCCGCAGAATTGCTGTGACTGGCCAGCACTTTGCTTTTGGCCCTAGACCCAGGAGGAGAGGAGACACAAGTGAGCCCACCCTACCTACAGAGCTTTTTGCTGCTTCAGGTCCTCAAGTGGGTGGTCATTTGTCATGGCAACAATAGACGAGGAATCTATGCCTTCTAGCTTCAGGACAGGGCTACACCTGCAGCTGACATGCTCTTATTGACTTTTGATTTTCCTCCCTCTGGAAAGGTAGTCCTTACAGCAAAAAGTGTGACCACTGTGTGTGTTTCAGCCATACTGGCTTATATGTGCACACTTCAGAGACATTGCAGGTTTAGTTCCAGACCACTGCAATAAAGTAAATATTGCAATAAAGCGAGTCACCTGGGTTTTTTGGTTTACAGTGCATATAAAAGTTATGTTTACCCTGTGCAGTAGTCTGTAAAGGATACAATAGCACTATGTCTAAAGAAAACAATGTGCATACCTTAACTGAAAAATATTGCTAAAAAATGCTCTCTGAGCCTTCAGCAAGTCTCAGTTCTTTTGCTGGCGACGGGTTTTGCCTCCGTGTTGAGTGTTGGCTGATCAAGGTTGTGGTTGCTGAAGCTGGGGTGGGCTGTGGCAATTTCTTAATGAAGTTTGCTACCTTGATTGACTGTTGTTTTCACAGATGATTCCTCTGTGGTGTGCAATGCTCTTTGATAGTTTTACCCACAGTAAAATTTCTTTCAAAACTGGAGTCAGTCCTTTCAAACTCTGCTGCTGCTTTGTCAACAAAATCTATGTAATATTCTAAATCCTTTGTTGTTTTACAACAAAGATTGCTGCTCAACAAAGAAGATTGTTGTTCAACAATCTTCACACCATCTTTACCAGGGATAGAGTCCGTTCTCAAGAAACTGCTTTCTCCTCATCTGTAAAGCAAGCCCTCATCCACTGGAGCTTTATCATGAGATTGCAGCAATTCAGTCACATCTTCAGGCTCAAATTCTTGCTATTTGCACGATATCTGAAGTTGCTTCCTCCACCAAAGCGTGGACTCTGCAAAGTCATTCACGAGGGTTGGAATCAGCTTCTTCTAAATTCCTACTGATGTTGATATTTTGACCTCTCCCTGTGAATTGTAAATGTTTTTAATGTTATCTAGAATGGTGACTCCTTTCTAGAAGGTTTTCAATTTATTTTGCCCAGATGCATCAGAGGACTCACTCTCCGTGGCAGCTGTCATTGTACAAAATGTATTTCTAAATAAGACTTGAAAGTTGCAGATCTCTGGTTGCAGGATGGATATTTTGTTAGCAGGCATGAAAACATTAATCTCATACATCTTCATTACAGCCCTTGGGTGATCAGGTGCATTGTCAATGAGTAGCAGTATTTTGAAAAACTTGTTTCTGAGCATTAGGTCTCAACGATGGGCTTAAATTATTCAGTAAACCATGTTGTAAACCGATGAGCTGTCATTTGGGCTTTGTCATTCCATTCATAGAACACAGGCGGAGTAGACTTAGTATAATTTTTAAGGACTCTAGGATTTTCAGAATGGAAAAAAATATAACCTTCAACTGAAAATTGCCAGCTGCATTAACCTCTAACAAGAGTGTCACCCTGTCTTTCAAGCTTTGAAGTTAGGTGTTGACTTCTCCTCTCCAGCTGGATGATATTTTCTTCCAGTACAAAGCTGTTTCATCTACACTGAAAATCTGTTGCTTAGCATAGCCATCTTCATTATCTTCCCGGTGACTTAGATGGTAAAGAATCTGCCTGTCATGCAGGAGACCTGGGTTCAATCCCTTGAGAAGGAAATGACAACCCACTCCAGAATTGTTGCCTGGAGAATTTCATGGACAGAGGAGGCTGGCAGGCTCTCGTCCATGGGGTCACAAAGAGTTGGACACGATTGAACAACAAACACTTCATTATCTTAGCTGTGTCTTCTGGATAAGTTGCTGCAGCTTCTACACTAGCACTTACTGCTAAACCTTTTCTTTTTTTTTTTTAAATGTTAGTGGAGGTGGCTTCTTTCCTTAAACCTCTGCTAGCTTCCCTGGTGACTTAGAGGGTAAAGCATCCACCTGCAATGCGGGAGACCCGGTTCAATCCCTGAGTCGGGAAGATCCCCTGGAGAAGGAAATGGCAACCCACTCCAGTACTCTTGCCTGGAAAATCCCATAGACAGAGGAGCATGGGAGGCTGTAGTCCATGGGGTCGCAAAGAGTCAGACATGACTGAGCTACTTCACTTTCCTTTCCTTTCTGCTAGCTTCAAGCTCTCCTTCTGCGGTTTCCTCATTTCTGTCCTTCAAGAAAAATGAGGAGAGTTAAAGGCCTTGCTCTGGATTCAGTTCAGTTGTGTCTGACTCTTTGCGACCCCATGGACTTCAGGACGCCAGGCTTCCCTGTCCATCACCAACTCCCAGAGCTTGCTCAAACTCATGTCCATCGAGTTGCTGATGCCATCCAACCATCTCATCCTCTGTCACCCTCTTCTCCTTCTGCCTTCAGTCTCGCCCAGCATCAGGGCCTTTTCCAGTGAGTCCGTTCTTGGCATTAGGTGGCCAAAGTATTGGAGTTTCAGCTTCAGCATCAGTCCTTCCAGTGAATATTCAGGACTGACTTCCTTTAGGATGGACTAGTTTGATCTCCTTGCAGTCTAAGGGTATCTCAAGATTATTCTCCAACATCACGGTTCAAAAGCATCAATTCTTCTGCACTCAGCTTCCTTTATTGTCCAACTCTCACATCCATACATGCCTACTGGAAAAACCATAGCTTTGACTATACAGACCTTTGTCAGCAAAGTAATGTCTCTGCTTTTTAGTAGGTTGTCTAGGTTGGTCATAACTTTTCTTCCAAGGAGCAAGTGTCTTTTAACCTCATGGCTGCAGTCACCGTCTGCAGTGATTTTGGAGCCCAAGAAAATAGTTTCTCACTGTTTCCATTGTTTCCCCATCTATTTGCCATGAAGTGATGCCATGATCTTTGTTTTTTGAATGTTAAGTTGTAAGCCAACTTTTTCCTTCTCCTCTTTCACTTGCATCAAGAGGTTCTTTAGTCCCTCTTTGCTTTATGCCATAAGGGTGGTGTCATCTGCATATCTGAAGTTATTGATCTATTTCTCAAGGCAGTCTTGATTTCAGTTTGTGCTTCATCCAGCCCAGCATTTCTCATGATGTACTCTGCATATAAGTAAACAGGATGACAATATACAGCCTTGATGTACTCCTTTCCCAATCTGGAACCAGTCTGTTGTCCCATCTCTGGTTCTAGCTGTTGCTTCCTGACCTGCATACAGATTTCTCAGGAGGCAGGTCAGGTGGTCTGGTATTCCCGTCTCTTTAAGAACTTTCCACAGTTTGTGGTGATCCACATAGTCAAAGGCTTTGGAATAGTGAATAAAGCAGAAGTAGATGTTTTTCTGGACTTCTCTTGATTTTTCTGTGATCTAACAGATGTTGGCAATTTGATCTCTGGTTCCTCTGCCTTTTCTAAATCTAGCTTGAACGTCTGGAAGTTCATAGTTCATGTACTGTTGAAGCCTGGCTTGGAGAATTTTGAGCATTACTTTGCTAGCGTGTGAGATGAGTGCAATTGTGCAGTAGTTTGAACATTGCCTTTCTTTGGGATTGGAATGAAAACTGACCTTTTCCAGTCCTGTGGCCATTGCTGAGTTCAAGTTTGCTGGCATATTGAGTGCAGCACTTTAGCAGAATCATCTTTTAGGATTTGAAATAGCTCAACTGGAATTCTATCGCCTCCTCTAGCTTTGTTCATAGTGATGCTTCCTAAGGCCCACTTGACTTTGCACTCCAGGATGTCTGGCTCTAGGTGAGGCTTAATAACACGATTTAAAGATTGTTGTTTCTTGGGAAATAGATCAGAGGAGAGGGAGAGAGATGGGGGAATGGCAAGTTGGTAGAACAGTCAGAACACATCCAACTTTTATTAAGTTCTCTGCCTTATATGGGTGCAGCTCATGGTGCCCTTCAAACAGTTACAATAGTAACATCAATGATCACTGATCAGAGATCACTATAACAAATATATTAATGAAAAAGTTTGAAATATTGCAAGCATTACCAAAATGTGACAGAGACATGCAGTGAACAAATGGTGTTGAAAAATAGTGCCAATAGACTTGCTTGAGACAGGGTTGCCACAGACCTTCAATTTGCAAAAATGCAGTATCTGTGAAGCTCAATAAAGTGAAATACAAAAAAAGAGGTGTGTCTGTGCTGATTGTGGTAGTGTTCATTTGAAATAAAACTAATTCAAAGAGATTAGTTTAAAAATCCTTTATCTACCTATGTATCTACCTACCTACCTGTCATCTGTTTAGGTGATGAGGTGACTCGTGGGAGAATCATGGAGAGGCAGCCTGTCTAGCTCACTGGCTCTGGCAGTGGGAAATGACTCTACTGACGCTGGACTCAGCGATGTAATGGAGGAGGACTAGGTTCTTCATGGTGGAAGGGAAGAATGAAGCCCTGCATTATTAAGCAACTTAAGCTCTTGACAGGTTACACACATCCAGATTTCAGAGGAATTTTCAAGAGGTCTTTGCTTCAGGTTTGGCTCTTCCTCTTGAATCCATTGCTTCATGATGGGATGGGATGGAGGAACCACCATGAGTGGTTCCCGTTCTATCTAGCTCATCCCAGGATTCTCTATGGTACCAAGTCCTACGTCCTGGGTCTAGTGGGAAGTCTCCCAGGTTCAGTCCTCATGCTTGATATTGTCTTAAGACTTTCTGCTTTTTCGACTGTCTGTCCCCTACCAATACTTTAGTTTCTGGTCCTGAGATGCTGCATCAGGATTCCAGGATTCTTCTAAGCATGACTTCTGAATAGTCATCCAGTTACCCCTGATTCTTTTCTGTAAGAAAATGAAGTGTTGGTGGTGAATACGTGGGGAACAAGGGGTGACCACTTCATACCCTTTGGGTAGAGCCCAGAGGCAAGCAGCCCTTCAATATTGCCAGTATGAATCTCATAATTCCAATGAATTATGCTCAGAGAATCTTTTATTCCCCTACCGTCTTGAGCTGAATTGCCAAAAGCTGTATTGTCTTTGGCTTCCCAGGTGGTGCAGTGATTTTTAAAAATCTGCCTGCCAGTGCAAGAGATGCAGGAGATGTGGGTTTGACTGCTGGGTCAAGAAGATCCCCTGGAGGAGGAGATGACACCCACTCCAGTATTCTTGCCTGGAAAATTCCATGGACAGAGGAGCCTGGCAGGCTACAGTCCATGGGGTCAAATGGAGGTTTTCGGTAGACTTGAATAGTATGGGACTAGAGACAGGCATGCCCTTATTTGGCTTACTGGACAAGATCCTAAAGCCCTATAGGAGTAGTGGTTCAGAAACTGAGAGAACAGGGCTGCAATTGCGGCTGTGCTTGGGGATCTACAACCCTTACCCCGGTGCAGAAAGGCTGAGGAAACTGAAAAAGAGCTTCACAAGTCATGGCTCTTGGGCACTGAGGGACATGGTGGTAACCGTCTCAGATCCAGAGGGTATATCTACAGGTACTTCAGTGAACCCCTTCATGGGTCACTGCCCCTTGGTGAAGGGACTTGCATAACTCAGTGAAGCCATGAGCCATGCTTTGTGGGGACACCCAAGGTCAAAGTGGAGAGTTCTGACAAAACGTGGTCCACTGGAGGAATGAATGGTAAACCACTCCAGTATCCTTGCCGTGAGAACCCCATGAACTGTATAAAAGGGCAAAGTGGTGTGACACTGAAAGATGAGTCCTCCAAGTCAGAAGGTGTCTAATATGCTCCTGGGGAAGAGTGGAGGAGAACTACTAATAGCTCCAGGAAGAATGAATTGGACAGGCCAAAGGGGAAACGATGCTTCAGTTGTGGATGTGTCTGGTGATGAAAGTAAAATCTGACGCTGTAAAGAGAAGTATTGCATGGAAACCTGGAATGTTAGGTCCATGAATTAAGGTAAATTGGATGTGGTCAAGCAAGAGATAGCAAGAGTAAACACGACATCTTAGGAATCAGTGAACTAAAATGGACAGGAATTGGTGAATTTAATTCAGATGACCATTGTATCTACTACTGTGGGCAAGAATCTCATAGAAGAAATGGAAGAGCCCTTATAGTCAACAAAAGAGCCTGAAATGCAGTACTTGGGTGCAACCTCAAAAAATGAGAATGATCTCGGTTCATTTTCAAAGCAAACCATTCAGCATCACAGTCATTGAAGTTTACGCCCCAACCACCTAAGCTGAAGAGTTTAGAAGACCAGAGATCAAATTTGAACCAGAGATCAAATTCTCAATATTGGCTGGATCATAGAGAAAGCAAGAGAATTCCAGATAAACACCTACCTCTGTTTCATTGAGTACACTAAAGCCTTTGACTGTGTGGATCATAACAAACTGTGGAAAACTCTAAAAGAGATGGGAATACCAAACCATCTTAACTTGTCTCCTGAGAAACCTGTATGCTGGTTAAGAAGCAACAGTTAGAAGCCTGTTGGGAAAAACTGGTTTGGGATTGAGAATGGAGTATGACAAGGCTGTTTATTTAACTTATGCACAGAACACATCAGGAGACATGCTGGGCTGGATGAGTGACAAGCTGGAATCAAGACTGCTGGGGGAAGCATCAGCAACCTCAGATGTGTGGATGATACCATTCTAGTGGCAAAAAGAAAAGAGGAACTAAAGAATCTCTTGATGAGGGTGAAAGACAGTGAAAAAGCCGGCTTTAACTATTATTAAAAAAAAAAAAAAAGACAAAAGCGAGATTGTGCCCTCTGGCCCCATCACTTCCTGGCAAATAGAAGGGGAAGAGGTGGAAGCACTGACAGTTTTCCTGTTCCTTGGCCCTAAAATCACTGTGAATGGTGACTGCAGCCTTGAAATTAGAAGACGATTGCTTCTTGGAAGGAAAGCTATGACAAACCTAGACAGTGTGTTAAAAAGCAAAGGCATCATTTTGCCAACAAAGGTCCATAGAGTCAAGACTATGGTCTTTGTAGTAGTCACATACAGTTGTGAGAGTTGGACCATAAAGAAGGCAGAGTACTGAAGAATGGGTGCTTCTGAACTGTGGTGTTGGAGAAGACTCTTGAGAGTCCCATGGACTGCAAGGAGATCCAACCAGTCCATCCTAAAGGAGATCAACCCTGAATACTCGTTGGAAGGACTGATGCTGAAGCTGAAGCGCCAATACTTTGGTCACCTGATGCGAACAGCTGACTCACTGGAAAAGACCCTGATGCTGGGGAAGACTGAAGGCAGAAGAGGGCAACAGAGGATGAGATGGCTGGATGGCATCACCGACCCAATGGACATGAACTGGGGCAAACTCTGGGAGATGGTGATGGACAGGGGGGCCTGGCGTGCTGCAGTCCCTGGGGTCGCAAAGAGTCGGACCCGACTGGGCAACTGAACAACTTCAGTGAGAACTCTGTCTTCCTTTATGGCTATGACACTCGGGTCCCCTGAAAACAGGATGTGTGTGCGTGTGTGTGTGTGTGTGTGCGTGTGCGTGTGTGTGTGTGTGTGTGCGTGTGTGTGTGTAGCATGCCCACACACAGGGGTGCACATGCACTTAACGTTGGGAAGTCAAGGTGTGCAGTGTGTGAGACATTTTTCAGGATTACTGTCTTATTTATGCATTTTCTTTTTACTGTAGGAACAACCCTTGATGTTTTGCAGTTGGTTTCTCAATAGCCACACAAATACTAAATAATGCTGTGCCTTTAGCTGTAACTGACTGACTCAGGAATGGGTGCCTGATCAGTGTCATGCCAACCTGAATCCTTCTCTAGTATTTTTCTGACTGGACTTCAGTAGGAAAAAAAGGCTTTCTTTTATGGGGGAAGGAAGCATGCTGAAATGAGATATTTAGCAACTGTTGGATGTCCTATTTTCTGTCACGTGGAAGAAATCATCTACCTTGGAAGGAAACAGACTGAGAAGCAGAGGCAAGACCCAGAGTCCAGGAATTGCTCAGTTTCAATTACTCTTGAATTCCAGCCGAACCTCTGACCTTGCCATTGGATTGTGCAATCCCTTAATAATGTAAGTTACCCCAGTATTCTTTCAATAAATTTTGTTTTGGCCAAATCTTGCTCTGGTTGGATTTCTAAGAGTCCTGACTAACACAGTTGACACAGTCAATAGCCCATACAACTATAATTGTTCCATATGTGGTAGAGATGACAGGAAGAATCAAATGATAGGAAGTCAGGAGTTAGATCCTTAGGGACAGGGCAGGTAAGATGAGATGATTGACTTAAAACTTTGACATAGATGGATGGGGAGGAACGTTTTGCTGCATAATATTCCAGGCCAGGATAATAGAACATGTAAAAAGGCAATGGTCCCAATTCCGGAGATATAGTTGAGAGACAAAGAGTACCTGGAGACGAGAGAGTGTAAGAAGAGATAGGGTTGAAGAGGAACTTCACTGTTGAGGACTTTGATTACCAAGATAAGAAGTTTGTGCCTTATTGTAATTATTATTGTTGTTTAGTCGTTAAGTCGTGTCTGATTCTTTGTGACCCTATGGACTATAGTCCGCCAGGCTCTTCGTCCATGGGACTTCCCAGGCAAGAATACTGAGTGGGTTGCCATTTCCTCCTCCAGGGGGTTTTTCTGACCCAGGGATCAAACCCCTATCTCTTGAGTCTCCTGCACTGGCAGGCAGATCCTTTACCACTGAGCCACATGGGAAGCCACAAGGAGACTAAAATTTTTCAACATGAAAGTGGTATTACTAAAGTAGTGTTTTAGAAATTTTGACATGGTAACGTGTAAGGTGAATTAATGGAAGTAGGAAGTAAATATGAGTTGGATATATGAGTTGGAAGACAACTGCAGTCATCCTGACATGAGTGACAAGAACCTTGACCAGAGTGTTAGAAATGGAAATGGAGTGTCTTATTCATCTCTGCATCCTTCATAGTACTTAGCAGAGTGACTGACCATCTTGTAGGCATTCATCAAATTCTTGTTAATACATGAGGAATTCAAGTCAAGTCATATTATATCCATGTCATCAACATCGTACAATATTTTAGCGTTTTTATTACACTTTAAAAATAAACTATATTGTTGAATTATTGAAGACAGTGAATATTTCAGTTGTCATTGAAATCCAATATAATCTCATAAATACGTATGTTTCTTTGTTGTTCCTTTTAAGTCACAGAAAAAAAATCCATTGCTGGAGTAAGGTTTGTTCATGTGTTTAGTAGAAACTTACTTTCCTATATCTTTAAAATCTATGTAGACTATTCTATTTATCACTTCATTAGAAAATACAATATCCTCAGCCACTTACAGTATTAATTGCTTTTCTATCAATGAAGAATACTGCTTATTAGCTTGATGAGAATACATGAAGCTTTCTTTTCCCTTATAAGTTATCTTTAGAGAAAATGGCCGGAGCAAAGACCATTAGTAATCATGGTGGAAAACAGAACATGAAGATGCCTTATGGCTTCCCTGGTGGCTCAGACAGTAAAAAATCTGCCTGCAGTGTGGCAGACCTGGTTTCAGTCTGTTGGTTGGGAAAATCCCCTGGAGGAGGGCGTGGCAACCCACTCCAGTATTCTTGCCTGGAGGATCTCCATGGACAGAGGAGCCTGACAGGCTACAGTCCATGGGGTCGAAAAGAGTCAGGCATGACTGTGCGACTAAGCACATGTACAGTCAGTGGATCTCATATTTTGCTTACTATGCCTTTGACATTTTATTATTCTATCTCCTTTTATTAGTAGAACACCATGCCACCCCCTAGTATGCATCTCTTCATGACTTTGCATTCAGTGATGTCATACTGGTAGCTTGAAATCCTGGTGGGAGTGGTGGAAGCATTTACATATCAGACATTGATAAACACTATAAATAAATTCTGTTGATTGTTTATTCTGTTGTATGGCCTGTGGGTCTGTGATCTGTTTTTGTAAATTAAATCTTACTAGAATACATCCACTTATTTGCATATTGCTTATGGCTGCTTTCATACTACAATGGGAATGTTGAGTAGTTGCAACAGAAACTATGACCCACAGCCTAAAATATGTGCTATGTGTCCTGTTAAGAAAAAGTTAGCTGATCCTTGGTCTAGACTTTAAAAGTGATGGAGAAAATGTTAATAATCAAGATTAAACTTAAAAGTGTGTCATGCTTATGGCTTATTCTTGATGATTGACTGGCATTCTGATGTATGTCTTCATTGTTTCACACTTTACTCTTGAATATAATGAAAATATAATTCCACGTTGAAACTACATTCGATCATTCATAATATTGGTTATCTATGGAGACAAGAGGTCAGTCAAACTCAAGGAGAACATTCTGTGGGAATCAATTGCTGTTTGGAATTCATGATAAAAAAAAAGTAGTCACAAAAACATATACTGTTATGTTCCATTTCTGTGAGGTGTTGAGGATAGGCAAGTTCATAGAGACAGAAAGTATAAAGCTTTTCCATTTAGTGATGTTTTTAGATTTGTTCACAGAGTTGTTCAATCATCAGCATGATACACTTCTAGAACATTTTCAATGCTGCCAAAAGAAATCCCATACATATTAGTAGTTATTCCCATTCCCCATTCACTTTACCTAAGACCTAGGCAACCAGTGGTGTTTTAGTATATTCACAGAGCAATATAATGTCCTATAAATATTGCACACTTTATTACTTGTGAAACATGATATACTTTTGTAGTTTATAGTAAAGATTCAGTGTATAAGATGCATATTTCTTTTTTTTTTTTTAAAGCTCATTGTTGATACTGCAAAGCTACAGTGATCAAAACAGCATGGTATCAGCACAGAAACAGACATATGGATCAATGAAACAGAATAGGAGGCCCAGAAATAAACCCACACACTGACAGTCAATCTTTGACACAGGAAGCAAGAATATACAATGGATAAAAGACAGTTTCTTCAAGCGATGTTGAAAAAGTTGGACAGTTGCATGCAAAGTCAGAGTACACCCTCACACTACATACGATAAACCGAAAGTGGCCTAAAGGCTTAAATATAAGATGACCCCATGGAACTCCGAGAAGAGGGGCTTCCCTGGTGTCTCACTGGTGAAGAATCTGTCTGCCAAGGCAGGAGACATGGATCCTTGGTCCCGGAAGATTCCACGTGCCTCAGAGCAACTAAGCCTGCACACCACAAGTATTGCGCCTGTGCTCCAGAGCCCACAGCCAAAATTACTGCGCTATGTGCCACAAATGCTGAAGCCAGGGCCCCCTGGAGCCTGTGCTCCAAGACAAGACAGCCACTGCAACGAGAAACCCGTGCACAGCAGGTAGAGAGTGGCCGCCGCTCACTGCCGTTAGAGAAACCCTGAACAGCAGCAAAGACCCAGCACAGCCAAGGAAATAGAAGCAAAATTATATATATGTATATATGAACCAGAAAAGAACACAAGCATTCTTCAGCATAAATTGTGCCGATATTTTCTTAGTCTCCCAAGACAACAGAAATAAAAGCAAAAGTAAACAAATGGGACCTAAGCAAACTTACAAGCTTTTGCACAGCAAAGGAAACCATAAAACAGACAACATAAGGACTAGGAGAAAATATTTACAAATGATGCAACCAACAGGGCTTAATTTCCAAAATACACAAACAGTGCATTTATCTCTTAACAAAAAAACAGATGACCCAATCAAAAATGGGCAGGAGACCCAAACAGATATTTCTCCAAGGAAGATGTACAGATAGTCAAGAGACACATGAAAAGATGCTCAACATCGATAGTTATTAGAGAAATGCAAACCAAGAGTGTGATGAGGTCTTGCCTCACATGAGAGAGAGTGGCCATCATCAAAAAGTTCACAAATAAATGCTAGAGAGGATGTGGAGAAAGATGAACCCTCCTACACTGTTGGACAGTTGTTTGTGAATTTTTTTAATGATGGCTATTCTGATTGGTGTAAGGAGATAGCTCATTGTAGTCTTGGTTTGCATTTCTCTAATAATGAGCGATGTTGGGCATCTTTTCAAGTGCCTCTTAGCCCATCTCTATGTCCCAGGTGGCTCATTGGTAAAGAATCCACCTGCCAAGCAGGAGATGCGGGTTTGATCCCTGGGTCAGGACGATCCCCCAGAGAGGGAAATGGCAACCCGCTCCAGTATTCTTGCCTGGGATATCCCCTGGACAGTGGAACCTGGCGGGTTGCAGTCCATGGAGTCAGAGGAGCCTGGCGGGCTGCAGTCCCTGGGGTTGCAAATGGCCCTACACGTATTACCGGCTAGAGAGCAGTAGCAGCAGACTCTTGGTAAGGGCACACTTGTGCAGCCAGTGTGGAAAACAGCATCGAGATTCCTCAGAAAGCCCGAGTTGCCATTATGATCCAGCAGTCCCACTTCTGGACGTATATATCTGGTCAAAACTATCATTTACAGAGACACATGCACCCCTATGTTAATAGCAAAAGTATTCACAACAGGCAAGACATGGAACAGCCTGTGTTAATTTCAGATATCCTGAGGTTTCTTCACTGGTGAAGGGAGACTTGGGGAGAAGTAGCGTCCTGCCCTGTCAGTGGTTTCTTGGAATGATGTCCTAAGTGGCTCTGAGGTTACCCCACCCTTCTACCTCTTTGGGATTGCTGCCCTTTCAGGCTGGTGAAAATCCCATGCTTAAGTCTTTATAGCACTAAATGTTCGCTGTGCCCTCCTGGTGGCCGGGGGCCTTGGAGGGGTGGTAAAAACTTAGAATGAGAAGCACCAAGTGAAAATAGAGAAAAGAGAAGCTGAATTTTCCAGTCCAGAACCGAACCAGGGTAATGCAAACACCTACACTTTTATGTCATTTACTAATTAGACACCTGTGGGAAATATGCAACAAATAGCAGTGGAATGAAGAACCTGGGTGGAGGCTACTCTGGATGCTCTAATGTGCCTGGTCTAGGAACGTGCCAGAGGCCTTGTTGCTCGGTTAAGTCGTGTCCAACTCTTTGCTTCCTCATGGACTGCAGCACACCAGACTTCGCTGTCCTTCACCATCTCCCAGAGTTGGCTCCAACACATTTCCATTGAGTTGATGATACCATCCAACAATTTCATCCTCTGTCGTCCCCTTCTCCTCCTGCCTTCAATCTTTCCCAGCATCAGGATCTTTTCCAAAGTCAGTTCTTCGAATCAGGTGGCCAAATATTGGAGCTTCAGCTTCAGCATCAGTCCATTCAATTAATGTTCAGGATTGAGTCCCTTTAGGACGGACTGGTTGAATCTCCTTGCAGTCCAAGGGACTCTCAGGAGTCTTCTCCGGCACCACAGTTTGAAAGCATTGATTCTTCGGTGTTCAGCCTTTATAGTCTAATTTTCACATCTGTATATGACTATGGGAAATCCTTTTAAATTGCTTTCTTGGAGTCAAAATACAGACTATCTCTTCCAATTTACGACTAGTGGTGGATTTCATGATTCATGGACTAGCAAAGCCCCTGATCCTGAAAAAGGTAACAGAACCAGGTACACAGAAATTCTGCTCCATTTGGAGCCCAAGAAAGATGACTGATGGGCAGGCTGGCTGCTCTGGGCTGTCGCTCCTCCAGCCTAACCTCTGCATTTGGATATGGAACAGGCCTTGTGCAATCCGAGTGAGGCTCCTGATGAATTTTTTTTTTTATTCCAAATAATCAAATTTTGAGAATGTGGTACAGGAAAGTGCTGTCACACTGCATTAGGTTAGCACCGTGACTACCACGGAAATTGTCAGGTAACTTGATTGCCATGGCCCAATCATTCACAAGCATAAGTTTGTTCACTCTGAGTTAAAAGAATGAATAAGTAATAAAATGTCTTATTTGGGGTTGTTGAAGGCAAGCAAAAAAAAAAAAAAAAAAAAAGACAAACAAAAATCTATAGTGAATCCAGTGATTCACAGGAGTTGTGGGGCCTGGCTGCTAGGATTAGAATGGACACCCAAAGCTTGTAATGCTAGATGAATGTACATGATTACCTTCAATTATCCCATGCTTTATATCCCATGCAGGAGCCTTGTAGCTCTCTAACTGTGAGAGAAATGCAAATCAAAACAACAGTGAGCTTCTGCCTCCTGCCTGTCAGAATGGCAATCACCAAAACATCTACAAACAATAAATGCTGAAGAGGCTGTGACCTAAAGGGGACCCTCCTGCACTGTTGGTGGGAGTGTAAACTGGTACAGCCACTTTGGAGAACAGTGTGGAGGCTCCTCAAAAGACCAAGAATGGAGCTACCACATAGATTCTCCTTAGGTTATTGAGAAAATAATTTGAAGGCCGCTTTAAGCATATTCCTGTCTTTTTTCTTTCTAATTTTAAAAGAAGATCTTGTCATGTTAACTTCAACCTGATAGTAAAATTCATGAAGGTGATGAATGTTTTCTTTCTCCTTGAGTGATCCCAGTTCTTCAGTGGATTTCACTGAAGATAGACATGCAGTCTTACAACGATCACTCCATTGGTTTGAAAGATGGTTATAAAGAATGAATTGGATAATCTTGAGACAAAAGGAAAGAACAGTGCTCTTGATTTTTATCTTGCAAATCGTAGAGTTCATAATTCATGTTTCCTGAGTGTTTCTGTGGGCCATTCTTTCCTTCTGTAGACTGTGAGGTGAGCACTAACACCACCATTCCTTTTGTTTTATCAGATCCAGGATTAGGGAGGAATTCTAAAGGAAATCAGTCTTGAATATTCACTGGAAGGACTGATGCTGAAGCTGAAGCTCCAATATTTTGGCCACCAGATGCAAAAACTGACTCACTGGAAAAGTCCCTGATGCTGGGAAAGATTGAAGGTAGGAGGAGAAGGGGACGACAGAGGATGAGATGGTTGGATGGCATCACTGACTCAATGGACATGAATTTGAGTAAGCTTCAGGAGTTGGTGAAGGGCAGGGAAGCCTGGCATCCTGCAGTCCATGGGGTCACAAAGAGTCACACATGACTGAGCGACTGAACTGACTGACTGACTGAAACGGGAATCAGCCACTCGTTCAGCTTTTTGTGGGTCTTGGGCTCCAGGAAGACAAGAAAGTCCTCCCCAGAGCATTCGAATATTCCAGGACTGACTTTACAGCTCCATGATATGCCCTGAGCCTCTTCTCATCTATTACACGTTTGGCTTTTCAGAGTGAGCACGAAATTCCTTACCAGTTTTAAGAGATTATGATTCATTTCTGTTTTTTCCAGTGTAGTTTTCAGGGATGTTTTTGTCTTATGTAGAGTCCCTTGGCAGCTTATCCAAAGTTGAGACAGGCAAATCTACATCGACAGGCTTGGATTTTTACTGATATGGGGAGTGTCTCCAGGTGGTGCTAGTGGTGACGAGCATGCCCCCAAAGCAGAAGACTTGAGAGATATGGGTTCAATCCCTGGCTTGGGAAGAGCCCTGGAGAAAGCCATGGCAACCCACTCCAGTATTCTTGCCTGGGAAATCCCACGGACACAGGAGCCTGGTGGGCTATAGTCTGGGGTTACAAAGGGTGGGCTGTGACTGAAGCAACTGAGCATGGACCGTGTCTAGGATAATAACAATAAGTAAAGATGAGCAAATAATATGTGCAGTGTGATTCCAATTCTCTACCTTTTTTTTTTTTTTCCTGCTACTTGTAGAGGTGTGACGTTGGGAAAGTTGCTTATCCTCTGTGAGCCTTAAATGTGCACAACAATGTGTACCTGGCAAGGACGATGTGAGGACTAACAGTCATGTGCTTGAAGGTCTTTTACAAATTTTGACAAGTCACCCTCATATTGTTGTAGCCACGCGTTCCGGGAACAAACTCACTCAGAAGGACAATGCAGATAGTGGAGTGCAGTTTATTACACCGGCGGGCCCAAGGCAGAGTCTCCTCTTAGCCAAGGACCCCAACCAGCATTTGTGAAAATCTTTTATACCCCATGTGTACGTGTCCGAACCCACCACCCCAAATTCCTTGAGACTTACATAAATGAAGGAAGGGTAAATACAACCCCAATAACCTCATCACTCATGTGCCATGTACTCAGACAGTTGAACAATTAACCAATAATCAATAAGCATGAGGTTACACTCCAACAGATACAGAAAAATTTATGGCCCGTCTGGAGGGGTGATTAGTGTATGTGTTCTCTTAGGCGATGAGTAACCTGGATATGATCTTCAAGATTCCCCTGTCCGGAGCGGGTCTTATCCTTCTGTTTTTGTTTCCATAGATGCTAAACACAGAGTTCAAAGTCCATTGGAGAGGTGGCCAAGCATGATCAGTATGAACAGGCTTAAGATGGAGTCCAGGCCCTATGAATTCCTTCTTCAATATTAATTTGCTAGCACTGCCATCACAAAGTATCACAGACTGAGGGGCTTAAATAACAGAAATTTGTCTCCTCACAGTCCTGGAGGCTAGAAGTTTGCCATCAAGGTGCTGGCAGAATTGCCTTCTCTTGAGGCCTGTTTCCTTGACTTCCCTGTGTCATCACGTGATCCAAACTTCCTCTGATAAGGACACCAGTCATTTATTGCATTAGGTCCACCCTGTGTGTGCACATGTGCTCAGTCACGTCTGATTCTTTGCAACCCCATGGACTGTAGCCCGCCAGGCTTCTCTGTCCATGGGATTCTCCAGGCAAGGATACTGGAATGGGCTGCCGTTTCCTACTCCAGGGGATCTTCCCGACCTAGAGATCGAACCCAAGCCTCTTCTGCCTTCTGGATTGGCAGGTAGATTTTTCTTTTTTAACCACTGGTTCCACCTGGGAGGTCCACTCTAACAACCTCATTTTGCCTTAATTACCTCTTCAAAGACCCTGTCTCCAAGTAGTCATGGTCTGAGGAACTAGGGGTTAGGACCTCAACACAGGAATTTTGGGAGACACAAGTCAGCCCATAAAATACCTCCTGCAAAGCAGACAGCCCGTTCCCACCAGGCTCTGTACTGATCACCCGACACACATGGAAACTAATTCCCTCTGCCTGGAATATCAGATCTGCCTCCTTGACAGGTCCAGCCCTTCCTTCCTGAGGCTCAGCTCAAATGTAGGAATCTTTAGGAAGTGTTTTGATTCTAACCATAAGGAATTCATCCTTGCCTCTAGACCCTGAGGCTCTCTGCTTGCATCTGTAAACATAATTCTGCATAATATGCATAATTTACATAATCCTACAGGCCTAGGGCAGGTTCTGGCAGGTGTTCAAGAAATAACCTGGAGAACTGCACTGAATGCCAGTTAATTAAACCAGCACTTTCCCTTTGTCTGACTTATTTGAGAAATATTTTCATTTGACCGTTGACAGAGGATTCTGAGGGCAACAGAGATGGGAGGAACAAACATGATCTCAACAGTCCATTAAGACAGGATAAATAAGCTTGTTTATCTTCCTTCCTGTGTATTTTATATTTAAGAAACCTATTTTAGGATATGTTGGAGGCAGCCTAATATTTTTAGATGCGAATACAAAAGTAAAATGACTTTCCTGATTTATAGATATCCTTTGAATTTTTAATCAATATGAGAAAAGCTTTTCTACTGAGGAAGTCCAGAATATCACATGGGGGTGATTATTTAAACTGCTTGTGTAGGAGGATAAACACTACAAAAAGTCTGCTGTGAAAATGTGCACAGATTATTTAAACAGGGCTATGTTTCAAGATGTAGGGCATGTACATACCCATATTTTATTTTGTGCCAACAATTTAATTGAAAATGGACATCCTAAGGATAGTTGGGATTATGGCACAACTCAGTGAATTGGTTACCTGGAATCTCCCTTGATTAAGGGATTTTCTCTTTCTCACAGCACCTTGATTCCAAACAAGTAGGCTTTGATGAAGTCTTTCAGCTCAAAGAGTGCCTCACACACTTCGCTTTTCCAGGCTCACTGCCTGTACAAATCTGGAGCAACACCACACTCCTTAAGAGATGCCCTTCTGTTGATAGCTCAAATCATGGAGTATTTCACACATCTGTGCACAGTCTAGAGATTTCTGTACTTTATTGCTGTTACATTAGAGATCTCAACCTTTTTTTTTTTTAACTGACTCTGTTGCTAATGTATAACCTGAAAAAATTATGTGTTACTTATATTTCGTGCAAGTTCAGTAAATGATTTTTGAATGGATGAATAAATGAACTGAAAACTGAGATCTTCTCCAGAAAACGTCCAAGTCTTTAAAATGTTTGGAAGCCATTTAATTTCTCCTGTCTTTCTTCCTTGATCATGTCATCATGCACTTACTCTTCAAGCAAAGGCACTTGGGAGCTGCAGTTGACACCTCTTCCTCTCATGTCTTCTGTGAGTAAGTCCCACAGCTTCTCTCAAATGTTATCTCTGCTCCATTCCCTCTGCCTCAGCTTAGACTATCTCCCTTCATCTACGCAGCAGCATCTCATGGAATTGTGACAAAACAGGTTTGACTGCATGTGACTGAGACCTAAAGTTCAGTTCAGTTCAATTCAGTCACTCAGTCGTGTCCGACTCTTTGCGACCCCATGGACTGCAGCACGTCAGGCCTCCCTGTCCATCACCAACTCCCGGAATTTACTCAAACTCAATGTCCATCGAGTCAGTGATGCCATCCAACCATCTCATCCTCTGTCATGCTCTTCTCCTCGTGCCTTCAATTTTCCCAGCATCAGGGTCTTTTCCAATGAGTTGGTTCTTCACATCAGGTGGTCAAAGCACTGCAGTTTCAGCTTCAGCATCAGTCCTTCCAATGAATATTCAGGACTGATCTCCTTTAGGATGGACTGGTTAGACCTCCTTGCAGTCCGAGGGACTCTCAAGTCTTCTCCAACACCACACAGTTCAAACGCATCAATTCTTCAGTGCTCAGTTTTCTTTATAGTCCAACTCTCACATCCATACATGACTACTGGAAAAACCATAGCCTTGACTAGACGGACCTTTGTTGGCAAAAGACCTAAGTAACAATGGCTTAAAACACAAGACAGGAGAGTTTTTCTCTGTCACGTAACAATCCAGGCTGGTCTGCAGCCTCTTCCTCTGCAGAAGCTCAGATTCCTTCCTTTAGGGAATTCCTCCTCCTTCTGGTGGTGCTCTCATCTACATGGTCCAAGATGGCTTGCCACCATCCCTGAATTCCAGGAAGAAAGAAGGGGTAAAGGAGAAGTGAGAGGGTATTTTTAACCTTTCCTTTAACGAGGAACCCAGAGTTTCCCATGTAATTTAGAATCACATCCCACTGAGCAGGATTAGTCACATGGCCTCACTTCATTGCAAGGAGTTAATTAGGAAATGTAGTCTTCATTATGGGCAGCCTATGTCCAGGTAAAAACTCCACCCTGTGTAAGAAGAGAGAATGGGTATTGGATAGATATTGGTGAACAGCTTGCAGTCTTGACCTCGTTGCCTAACTTGCTTTCCTACTTCCTGCTTCTTGAATTGCTCCTTTTACTCAACTCATACCAGAAGCAATCTGGCCACATCGCTCTCTGCTCAAAAAGCATGCATCAAGCTCTTGACTGCCTGGACATAAATGCTTAGTTTTCAACATGGACTGGACAGTTCATGCTCTGGTTCCTGTCCACCTCATCTCCGATTTCTGTCCTCTGTGCACCTTATTCTCTAACATTGAGCTCTGTTATTTTTCCGTGAGTAACATAGTGTCTCATGCCCCAGTGCCTTTGCATATGCTACTTCTTTGAAAATCCAACTCAGGAGTCACTTCTTTCAGGAAATATTTTCTGTTACTCTCTCTGCTTCCAGCCTTAATCAAGAGAATTCACTGGACACTCTTTATACCTCATACCTGTATTTACCCATTCCATTTTTGCTTTTAATATATTATGTAACCACTTATTTACTCTTCTACACCATGATCATGATCAGATTCACCTTTATATCCTCAGAATTCAGCTCAATGCTTGCCACAGAGCAGATCAATAACTATGTATTTACTCTTGATTGAATGAATGAATGAACAAGTGACAGAAGTGATATGACCTCAGTACCTGCTTAGAGCTTTTAACCTTTTACATGGTGTTCTCTTTTAATAAAAACTTGTGAGCCCTTACTCTGTTTGAGGTACATTTACTTTGTTTGGGTAAGAGTATTAGCCTAGTTGGGCTTCCTAGGTGGTACTAGTGGTAAAGAACACGTCTGCAAATTCAGGAGACATAAGAGACGTGGGTTTGGTTCCTGGGTTGGGAAGAGCTTCTGGAGAAAGGCAAGGCAACCCACTCCAGTATTCATGCCTGGAGAATCCCATGGACAGAGAGGCCTGGTGGGGTACAGTCCATGAGGTTGCAGAGTCAGAAACAAGCATGCACACATGCATTAGCATAGTTATCTAACTTAACTTTTATGGATAGTCCTGTGAGACAGGCATCATGGTTCTCATTCTACAGGTGGGAAAGTGAGGTGTGGAGAATTAGTTTAAATAACCCATCTCATCTCTTTCTTAATTGTATTGACTGTAGGGAAGGTGTCGTGTGGAAGAGAGTGGAGGAGAGTTTTGGCCTCGGGTGGTATCCTCTAGATATATTGAACGGGTAGTTATTGGGCTCTTGTCCAAATCTATAATTTATTAGCTTGAGTGACGAGCTTTTCTCTCCTTTTCTGGGCTTCAGTTTTCTCATTTGTTATAGGAAGGGATGACTCGAAGATCCCTTAATTTCCTTCCAAATCTAAAAGTCAGTGATTTTCTTACTTCTCTAATACAGCCAATTGAAATGTAACCCTCCTCCACACCAATATGCTGCATTCACACAGCTGTGCTTTTGCTAAAAATGGACACTCTCTAAATGTTAAAAGAATACATGGCAGAGAATAGTCAGTTTAGATTCAAAAATCCCAACTCTGCTCAAGGAGTAACACAAAAGCCCTGGATCCCACTCAACAAAAAATCTTAACCAGAATGGAATATGTATAATGGCATTGCTTTGACTGGAGGGTTTTTTTTTTAGATTGCATCCAGACATATTTAGTCACCAAGCACATTTTGGATCTAGGAGGAGTGCAATTGAAATGTAGCCAGAAATGCACCCTGGTTTCTCTCCATGCCATGAGTTCACAACGTATGGGATTCCACATGACTCCTGTGTGTGCTGACAAAGTTTGTGCTGGTCTTTTCCTCATTGAGCTATCCCGGAAACCAGAAGAGTCTGTTAAACGATCACCCTTCTTCCCCACCAGGGTTCTGAAACAACTAAAAACAAGGCCAAGTTTTTCATCAGGGGGAGATAAATATGTCACCTTTGTGGTGATAGCAGTGATACTGGAGAACACGGTTTCTGTTGGTGGCCAAGGCGACTTTCTAATCCTGAAGCCTAGAGTCAGACGGACGTCCATCAGCCCTGCTAGATGAAGAGAAGCCTTTTCCCCATCAAGGGTATGAATGAAGGATTCTGCCTCTCCACACAGACTCACTCTGGCGCAGCCTGCTGGTTATCCCCTCAAGCTCTTCTTCCCTTCCCCGACTGTATACAGCCCTCATCTTTCAGCGGGGTCTGGTGGCTCCTCAGAATAAAGACGACATCCCCCAATCTCTGTTACAACTAGGTGTGGCCATTTGACTCCGCTCAAGGACGTGGGAGTAAAAGGACGAGTTTGTGTCTCATTCTAGGACGAACGAGGGTCTGCGCTCCTCCCCCTAGAGTTCCTCTTCCGTTCCGGCAAGAGTGTCCGCTTGGACCATGAAATGGAAACTGAATTCTGTGGATGGCAAACAAGCTAGAAGGAGCCTGGGACCGTGGGGACATCATGCCAGAGCTGGACTGCTCACCTCGGACTTTATTTATGGAAGAGAGACGGCCTCTATCTTGTTTAATTATTATTTGGGGTTTCCTGTTACTTCACGCTGAGCCCAGTTCTGACTGATACACTCTCCAATCAGACGCGTCGTTCCATCTCCTCAGGCCCTGTGTGAGGAAAGGCGAGGTCAAGAAGCGGGGAGCAGGCCTGAGTGCTACACTGATTGATGTCCCTCCACGCGGAAGCGAGCGTTAGCGGGGAGAGAAGAGTTCCCCTTCTGAGAAGTTATTAACTCGGCAATGATTACATACCTCTTGCTGTAGGCCAAGTCCTGCTCTAAGAGCTTTACAACTGGCAGTGTATTTAATTCTCATAACAGTCCTACAAGGGAAGCAGTAGTACCGTCCCCATGATAAAATCCTCCACAGATGCTGTAACAGAGGCCCAGAGAGGTCAGGTAACTTGCTCTAGGTGATAGCGCTCAGGAGTGATGGAGACGGGCTGCAACCCCAGGCAGGCTAGCTCTGGGGCTTCTGCATTCCATCACCACACCAGGCGGTTTCCTAGGAGGCACAAGAACAGAGACCCTCCTGTGTTACCTCACGTGAAGGATGTTTGTGTTGGGATAGATGGAGAGGCCAGAGAAATAATGGCTATCTCAGTGGTCACCTGAGATGCCCTGGCTTGTGACTACCCCTTCAGCAGGGTGGAATCCATCATTCCTAGACTATTTTCCCATCGCTGTGGGGATTCCATTACTGCCTGTCACTCTCTGTCCTGCTTCGGCCCTTCTATCGCACTCAACCACTAGTGGTTTCAACTCAGTTTCTTTCTACCCCATGGTATCTTCTCACACATGTCCTCGACTGCATTTGGCTTCTGCATTTTGCCCTCTACATATACACATTTCTGCTAGGTGGCCCTAGTGGTGAAGCACCCATCTACCAATGCAGGAGATATACGAGACGCGGGTTCGATCCCTGGATTGGGAACAGCCCCTAGAGAGGGAAATGGCACCCCACTCCAGTATTCTTGCCCAGAGAATCCTCTGGACAGGGGAACCTGGTGGGCTACAGTCCATAGCGTCTCAAAGAATCCGACACGACTAAAGCGACCTACCATGCCTGCCTTATTGTCCTCCAACAATGTGTCTTCTCCATACAAACAACTGGTGGGATCAGTCAGCTTTCCTCCAGGACTGAATGCCCATCTGGGTTAAGCTTTTGTACCAGTCACTGTCTTTGGATGGTCAGAGCCTCCTAACCCACCACTCCATCCCCACTCCCCAGCCCAGGTCACCAAGAGAGCTGTAGGCTATGTTACATCCATCAAGAACTCTCTGCCATACAGTTCCTCATTCAGTTTCTTTGAGCAGGACACATGCCCAGCAAGGGAGTTTGGGCTTGCTGTCCTTGCTATTGTCTCTTTGTTATCCTCTTTTTCTTTATATCCTATGAATGAAGCCAGAAACATAAACACAGAATTCAACGTTTGCTTGTTCTTTTCCTATATCTTATCAAAATAACATGGAATGAGCTTTGGACATGCCTCAAAGATATCCTCCAAGTCTCACTGGTCCATCTAGTCCAACTGATGCTTATGGCTTCTTTATTGATTTTTGGCAAGACTATCATCAATAGCAGTCTTTGAATCAGTGACCACCCTAGATTGATCTGCTTTGATCAGAGTAGTTGGTTATGAAGAATTAGGGGGACTGTGGTCCTGGCTGTCTCTCCAGGCATCACAGACTCTTCTCTAAGAATAGTAAGACAAGACAAGGCATGACTAGGAAGGTTTGGCATGAGGAAAAAATGGGTAGATCCATTCAAGGTTTCATAGATTACGTAGAGTTTAATGTATCTGCTATCTTCTGAACTCTTCTTAGGGGCTCCAGGTGCTTAGGACTTGAATTGTGAGTGGGAGCAGGCACTGGACCGGAAAATCTGACCTGAGCCCCGTGTCCAGAGAAGCGGGCAAGTCCTGGGCCTTGCTTTCCTTTCCTCCTCTTCCATCTTTATCTCAGGTGTGCAGAAACGGGCTCCCAAACCACTGCTGCCATGAAATTAAAAGACGCTTGCTCCTTGGAAGGAAAGTTATGACCAACCTAGACAGCATGTTAAAAAGAAAAAAACTTTTGCCAACAAAGGCCCATGTAAACCATTAGTCAAAGCTATGGTTTTTCCAGTAGTCATGTATGGATGTGAGCGTTGGACCATAAAGAAGGCTGAGCGCCAAAGAATAGATGCTTTTGAACTGCGGTGTTGGAGAAGACTCTCGAGAGTCCCTCGGACTGCAAGGAGGTCTAACCAGTCCATCCTAAAGGAGATCAGTCCTGAATATTCATTGGAAGGACTGATGCTGAAGTTGAAACTCCAATACTTTGGCCGCTTGATGCGAAGAGTTGACTCATCAGAAAAGACCCTGATGCTGGGAAAGATTGAAGGCAGGAGGAGAAGGGGACAAGAGGATGAGATGGTTGGATGGCATCACCGACTCAATGGACATGAGTTTGAGCAAGCTCCAGGAGATGGTGAAGGACAGGGAGGCCTGACGTGCTGTAGTCCATGGGGTCTCAAAGATTCAGACACAAGTGAGCGACTGAACAACAAAATAGAAATGAGTTCATTATAATCCTTGGTTCACGACATATTCTTGTTATTAATTTGAAAATGGCTTGCTTTACTATTTACCTCATAGGGATTTTTAAAGGATTAAATGAATTAAATATAGATAACACTGACAATAGTGTCCAGCACATAATAAACACTGTGGTAGTGTTGTTTGGCCAAGGTTTCCGGGTCCTGCTGGATATTAGGGGAGTGTTCTACAAACTAACTTTTGAGAGTGTCACTTTTACCTATGCTCATACACATATATCATTTATCTCGACTCATTTCTGACCAGTCAAAATGAGTTATTTTTTTTTTCCTTCACAGATAACTTTTTTCTTGAGTAGTGAATTAGTGGCTGATGGAAAAATATTAACTCAGTTAATATACATGGAAATGTACATATAATTATATCATACAAATAGTACATCATGTAATAACAGTATATCACACAATGCATAATTCTATCTCTAAGCTCTCCTCCAACTTTAATAGGCTGTGATTCTATAAAGGATGCTGAATTACTTATTGCAGACTGCCTGAAGCTTGACAACAAGTCATGACGGAACTTAAATTACACTGCTTTGTTGAGTCTGAAATTACATTCCGAGGTAATAGTCACTGGCTAAGTGAAATGGACTGCCAATTATTCAAATAAAGAGAAGTCATATTGTCCTGTATTAGCGATCTTCACCTCCCCACCCATTAATAAAATTCATTTGTTTCCACCTGCCCACCTCTCCTTTGTTCTGTAGGGCTTTCTGAAGACTGCTGAATCCATGTATGCTTTTATCCACTCCAAGCAGTCCTAAGGAGACTGATTCTTCTAGTGAGTGTATTTTTAGCCACAATTAAAGCTTGTGTCTCTGGCTTTTCTGAACAACTGGCATCATGCAGCATGCAGAACCACCTGCATTCAGCCTTCAGGGAACTGGACTCCTTTGCTGATGGTTCAGCTCTCAAACAGAGACATAAACACCGCAGGTTGTGTGTAAACCGGGGAAGGTAGCTAATTATGCCAAACAGGAATATTAATAACGCAAGCTGTGCAAACAAAAACACTCCAACTGGTTTCAAAGCATGATTCCTCCTCTCCCCTGCTCTCCCTCCCAGACCCACCTGAAGGACAGGATGGTAGCAGAAAGTAGGCGAATTCCACCAGCTACTGGGTCCTAAAACACAAGAGATGAAATCGACAATGAAATGCCAGTGTAGAACCCATGGGTCCCTGGAACTGCAAGACAAGCACCACCTTTGTCTTCCTTGAGGCTGGACTTTTAGGAAAGGTTTGGAAATCACAGAAGTGTAGTTAGCTGCAAGAAACTGGTAGAGTCTCTAAAAGACACTCAGCTCAAAGATCAGGGTAGGGCCTTGTTGAAGGCCACTTCTTTCCAGCTCATAAAAAGGAAAAGCTTGATGGATGGACAGATAGAGTTTGGATCCATTGAGAGGATCAAACTCTTCTTTCTTGTCTTGCAGGTAAGAACACCTGCAACGTGTTATTCTCAGGAGGACTTGTCAGCTGATAGAAACCTAGGTCTCTTAGAGTAAGTCCCCAAATGAGTCTTAATAAGGTCACTGCTTATCTTCTGCTGTGTGACCAACCACTCCAAAGTTTACTGGCTTAAAACAACAATTTGTTGCTGTCTGTTATGGTTCTATGAGTGGCCGAGGGTCAGCTTGACTGCCCTGGCTTGTGGGCTCTCGTGCCTGGACAGTCAGCTGCCATTTGAACACTTGTGCGGACTGGACGTTCAGCAGGGCCTCCTCCACCACAGTCGGGGCCCCAGTGCTCCTCGCTGACCGCCTGCTGCAGCTGGACACGGTGGCTCAGAGCTCCAAGAGGCAGGGAGGTGCCCTAGCATAGCGTCCCTTCTGCCACAGTCTATTGGCCAAAGTCATGAAAGGCCAACTCAAACTCAAGACAATGGAGCGGTGTGTGGGTGCAAAGTGGGGAGCTACAGAGGGCATCATCTCTGGAGACAAGTTACTACCTGAAGCGAGTCCCTTCTCTTGGAATGTCTCCCAGGGAACCTCTCCACTGAGAAGCAGAGACCTTTTGTGCTGAGCCTGACGGAGATCTTATCCTAGTTACTTAAAATACTTTTCACCCTTAGCTCTTAGCTGAAACATCACTCTCCCAGGATGACTTTCTAAGGCCTCGTCATTAAATTAGGTTCTCCTGTGCTTTCCCTAGAATTTCATAGTCTGTAATTGCACATTTCTATGATTACTGATTTAATGTAAGTTTCAGTCCAAGACTGGGCTGAAAACTCCACGTGGCAGGCAGGCCTGTCTGAAGTCTCTCTGTCGACTCCCTCTGCTTGGCGTGGTGCTGGCTCTCAGTAAAAACTCAGGAGACAGTTGTTGAGGATGAAGGCATGGCTGAGAGGTGGACACATCTGACCTTCCCATTTGGCTCCAGTGGTTCACTCAGGGGTTTTCATAAGGGGGAGTCTGGTCACCCTTCCATGAATTTATGATGTTTTAAACCTGTATTGGCTGAGTGCCCAGCAGGTCCCAGTCCGCACACTAGACCATGGGGTAGAATTGAGCATAAAACGGCAGACTTGAACTCCGCCTTCACAGAATTTAGTTTCGGGGGGGGTCAAACAGGTAGACGCCCTTGTATAGTCCACGTAGAGAGTGTAAGTTGCCAGGGTTCATTCTGTGCATCTCCTCCCCTCCCCTAACCTCTCACCCCCACTGCACACACACGGAGTTTTATACGCAGTTCCAGGGCCCAGGGATTCCACACTGAACACTCCTGGTTTAGAGGCTGCAGCATGAAATATGCTTCAATAATATTTTCAGCTATAGCATTTGGGGCTTATTAAGAATGACTGGGGAATGTCCTTCTTTAATGAAAAAACCACTACAACATTGTAAAGTAATTAGCCTCCAAATAGAATAAACAAATTTTAAAAAAAAGAAAAAGAAAAAATTAAAAACAAACTTGCTACATATTAGATGTTCATAATATTGGAAAGCCAGAGTTTTTGTCAGAAGAGCTGGAATCTACAAGAAGTTGAAAAGTTTGTGAAATATTTCCAAGGTCAAAACCAGAGGTGAAAGTTTTTCACTTCTAGACCTGCTTGTATTTCAGATTATGCAAACCGAACTCAGCTTTGAACTTCTCTGTTCATGTTCCACACAATGTATTAATAAATCAAATACAGAGCAATTGCAAAATCACCCAGCAATGCACATCTTTTCTTCTTTCAGCTTGGCTGTCCATCGCACTCTGAGAATAAGAAAGAGCTTCTGATACAGTAGTGAAAGAAGTACGAATTTTGTTCTGCACTTGAGTTGTTTGGAAGGTTTGGGACAGGAGAGAGATATGACCATTTTTACATTTTAAAAAAACATTCCAGCTTCTGAGTGCAGTTTGTTTGGACTCCAGGAGTTTAGAAATGAAGCAGGCTTCTCTGGTGGCTCAGATGGTGAAGAATCCGCCTGCAACATAGGAGAGACATGGACTTGATCTCTGGATTGGGAAGATCCCCTGGAGGAAGGCATGGCAACCCACCCAGTATTCTGGCCTGGAGAATCCCATGGACAGAGGAGCCTGGTGGGGTACAGTCCTTGGGATCTAGGGAATCCCATGGACGGTAGAGTCCACGGGGTCACCAAGAGTTGGACATGACTGAGCAACTAACTCTTTAACACTTTCACTTTCAGGAAGACCAGTCAAGAAGCTTCTGTAATTGGCCAGGCTCAGAAGACAGGGTAACAGCAGAGACTGGAAATGAGGGACTAGACTAATGAAGGGGTTTAAAAATCGTGTCATATTTGTATTTTAAAAAGCTAGGAAAGGTGTGGATGCTTCAATATGAGATGGGGCGGCCATGTAAAACATGGATTCAAATTTTTCTGTGACCCTGAGGGAAGACCCGTGGACGGAGACCACAGGGCATGAGATTGGTGCTCAGAATGAAGAAGCGCTTTTTCCCAGAGCTGTGAAAAGATGGAAGGGGCTGCCTGGGGAGTCGACGAGTTCTCATTCTCGGCCCTGCATGAGCAAGGGCTGGAGGACCCGTGGGAGGAGATGTGGAGAGTCTAGAAGGAACTGTGGGACCAGATGATGCAGAAACCTTACTCTGAGATTCCCAGATTTTGGAGACTCGTGAATGGAGCAGGGCTGAGAGACTGATATTCTTTTTTTGGTGTGACACCCCTAAGATAAAGAAACTTCATGATTACATTATCCATCTTCGGCATTTTTAGAGAACTCTCAAGTATTGGGCCCACAATATGTCTACTGTGGGTGTAGCTGCTACGGATCTATTTAGTAGAATAGATCCCACAACTTGGCTACGTTTCTCAGAATATTTCTCTTTAATCTTCTTTAAAGAGATGGTGGAGGAGAAGAATGTCGGTTCTGGGTTAGAGAAACCTAGCTTGAAATTCCCTGCCACACTTGCTAATTGCATGAGTGTCGGTACATTACCTAACCAACGCGAGCCTCCTTTATTCACCTGTTACACGGGAAGCACATTGCTTGCTTGCTTTCCGGCTGCATTGGGTCTCCGCTTCCCCTGGCTTCCGCCTGCGGGGACTGCTCTCTGGTTGCGGTGCTCCGGCTTCTCCCTGTGGGGGCTTCTCCGCAGAGCACGGGCTCTGGGGCGCACCGACCTCGTAGCTGTGGCTCCCAGGTCCCAGAGCGCAGGCTCAATAGTCGCGCTCATGGACTTGATCGCCCCACAGCGCGTGGGATCTTCCCAGACCAGGGGCTGAACCTGCATTGGCAGCCAGATTCCTATCCATCGGAGCACCAAGGAAGCCCTCTGTGGTTGTTTTAAGAGATAATCTATGTAGAGTTCCCAGCACTTAGTAGGATTTTAATACATAGGAGCAACACCCAGAAAAAAAAAATTAAAACACTTTTTCTTGTGCAAGTAAATGGAGCCGAGTCGTTACCTGTGGGAACTGGGTGGTCATGGTGACGGAAGAGCCAGTCAGGGAAAGGAAATGCTCACTGATTGAACTGATGGATCTTAAGTCCAGGATGTTATTCATCCCCTCCCCCCTCCAATTTGATGCATATTTAAAGATAACCATTTATGGAATGTTTAAGAACATTCAGTGTGCATAACACACTGAGAAATTAGCGACAGTTCAGAGGCAATGATGTATGAGGTTTGGCGCTCTCCTGAGTCTGAGGCTGGGGAACTGGGGGGCTAATTGTGTCTGTTCCATGAGTGAGTGCACGTCTTCCTGTGAATACTGGAGTGGGGGTGGGGAGGGATTGATATTCAAATAAATATGATTCATGGTTTAGTGGAAAAGCTGCAAACTTCCTCATGAAGATTGAATAGCAAGTCAGTTCATTATACTGTAGTTATTGATATTGCAATAAGCTCCCACTGAATGCAATTACAAATCCATTTAGGAAGGCGTGTGATCAGGGATTTGGTTCATTTTCATTTACCCTTTGGCTACCTGAATGTTTGGGCAAATGAGACCCGGCCCCCCTCCACTGCCCTTGGGTCCTGATCATTTCTGTTAATCCTCCTCCAACCCAGTCAGAGTGCCTGGTCGCGGAGGGGGGACAGGTCGCATATGCCAAACCGTCTAGGTTCTTGCTAGTATTTGCTGGCTGGCTGGAGCTGCCCTCATTACCTGTCTCTGGTGTACTTTAGCCTAGGGAGGGTCAGATTCTGGTTATCAATTTACCTCCATGGGTGTATTCACTGTGCACGCCCCGTGACCCCGGCATGTAGCCCCAACCTTGACACACAGCCTCCACATCTCTATGTGTCCATCCATGGACACCAGTTCAGTCGGGGTGCACAACCTGTTGGTGCATGAGACTCTGCTTCCTCAGAGTTTCTTGTAAAGATCCAAAGCTGAGAGCAGACAAGCTCCCCGGTGTCCTCAGGAGAGTGGCAGGGAGCTAGCAGACGTGCCCTGTGCGACTTTCAGAGGTGATCTATTGATCACGTTACTAGCCCCGCCTGCTTCCCCTTCCCCCACCCCAAACGTCCTGTATGAAGCAGGCATGGGACTTTTGAAGGCAGCTCATCCCGGCTTCATTGATGGGAGGAGTTTTGGCCACATGGGGAATACTGTGGCGTTCTCATCTCCAGATTTGAGTGACAAGATTCCCGGAGAGCTGCCAGAGGGTTTTGGGGTGAATGCTTCTGGAAAGGGAGGCTGGCATCTCCCTCCCTGACTGCATGCAGGCTGAGCTCAGAAGCATGCAGCATTTGCAGCCTGCCACCAGGTGGCAGAGGAGAGAGCTCTTGAGGGCTTGACTCCTTGATGCTGGAGTTTAGGCTGCTTCCTGAATACGGAGAATGAGGCTTCATTACAACCCGGAGCATTCTGGAGGTCTGAGGGTGGATGGTGCAGCCTGCGATGGCCGGGAGGAGAAAAAGGAAGGGAGGCTCGGTGTGTGGTCTACAGTCTGTCACCCACAGAGGGTGGAGGTCAGGCTTAAGCCACTGTCCTGGTCAGCTTGGACTGACTCTAACAGATCACCATAGACGGGCTTCCCTCAGAGCTCAGTTGGTAAATCATCTGCCTGCAGTGCAGGAACCCGGGTTTGATTCCGGTGTCGGGAAGATCCCCTGGAGAAGGGAATGACAGCCAACGTCAGTGTTCTTGCCTGGAGAACCCCATGGACAGAGGAGCCTGGACGGCTACAGTCCATGGGATTGCAAGAGTTGGACATGACTGAGCGACTAAACCCCCACCACCACATAGATGGGATGGCTTACCCCGCATGAATTTATTTCCCACAGTTCTGGAGGCTAAGAAGACCAAGATCAGGGTGCCACCGTGGTCAGGCTCTGGTGAGATCTCTCGTTGAGACTTGCAAATGGCCGTCTTCTCACCAGGCCTCATAAAGGCACTAATCCTATCACGGAGGCTCCACCCTCATGACCTAACCACCTCCCAAAGGCCCCGCCTCCAAATACCATCTCAGTGGGCACCGGGGCTTCAGGATGTGAACTTCGGAGGAACACAGATATACAGTCATTTAGAATCTTTCCGAGAGGGCAGTGTGCCCAGCACGGGCTCTGCACTGTGGGGGGTCCCGTGGGGGCAGGAACTCAGGTGGTCCAGCAAGAGCAGCCCGGGGGCCTGTGACTCCCTCGGTGACTCTGACGAACCCACCACGTGTCCCGCATACAGTCAGCTTTTGAAGGGGGCAACAGTTAAGAGCAACCCACTCCAGGACTCTTGCCTGGAGAACTCCACAGACAGAGAAGTCTCGCAGGCTACAGTCGATGGGGCCGCAAAGAGTTGGACGTGACTGAGCAACCATCACTCACTCAACACAGAAGTGGTGGCCACTTGGAGTCAAAGGAGAACATACGAGTGACAAGAGGGGAAAAAAGACTTCTGACTCTTCCCTCATCTATCTTTCCCATGTACTGACCTTGTGCAGAAGAGATGGCAGAAGGTGGAGGGAAAAGTCATGTGCAGTTTCCACGGCAAGTCCGCTAACCAAGGTCAGGCCTGAGTGAGAAGGAGTGGACCGTGGAGGCAGGTCGTGTGGAAATAGGAGAGGGACAGTGGCTCAGATGGTGAACAATCTGCCTGCAAAGCAGTTCAATCCCTGGGGCGGGAAGGTTCCCTGGAGAAGGGGATGGCTACCCACACGACTGCCTGGAGAATCCCGGGTGGGCTACAGTCTATGGGGTCGCAAAGAGTACGACAAGGATGAGTGACTGACAGTAGATTGGTAGAGCTTACGATTAGATACGAGGTTCAAGTTTTGTTTTAGATTGGACAGGACTTTAGATTATGTGAAAAGAAATCTTTATCACTAGAGGAAGATTGCTCATAAAACCAGAGAAGGTCACGAGATCTGCCTGGGATGCCCTTAAAAGGTGAAGGAAGGAGGTCCATCCGAACATGCTGGAAGCTGTGGAAGGAGAAAAATAGATCTGTTCCTGTTTGTATCCTCACTGAGTTCAGTCCATTCATTGAATTGCTTTATGTGCAATGTAGGGATCACAGGGGAATTCACAGGTGAGACAGAGGACAGCGCCTGCCCCACACATAGCAGACCTCCCCAACATCCTCCTGAGGTGTGGCTTTCCTTTCTGGATCTCCTCCAAACATGCTTCCCCGGTGGCTCAGTTGGTAAAGAACCTGCCGGCAGTGCGGGAGACCCCGCTTCGGTTCCTGGGTTGGGGAGATCCGCTGGAGAAGGGGTAGGCTGCCCACTCCAGTGTTCTTGGGCTTCCCTTGTGGCTCAGCTGGTAAAGAATCTGCCTGCAATGCGGGAGAGCTGGGTTCCATCCCTGGGTTGGGGAGATCCGCTGGAGGAGGGGTAGGCTGCCCACTCCAGTGTTCTTGGGCTTCCCTTGTGGCTCAGCTGGTAAAGAATCTGCCTGCAATGCGGGAGAGCTGGGTTCCATCCCTGGGTTGGGAAGGTCCCCTGGAGAAGGGAAAGGCTACCCACTCTAGTATTCTTGGGCTACCTTTGTGGCTTAGCTGGTAAAGAATCTGCCTGCAATGCGGGAGAGCTGGGTTCCATCCCTGGGTTGGGAAGGTCCCCTGGAGAAGGGAAAGGCTACCCACTCTAGTATTCTTGGGCTACCTTTGTGGCTTAGCTGGTAAAGAATCTGCCTGCAATGCAGGAGAGCTGGGTTCCACCCCTGGGTTGGGAAGGTCCCCTGGAGAAGAGAAAGGCTACCGGCTCTAGTATTGTGACCTGAAGAATCCAGGACTGTTCAGTCCATGGGGTCACAAAGAGTCGGACACAACTCAGCGACTTTCACTTTCCAACCGTGCAGCACTAGAGTTCCATCCGTCTTGCATGGAGCTCAAGCTCTTTTCCCTGGATGCGAACTTGCACCACCATCCCCGAAGACATTTCAGTGATCCTCCACAGGAAGGGCGTGGCATCAAGGTGCGTGTGCATGGGAAGCGGCAGACACTCTTGCACACTCACCCTAGACTTTTTCCAAGAATGAAGTCTGAAGGTAAGTTTGTAGGTTGATCTCAGTCTCATAGAACGAGCTTCCATGTAGGTTAAATGAGGCAGGTATTGTGCTCAGAAACGAAATCCATTTTTTAAAGGTAATTTTGGATTCTCGTTGAAAAATTCAGCTGGGGAGTCTAGGTTGTTAGACATGAAAGTCTCAAGATGTGAGACTTTTATAACATTGATAACTTATACGTGCTGTTATAACTTCTTTCCAACCTTCAGGTGAATCTCTTATTTTGGATATTGTCTCCACTTAATTGAAAATTGCTTAGCTCTAATGTTATTATCCAGATAGTATTATAAAATGATTTTGAATTCTCATTTGTCCTTAATAGATGAGTTCATTTGGAAAATAAAATTAAAAAAAAACAATATTAGCCATCAAAAATGACAGTGATGAGCCTTTCTGTGGAAATCACAGCAGGATGGTACATGATCAGATGTAGGTAAAAGCATCTTTTGAGATGGTCACTCCATAGGAGGGTCACGGGAGAAGCTAAGGGTGAGAGTGTGTAGTAGTTTACCCTTGTGACAGCCTTTTCACAGCCTCCACTTCTGTAATGTGTCCAACTGTGCCGTAGCTGAAGGCAGGGACATCTGATCTACCGGCGGTCCTGTTGGTTATATCGGCCAAATAGACTTTCTTGATCCACTCCCCACACAGTAGCTGACGGATTGTAAAAAACAAATGAATTACGATGGTGAATTGAATTCACAGAATTTCTCTTCTCTAATACCTGGTTAATGAGAGTGTGTGGGTGCATGCATACTCAGTCATGTCCAACTCTTTGTGACCCCATGGATTATAGCCCACCAGTTTCCTCTGTTTATGATTATTTCCTAGGCGAGAATTATGGAGTGGGTTGCCATTTACTCCCCCAGGGTATCTTCCTGACCCAGGGATTGAATACACCTCTCCTGTGTCTCCTGCATTGGCAGGCGGTTCTTTACCAATTGCGAGTAAGGGTGTACAAACCAGCCAGGAATATATCAACAAATGAGTTGAATAATCGTAAAAAAAAAAAAATTCTCTTGGGAGGACTTCCCTGGTGGTCCAGTGGTTGTTTCTCAAGCCAGGGAGCATGGGTTCGATCCCTGGTCTGCCAACTCGGATCCCAGATGCCTCTCGGTGTGGCCAGAAAGAAAACCCCTCTCATTCTGTATGCATGTCTCCAGATTTGGGAGTATTGGTGAGAAGAGTCAGGCTTTTGCTGGCTCACCAGAATGGATTCTGGGGCAGTGGGAGTGGGCGGGGAGCAGGCTGGGTGACAGTCCTTCCCTTTTCTGGTGGGTGGGAAAGTTCCTGTCTGTGGCTCCCTGAGGACGTGGCCCTCGGATTTCCAATTGTAGTGGCTGAGAGCTCCAGATGCTTGGCTCTGAACTCTCTCCTGTTTGCACCTCTTCGCCGTGGGCTGCTCCCAGGCACTGGCTGTGCGTGGCCAAGACTTTAAGCAGGCCCATCCCTGAGACTCCTCTGATGGGCACCTTGGGCTCTGAGACTGCCCCCTGGCTTTGCCCAACTTTCCTTGAACTGCGTGGCTACCTAGGAAACGTCCACCCACACCTGCTTCCTTCCTTCCGCCTCTCCTTCACTCAGAGTCAGACCTGCACCATGGTCCGAGGGCTCGCTCAGCCTTTCCTGAAGCCCTCTGGGTTTTCTCTCATAAATGTTCCCTCTGATACATTTCTTGCATGTTTCATCCTGGCTTGATGCCTGCTTCTTACAGGACCCAAATAACACTCTGGCACACAGGAGATACTTGATAAATTTATTCAGGAAGTAAAAAGAAACATGAATTAAAAAAGAGTTTTCTTTCAAGTCTTCAGGAAACAATCTCTGCTATCTTCGGGGGAATGATGAAAGAAAAATCATATTTTTTTTCTTGCCCTCTTCTGTTTCTAACTATTCCCTGTGCCCGATTCTTTGCTATAAAATAGCTTCATCCAACGAGAAGCATTGAGTCATCTTGGTCTTTTGCTTTAGATGACTTTGGCACCTGGAGTGGTTTATGAGATGGTGGAATCATAAAATCATATGTGAGTTCACTAAAAATACTTTTCATGATGTTCTTGTGGAGAGTAAGTGAGATAACCCGGGTAAAGAGTTTAGCACAGGCCCTGACACATTATAAATAGATAAACTGCGGTGGATGCACAGGGTCCCGAGCACACACCTGAAACAACACAGGGCATGTGTGCACGCCAGCAAAGGGGGGTCACACGTCACACGTCACACGTCACACGTGTGACTGGCTGCAGGGCCTCTGGACACACACAGTGTTTACATTCGCTTGGAGAATTTACGGTAGGCCCAAAGCCTGTTAGGTCTAAGGGCTCTTATTCCTCACCATGTTTGACTGCGAGAAGGATTTTGCAATTCAGAATCATGAGAACAGCTGGCTTTTTTTTTCAGCTAAAAAATCACTGTAGTTTTTAATCTATATTGTAGTATAGCTGCTTTACAATGTTGTATTCATTTCTGCTGTGTGGCAAAGTGAATCAGCTACACACGTACGTATATCCCCTCTTTCTTAGGTTTCCTTCCTGTTTAGACCACAGAGCATTTGAGTAGTCCCCTGGGCTGTACTGTAGGTTCTCATTAGTTATGTGTTTTACGCATGGTGTCAATACTGTGCATAAATCAATCTCACGATCCCAATTCATCCCACCCCTCCCTTTCCCCCTTGGTATCCACACATTTGTTCCCTAATTGCTGATACTTTTAAAGTACTTCTTGTTCCAGAACATTCAGTAACTTGCCTGAGATCACACAGCTACTAAAGGAAAAGATGGGCGTGTCCAGGGTGATGGGGCTGGCATGGCTGTGAAGATGAGAGATGAGGCAGAGGGAAGCTGGGGACAGCTGCAGCCCTCCGAGTACCATCCTGCCTTGGAGACCAGTACGGAGGCAGGGTTGCCATGGCAAGACTGAAACTCCTTTCTCTTCGGCACACAGAGGCAGCGGCCAGTGGTACAGGCATGCGCTGAGTCCAGAAATCGAGCTGCGGCTTTGCCACGGTGTAGCATGGGATCTCGGGGAAGCCACTTTAATATTCTATGGTTTCCCTTTCTGTAAAGTGGAAACACACTACCTAGTTAAGAGGGTTGTATGCTAATCATGTGAGATGCTAAGTGTGTTCCAGTTTCTGGGGTAACAAAGCTTACCAATTGTAGTGGCTTAAGACCACTCACACTGTATGATAGTCTCTGCGTCATCCGCGTCTCTACAAATGACCCAGTGTTGCTCCTCTTTATGTTTGAGTAATATTCCACTGTATATATGCTCCACATCTTCTATACCCGTTCCTCTGTTGACGGATAGTTAGGTTGCTTCTATGTCCTGGCTCTTGTAAGTAGTGTTGGGAAGGAAGTCCAAAAGGGAGGCAATAGATGTATACATGTGGCTGACTTATTTTTCTCTACGGAGACTAACACATCATAAAGCAACTATACTCTACTCTTTGCAACCTCGTGGACTGTGGCCCACCCGGCTCCTCTGTCCATGGAATTTTCAAGGCAAGAATACTGGGGTGGGTTGCCATTTCCTCCTCCAGGAGATCTTCCTGACCCAGGGATTGAGCCCACGACTCCTGTGTCTCCTGCGTTGGCGGCTGGATTCTTACCACTGGGCCACCTAGGAAGCTCCCAATTAAATTAAAAAAAAAGCAAACAAACTTACAATCCCTGAGTTGGGAATTTGGGTCAGGCTGTGTCTGGTGATTATTCTGCTTCTCTGGCATTGACAGGGATTTGAGTAAACTCAGGGAGTTGGTGATGGGCAGGGAGGCCTGGCGTGCTGCAGTCCATGGGGTTGCAAAGAGTTAGACACAACCGAGGAACTGAACTGAACTGACCTCTGCTGGTATTCGGGTGTTGGCTGGCTTTCTCTGGCGGGTTCAAAAAGCCTTTCCTCACACATCTGGGGCCTACAGGGGGATAACTAGAAGTGGGGACTCCATGGGGCCACTGTTCCCCTCCATGGAGTCTCAAGACTCTGCACGTGGCCTGTCCATCACGGTCCTCTGATTTCTCACAGGCAGACTCCACTCTCAGAATGAGTAATTGCAGAAACAGGGAACAAAAGCTACCAGTCTCTGAAGAGTTGGGCCAGGAAACCGGCACAGCCTCACTCACTCCAGCTTCCATTAGGTAACCGCAGAGGCAAGCCAGCTCTAAGAGGAGCGGGCAGGGAGCCCACCTCTCCTTAGAAAGGGTGAGTGTCAAACCATTTGCAGCCTCTTCAGCCGCCCGGCGAGGGGCACGGAGGAGAGCATCGGGAGCTGAAGCTCTCAGGACACACAGCCTGTTGCCTTCACCACTTAGGACCACATAGCGGACCCATCGTATGGCTCAGCTTCCCTGTCTGAAAAGATGGGATAAAAAACTGACTGCAGCTCCTAACGCTGAAAGAAACCCCCACTGCTTTTCATGTTGGAACTGCATTACAAAGGCCCTGAAGACACCAGATTCCAGAAATGGGAAAACAGAAAAAACCCAGTTTACCATTTAGTCCTATATACTCAGAGTCCACTGTGTTCTTCATGCCACGATAATTGCTATATGCATATTTTCTCCTTACTCTTCACGATAGCCCTGAAAGGCACTGATTGTCTCTGATGTTTTAAATGTTTCACGAGACATTAAAGGAAGCAGCCTAAGTGTCCATCAGCAGAGGAATGGATAAGGAAGATGTGGTACCCATATAACACAGACTGCTGGGCTGTGCGCTTAGACTCTCAGTCGTGTCCGACTCTTTGTGACCCTGTGGACTGTAGCCCGCCAGGCTCCTCTGTCCATGGGATTCTCCAAGCAGGAATACTGGAGTGGGATGCCATGCCCTCCTCCAGGGGATCCTTCCAACCCAGGCATCGAAGCCAGGTCTCCCACATTGCAGGCGGATTCTTTACCGTCTGAGCCACCAGGGAAGCCCCTGTTACTCAGCCATGAAAAGGAACAAAGTTGAGTCATTTATAGAGACATGGACTGTCACACAGAGTGAAGTAAGTCCGAAGAGAAAAGCAGATATTGTGTGTTAACGCACATCATGTGGTGTCTAGAAAACTGGTGTAGATGATCTTACTTGCAAAACAGAAACAGAGACACAGATGCAGAGAACAAACACATGGACCCCAAAGGAGGAAGGGGTGGGGAGGAGTGAATCCGGAGTCTGGGGTGGATGTGTGTACTGCAATGGTTGAAGCAGGTAACTAATGAGAACCTGCTGCACAGCTCAGGGAACTCTACGCAGTGCTCTGTGGTGACCTAGATGGGAAGGGAACCCAGAGAAGAGGACATGTGTGTATAATAAAAAATAATTTTAAAAATGCTAGGCCAGTATTGCACAACTGGTAAGAGGTAGAGTTGGAACTGTGCCAACCAGAAATGCTTCCCTGACTTTGGGTTCTATTTATGCAACAGCTTATTCCCAAGACTTATTTTCCTTGCCTCATATAATGGGGGATTTCAAGGGCTATCACTTCTACAAGCCATTAGCCAATTATCTGAATTGAAAAAGGAAGATATTGTAATGAAAAGCATTTTTTTTTCATATTTTAACATGTCACAACTTTTTAAAGGCTGCACATGTATCTTATGGTGATTTTTATCTTAGACCAATGATTCCAGATCTTTTAAGGATTGTGATATTGGGACAGTTTCACAAAGTTTGGAAAGTAAATGTCTACCTGCACTCAGATACAAAAGAGTTGTTTTTATCATTCATTTATGGTGAGGGATACTGATTTTCTATTTACATTAGTGATATGCTGCTTTTAAAGATTATTTAAGTGAAAATGTGAGCTGATTTAAATAAAGCAAACAATAGTAAGTTGGCAGGTATGTGTGGCACAGGTTGGGAATCGTGAACTCCTGAAATTTGGGACATAGCGGAGAAGTAGATAGAGATATCTATTAGATATTGGGCATCAGGATAGATATTAAGATATAGCTCTAGATAGATAGAGATGGAGAGACATTATATGTGGAGATTCATGTGTAATCTGACAGTCACTGATTAACTTTCTGATTCTCAGCAATTTACATATGGACCTCAAGTCTTCTCATTTGCAAAATTAAGATTTGATTTTATTTATGGTGAAAATTCTTTTCTTCTCTAAAAATATGTGACATCACACCTCCTTCTTGCTGTGATTGTGGTTTTTGTTCTGGAGGCTGTGGAATTGTAGTTCTTGCTTCTGTCTGCAACAACCTCAGATATGCAAATGATACCAATCTAATGGCAGAAAGAGAAGAAGGACTAAAGAGATGAGGGTGAAAGAGGAGAGTGAAAAATCTGTCTTAAAACTTAAAACTCAACATTCAAAAAACTAAGATCATGGCATCCAGTCCCATCACTTCATGGCAAATAGATGGGGAAAAGTGGAAGCAGTGACAGATTTTCTTTTCTTGGGCTCCAAAATCACTGCAGATGGTGACTGCAGCCGTGAAGTTATAGGATGCTTGCTCTTTGGAAGAGTTCTTTGGAAGTTGTGACAAGCAGAGAGAGCATATTAAAAGAGACATCACTTTGCTGACAAAGGTCTGTATAGTCAAAGCTATAGTTTTTCCAGTAGTCATGTGCAGATGTGAGAGCTGGACCATAAAGAAGGCTGAATGCCAAAAAACTGATGCTTTTGAACTGTGGTGTTGGAGAAGGCTCCTGAGAATCCCTTCCTTGGACAGCAAGGAGATCAAACCAGTCAATCCTAAAGGGAATGAACCCTGAATATTCTTTGAAAGGACTGATGCTGAAGTTCCAATACTTTGGCCACCTGATGTGAAGAGCTGACTCATTGGAAAAGACCCTGATGCTGGGAAAGATTGAAGGCAGGAGGAGAAGGGGATGACAGAGGATGAGATGGTTGGATGGCATCACTGACTCGATGGACCAGAGTTTGAGCAAACTCCAGGAAGTGGTGAAGGACAGGGAAGTGCAGTGTGCTATAGTCCATGGAGTCACAAAGAGTCCGACATGACTTAATGACTGAATAACAACATCAACCTCTTCTTCCAACAAGCAACTCATTTGTTCAGAAATTTCTTTAAAAATTGCTGTATATTTCATATGTATCTGAAAGAAGTAAATATGATAAGGCTTTTAACCCAGCTCCTTCTAAGAAAAACTATTTTAATAATATCTAGAGTAGGGCTGGAGTCTGTGAACTCCATTTTTCTTCACTGACTTTTAAATACATTTCTGTCAGCATCATTAGTTCCTAATTATAGTTACATCTGGATCAAGGATCATAAAATGTGAACACTCTTATTATCTATCATCATTATTCATTGAAATACATCATGAAAGACTGTCCCAATCCTCCGTAATTACCCTGCCAGTAATACTGCTATGTATATCACATTCAGAAAATTTTATGAAAATTCAAAAAAGATACATATTCTATATATCAGCTTCAGAAAAGTTCACGCAAAATGAACTGAAGGAAAGATCCTAAGTGCAGAGACATTTCCTGTTGGAGCCAGGCAGTCACTGAGGTACCAAATCAAGGCTGAAGTAGCGCCTCTCACCAGGTGATGACCTTGAAGTTGATGCTTTCTAAAGGGAACAGGCTCCGAGTGGTTGAAGGCTTTCACTCACTGGGGGAGGAGGAAAGGAACACCACCACGCTCAGACAGGATGGCTTCTGGCCATAGCATTAGTCTTGGAGACGGCAGGAATGTTTCAGTCTTGACCTCTGGAAGCAGTCCAACTCTGGATTTTCAAGATCACAGGATGAGAAAGTACCAAAGTCGGTACCAGAGACCACGTGACTCGACTCCGGTTAGACTGATGCTTTCCGGCTCTTGTGCTGCGCTCAGTCGATTCGTCCTGTCCGCACCTTTGTGACTCTTTGGACTGTAGCCCACCAGGCTCCTCTGTCCCTGGGATTCTCCGGGCAAGAATGCTGGAGTGGGTTGCCATTTCCTCTTCTGGGGATCTTCCCAACCCAGGAATGATATCCCCATCTCCTGTATCTCTGCTTTGCAGGCGGATTCTTTACCTCTGAAGGAAGAAGCCTGCCTTGATGCGGGAGACCTGGCTTCGATCCGTGGGTCAGGAAGATCCCCTGGAGAAGGGAATGGCATGCCCTCCAGTATTCTGCCCTGGAGACTCCCAGGGACAGAGGAGCCTGGCAGAGTCCTTGGGGTTGCAGAGTCAGACACGACTGAGTGACTAGCACTTTCACTTTTTTCCAGGGTCCTAGGAAGACGCAGGTCATCTCAGGCCCCTTTGACTCCAGCCTGCCTGGGGCACGGCCACAGTTGCCTGGGCGACGTCAGTCCCGGAGAGTCCCTGACACCCGAGGTCTATCCCGCTGACCAGGGCTGTTACCACTCCTTTACTAGCTTGAGAGTTCTTAGAGGAGCAATTGTACACATGCTCAGAATGACTGATGGATACGAAATGGGGCCAATCTGGGCACCAGCCATCGTGTCTGCAGAAGCTACAGAGCTGCTTCGGACAACACACCCGGCTGTGTCCCCCAGGCTCAGCGACTCCCCTCCTTGAGCTCACCGTCCCAGGATCTCCATCCTAGGACTCGCCATTCCAGCAACTGCGACCGGAACGGGGTCCTTGGAGAAAGGTGGGTAGGTGGGGAGACTTTCCTTGAACCCTTCCTGAGAGTTTGCTACATTTATTTGATAAACAAGAGCTGAGTACTCACTTACTGACCCATGCCCCATTCGTGCATTTACTCTTTCATTCAAGAAACGTTTGCTGAGCACCTAATAGACGCCAGCGTTGTGCTCCCCACTGGTTATCCATCGTGAATCAGACACAGTGGTGGCCTTCGAGGAGCTCCCAGCCAACACCCCTGTAATGAAGGTCCAGGGGTGCTGTGGCAGAGGAAGCGTTCTGATGGGCCCAGCTTGAGTTCCTTCACGGACATGACTCTAAGCAAGGAGGTGTGCTGTTCTGATTGGCTGGGCCTGGATCACATGTCCGTCACTCTGGCTGGGAGCGGGGCAGCTCTCATCAGAATCACAGGTGTGTTGTAGGAAGGCAAAAAATACCTCCAAAGGTATGATGGATGGATGCGTGTGGAGGAATGAATACTGCTATCAGAAGGGGGACAATTGGTCATGAGCAGGGAAAAAGGAAAAATATGCCTTATTCCTTTCCATAAACATTTCCTACCCTACTTTGATGATAGAAGCAGATATGCTTTTACTGGGTAAAAAGACTTGCAAATTTGGAAATAAGGTTTAAAATATATACTTTCAAATGACAGTATTAATGAGAATTAAAAAAATGCCTACAAACTTAAGAAAAGATGGATTTTTTATAGCCATGATAGCAAATGGCTTCTGACATCAGTTTTTTTTTAATTAATTGATTTATTTTAATTGGAGGCTAATTACATTACAATATCGTAGTGGTTTTTGTCATACATTGACATGAATCAGCCATGGATTTACATGTGTCCCCCATCCTGAACCCCCCTCCCACTCCCTCCCCATCCCATCCTTCTGGGTCATCCCAGGGCACCAGCCCTGAGCACCCTGTCTCATGCATCAAACTTGAACTGGTGATCTGTTTCACATATGGTAATATACATCTTTCAATGCTATTCTCTCAAATCATCCCACCTTCGCCTTCTCCCACAGAGTCCAAAAGTCTGTTCTTTATATCTATGTCTCTTTTGCTGTCTCGCATATAGGGTCATCATTACCATCTTTCTAAATTCTGTATATATGTGTTAGTATACTGTATTGGTGTTTTTCTTTCTGACTTACTTCACTGTGTATAATAGGCTCCAGTTTTATCCACCTCATTAGAACTGACTCAAATTCATTCTTTTTAATGGCTGAGTAATATTCCACCGTGTATATGTACCACAGCTTCCTTATCTATTCGTCTGCTGATGGGCATCTAGGCTGCTTCCACGTCCTGGCTATTATAAATAGTGCTGTGATGAACATTGGGGTGCACGTGTCTCTTTCAGATCTGGATTCCTCAGTGTTTATGCCCAGGAGTGGTATTGCTGGGTCGTATGGCAGTTCTATTTCCAGTTTTTTAAGGAATCTCCACACTGTTCTCCGTAGCGGCTGTACCAGTTTGCATTCCCACCAGCAGGGTAGGACGGTTCCCTTTTCTCCACCCTCTCCAGCCTGTTCCCATAGATCAAGGCAACCCCACCTCTCAGGGGACATGCAGTCAGTACTCACTGAACTAACCAGTCAGTGTTAATCTTTTACTTCTAAAAGTCAATCAGTGATGGACTCACCCTGGTAAACATACCAGCACGGCTAACCAATCAACACATGACCTAGCTTCTACAGAGGGTGTCAACCTCTTACGCCCCTGCAAGTCTCCCAGATCCGTGAATGAACCCTGTGCTTCCCCACAGCTGCTAGAGCATCAGCAGTTTTGTTCTGCTCAGAACAAAAGTAAGTACCAAACCAGCTTACCTCCCCCTTACTGTCAAGTGAGCGGTACATTCTGCTTTTTTTTTTCTGGCTTCATTTGGCCTGAACATTTTTGGAATTCTGTTTTTCTTGATAGTGTCTTTGAGCGTATATCTTTGTACAACTTTTTTTGTGGTTAGTCTAGGTATTAGATACATAACTCATCACAGTCTACTGGTATCAACATTCTATCAGTTTGAGTGAAGTGCAAAAACCTTACTTTCTTTTCCAACTCTTTATACCCCCTCATTAACAAGTGTTTTAAATATTTCCTCTACCTACACTGAGAATCAAGTTAGACTGTTTTCTTTTTTCTCTTCTTCTGGGACTTGTTATAGTCCCAAATGTGTCAGAGGTTTTGTTCACTTTTTTCAATCTGTTTTCTCTCTGTTTTTCAAATTAAGTATCTTCAATCTCACTGATTCTTCCCTCTGTCTCCTCCATTTTTCTAGTTAGCCCTTTCACTGACTTTTTAATTTTAATTTTGGCGTTTATGATTTTTAGTTCCCAAATCTGCATCTTCTTGTTCTTCGTATTTTCTTTGCTAAGATGGTCTGCTTGTTCATTTGTCTCAAGAGTTTTTCGTAATTGCTTATTAAAGCATTTCTGTGGCAACTTGTGTATAATCCTTGTCAGTTAACCTTTACTATCATCTGGGTAATCATGGTGTTGGCATCTGTTGATTATCTTTTCTCATTAAGTTTGAGCTCTTCCTAGTTCTTGCTATAAGAGATGTCTGATTGAAAGCTGGACCCTTGGGTTTTTATGTTATAAGGATGTGAATCTTCATTTGAATGTTGGGTTTTAGCTGGCTTTCCCAGCTCTGATTTGTTGCATCACTGCCAGATTGGGGGGTGGTTCTCCCCTTCCTCTTTTTGGACAACTAGGGGAGGGTATCTTTGTCACTGCAGGGGTGACAGTGAACGACTCCGAAGGCTGGGCTCGGAAGGCCACCCAGCTTCTAGGAATCCCAGAAGGCATTCACTCTGCAAGCCTTCAGCCACGCTTCAGATGAGAAGTGCAGATTTCCTGAGGCTGCCCTGTGGGGAAACCATACAGAATAACCACAGAGAGAGACAGAGAGGAGAGAGACTCGAGGCCCACCGCTATTTTAATCCTCAGCAGTTTGGGGCTTCCCAGCCCAGGCTCCAGACGTGGAGTGAAGAAGCCACAGGATGACCTCAGTCCCACGGCCACCTAATCGCAACTGTACGAGACACCTCAAGTGAGGACCGCCTAGCGGGAGCTTTCTCAGCTGTAGAGCGGACAGGCCCTCCCTGCGGGCGCGGCCCTGTGTGTCCCAGCTCGTCCGCCGCCTCCTGGGCTCTGCTCACTGGGTGTCAGCAGCCCCTCCCCAGTCGTGACAGCTCGGAGCGTCTCCAGACCCTTCCCTGGGAAAAACCACCCCGAGCTGGCTAGTTGTTCTCAGCCCCAGATTCATGAGTCAAGTACATGAATGTTACAGTCTTTAAACCATTGTTTGGGGGTGATTTGCGACAAAAATCACACAAATAGATAATCAGAGGGGGGTCAAGGAGGCCAGGACACAGAACATCTTCACCCCCTCCTCCAGCCCACCTGATGCTGGACTCTGCAGTCTGCCTCTGCAGAAGACCTGGACTCTGCAGTCTGCCTCTGCAGAAGACCTGGACTCTGCAGTCTGCCTCTGCAGAAGACCTGGACTCTGCAGTCTGCTTCTGGAATGCTCTGGCGGGCTCGCCATTGTGGGCATATGTATTTATTTATCACGTATATGCTTCCCCAGTGGTAAAGAATCCACCTGCTGCTGCAAAGGAGGTATAGAACAGGCAAGAGATACAGATTCGACCCCTGGGTCAGGAAGATCCCCTGGAGTTGGCAATGGCAACCCACTCCAGTATTCTGGCCTGGAAAACTCCACGGACAGAGGAGCCTGACGGGCCACTGTCCACAGGGTCGCAAAGAGTCGGGCACGACTGAGCACGTGTGCACACACACAACGCAGATCTATGACATTTAGGTGTGTATTTATTTATCACATAGAGGCAAATACACGATCCTTTTATAGATATGGTTTATAGTGACATAATAAAACACATACACTTATATTATAAAAGTGTGCTTTTTATACAAATACATGCAAGACAGTTAAATAAAAAGAAAAGAAAAATTGGAATCATTCAGGAGAATGGGAAAATAATTGCTTTAGAAAAAGGAAAGCAGTTGATGATTCCATCTCTTTTTCATCTTTCTAAATACAGAGAAACACACTGATGTTTTATTATAAACTAATTTGTGAGTATTACAAGTTTTTGTGTCCCTACATCCTGGGAGGAATTTACAGCATGGATCCTTAGATGAAAGACACCAAAAATGTCATCAACACAGTTTTACGTCAATAAAAGTTGCAGAAAAAAAAAAATCTCCCTTTGGCCAAGGACCTCACACTAAATCATAACTCAGAGGAGGTATTTCTGTCAGAATGAAGTTGATGTTGCCTAAGCATTTCTGATGATTTAGCAAGATGCCAGGATAACATTTAGAGAAAGCAGGAAACCACGGAATGTAGCTTGAATAGCAGTTAAATGAGCAGCAACCCTTTTTCTGGCAAATACTATCTCGTGGGGTCATCTCTTACTTGACAACCTTGCTATTTAAGACCCACAGTTCGTAAGAGAAGCTTTTTTACATATATGAAGGAATGCTTGTTTCCTTTTGTTTGTTTTTTGGGATACGGAAAATCCATGAATGGGATCAAGTTATTAATCGGTTATTAAAAAGGAAAAAGGAATGTGGGGATGCAAAACACTCTGGATACCCCCCTCCCTTTTTCCTTTTTAAATGATTGTTGTATTGCTCAGTACAGATCCTCCCTGTAGCTCAGACAGTAAAGAATCTGCCCACAATGCAGGAGACCTGGGTGTGATCCCTGGGTTGGGAAGATCCCCTGGAGAAGGGCATGGCGACCCACTGCAGTCTTCCTGCTGGAGAACCCCAAGGACAGAGGAACCAGGCAGGTATAGTTCGTAGCGTCACCTAGGGTCAGACACGACTGAGCGACTAGCACTGCTACACGAAATCCATGAATGCAGTCAGGTTGTTAATCAGCTGTTTAAAAAGGAAAAAGGGGTGTGGGGCAGAAAGCACTCTGGATCCCCCCTCCCTTTTTCCTTCTTTAATTGCTACTGTACTGAGCTCCAGGAGCCCAGCCCGGTGCCCTGTGACAACCCAGCGGGGTGAGACGGCGCGGGAGGCGGGAGGCCGGCTCCAGGGGAGGGCCGTGTGTACCGGCGGCCGAGTCCTGGTGATGCATGGCAGAAACCAACACAGCGTTGTAAAGCGATTAGCCTCCAATTGAAAATAAATAACTTACATAAAAAACAAATCGAGTAATTAAAAAACCCCACTCTGGAGTTCCAAGTTCTTACACACTTGAAGGTTCCACCCAAAGGTTTTGACTCTTGTAATTGGGATCATAGTGCAAGATCTTTATTAGCATTCTTAATGACGAACAGGTTAATGGCGCCTCTAAATATCTTTTATTGTTCAAGCTGTTTTTCTCCTCAAGGTAAGGAATGTAAATCTAGATTGTGGTAGAAGAGTCTGGGCTGAAACTGTTTGCTGTAGAGAATGAGGTGGTTAGACTGTCCTTTGGACCATTTCTTCTTAAATACAGATCCCTGGTATTAACAGTTCTGTGAAGCCGACAGATTCCGGGGTGTTGTTAGAAGGCAGTCCACTCACTGAAGACCCTGGACCCCCAGGCAGCCTAAGACAAGAGCTACTTCACCTCTGTCTGAGAATCACCAGAGCAGGATCTGGGGAAATGCACAGTATTATTCTGGGGTCATGTTTGAATAATTTAGAATATTAGCATTGAATCTGGCATGCACAAATCTTAGCCTGTAGATTAGTGGAACAGAGTCAATGTTAGAAAGCCTTTGCTGAATTCCGACTTCTGCCTTATAAGATAAACCACCAGGAGTAAGTTGAGAATCTCTCCGCTGCTCTATGGGAAGCAAATCCGATCACCCTGTGAGTATATTATGGAGATTATTAAGGATGAAGAACCTTGCTTCCTTTCACTGGGTTGAGAGGCAGATGAGTTTGCCTTCCTAGTGGGTAGATGAGTATACCATCTTGTCACTTGCTATGGGTGGCAATACGCTGCTTTCTTGAGAACAAACATCCCTCAAATCCCATAGGAGTCCTTGTAAAAAATTTTATTTGTTTGTGTTTGACTGCCCTGGATCTTTGCTGTGCGCAGGCTTTCTCTAGTTGAGGTGGGTGTGGGCTACCGTTTGTAGTGGTGCCCGGGCTTCTTGCAGTGACTTCTCTAGCATAGGTTCTAGGTGCGTGGGATTCAGTAGTTGCAACTCATGGACTCTAGAGCATGGGCTTAGTAGTTGTGCCACAGGGGCTGAGTTGATCCTCAGCATGCGGAATCTTCCTGGCCCAGGGATTGAACCCATGTCCCCTGCATCGGAAAGTGGATTCTTATCCACTGCACCACCAGGGAAGTCTCCATACAAGGCTTAAGATGGGTCTTGCTGTTGTTTTTAAAGTAAACAGAAGCCTCTGATTTTAATGGGTGTTTTCTTTTTTTTTTTTTTTAGGAGACATGTCATCTGCAGTAAGTGGCTTCAATGGGGTGGGCAAATTTTGTTTGGGGGTCATCTGCCATATGATTCCAAAAACAGTCATCAGAAGTCCTTGAGTGAAAGGACTCAGGGCCACTGTTGTGCTAAGAAGGTCAGGCAGGCCCAGGAAGGTTTATTGCCAAGTGTGAAGCACAGCGTCACTTCCATCAGGTCAGGCTGAACTGAGGATCTTAGTTATGAAGATACAGCCATGATATACCTTGGCTCTCCACATCTTCAAAACTTCATTTCAGTTTTCAACCATCGGGCTGGTAACAAGCTTTGGTATCTGTGTGTCAGACCGCGTAAGATGGCCTAAGGAAATTATGGTGCTTGATAAAGTTCATTTCTTGGTTCCAAACAAATGCAGTCACCTTTGATCGGCAGCTCAGTCCAGAGTCAGGGCTTCCCTGGTGGCTCAGATGGTAAAGAATCTGCCTGCAATGCAGGAAACCTGGGTTCAGCCTCTGGGTCAGGAAGATCCCCTGGAGAAGGGAATGGCAGCCCACTCCAGTGGTCTTGCCTGGAGAATCCCATGGACAGAGGAGTCTGGTGGGCTGCAGTCTATGGCCCTGCAAAGAGTCAGACACAGCTGAGTGACTAGCGCTTTCTCTACTTTACTTCTCAGCCCAGGGTGACAAGGTGGTGCTGGTTAATTGCAAGTCCATACTGTGAGGGTGAATTCTGACTTTGTTCTTGGAAAGATATGCTCTTTCGAGTCTGTTGGTTTGATTCCTTGTGATGGCTTTCACAGTCTGACAGCGAGGCAAGTTATCTGTAAATCACAGTGATTAAGAATGAGGTCTTCTTGTGCCCCCTAGAGACACTGATTCTTAGAACAGTTTATTAAGATGTCACTTTTAGAAGGTCCTTTCATCTTCATGTCCAGAACTCAGTAATACACTGAGTCACTTTTTTTTTTGATTAATCATTCTTCTTTTCTTCCCCCCATTTATTTTTATTAGTTGGAGGCTAATTACATTACAATATTGTACAAAAAACATTGAGTCACTTTTGTGCAGCTTGATTTCAGCCACTTTGGAACTTAAAGGCTTGGGTTCACCTGAAAAGGGCACTGGTCTGGTGAATAATCCTTTCAAATGACAATATATTAATTATTCGTGGATTTAAATCTCAATTTCCCACATAGTAGCTGAGTTATATTGTACAAGATTTTAACCTCTCTAAATCTATAATTCCCTTCTTTTTTTGTAAAATGAGAAAAATAATAAAAAATAATCATACTTTGCTCTTTGGATTGTTATATGAATTAAATGAAATAATGTAAAGTTCAAAGCTCAGTTCCTGATGCACAAGCTGCCTGTGGAAAATATTAGCCCTAATAATGGTTGCAGATATTTGGGGACTGACAAGAAAGCTGAGCACTGAAGAATTGATGCTTTTGAACTGTGGTGTTGGAGAAGACTCTTGAGAGTCCCTTGGACTGCAAGGAGATCCAACCAGTCCATCCTAAAGGAAATCAGGACTGAATATTCATTGGAAGGACTGATGCTGAAGCTGAAACTCCAATACTTGGGCCACCTGATGCGAAGAATTGACTCATTTGAAAAGACCCTGATGCTGGGAAAGATTGAAGGCAGGAGTGCTATCGAAAGGTATGCGTGGGAGGTCCGGATGCTCGCCACTTAAAAGCCAGTAAACAAGCCAGGTTGGTGGAAAGGAAAGTTTGCTTTATTTCAGGTGCCGGCAACTGGCGGGGGGGAGGTGGGTGGACATCTGTTCAAAGGCCGATTTCCGCGCTGCCTCCCACCCTGCTGACCAGCAGGGGGTGAGAGCCTTTATAGACGGTGGGGGGGGGGGGTATATGCAGAAACAGCAAGTCATCTCTAACAGTCATCTTCAATTGGTCATCAGTGGTCTGACTAGCATCACCTTGGTTGTTTTAGGCACAGTTAAGCTTCAGACCCTGATGCTGGGAAAGATTGAAGGCGGGAGAGAAGGGGATGACAGAGGATGAGATGGTTGGATGGCATCACCGACTGGATGGACAGGAGTCTGAGTAAACTCCAGGAGCTGGTGATGGACAGGAGGCCTGGCGTGCTGCGGTCTGTGAGGAAGCAAAGAGTCAGACACGACTGAGCGACTGAACTGACTGAACTGTGCGGGGTCTCTACTGGTGTGCAGGCTTCTCTCCAGTTGCGGGGCGTGGGGTCTGCTCTCCAGTCGCAGGCTGCGGGCTTCTCCCTGGGGTGGCCCCGAGTCGTGGAGCGCAGGCTCTAGGGCATTCGGGTCAGTGGTGGTGGCACGTGCGCCCAGTAGCTGCAGCTCCTGGGCTCCAGAGCACAGGCTCAATATTGCGCTGCACGGACTTTGTTGCTCCGAGGCATGTCAGATCTTCCTGGACCAGGGATCAAACCCGAGACTCCTGTGCTGGCAAGCAGATTCTTTATCACGGAGCTGCCAGGGAAGCCAAATAAGGTCAAACTTTAATTTTCTCAGTGAGTCCAATATTGGCATAAATTACTAAGTACAACTTTTCTAAGGGTAGAATAGAACAAGAGATTATTAATAGACATATACATCTCTTTTAGGCATTAATTAGAAAATGTTTTGTTGTTCAGTTGCTAAACTATGTCTGACATTTTGCAGCCCCCTAGACTACAGCACACTGGGCTTCCCTGTCCTTCACTATCTCTTGAAGTTTGCTTAAACTCATATCCATTGAGTCAGTGATGCCATCCAACCATCTCATCCTCTTTCATCCCCTTCTCTTCCCACCTTCCATCTTTCCCAGCATCAGGGTCTTTTCCACTGTGTCAGCTCTTCCCATCAGGTGGCCAAAGTATTGGAGTTTCAGCTTCAGCATCAGTCCTTCCAATGAATATTCAGGACCGATTTCCTTTAGGATTGACTGATTTGATCTCCTTGCAGTCCAAGGGACTCTCAAGAGCCTTCTCCATCACCACAGTTTGGAAGCAGCACAGTTTGAAAGCATCATTTCTTTGACAGTCAGCATTCTTCATGGCCCAACTCTCACATCCATATACAACTCCTGGAAAAACCATAGATTTGACTAGATGGAACTTTGTTGGCAAAGTGATGTCTCTGCTTTTTAATACACTGTCTAGGTTTGTCATAGCTTTTATTCCAAGGAGGAAACATTAGAAAATAATCATTTCAATGTGTCTGGGATGTCCATTTCTCTCCAGACAGCATAACTTTCAGCAGAACTTCTCCCTCCCACATCCTACAGTTGAAGCTGAGTCCCTGCGTCTATTTTGGCATAAGCAGAATCCCACGCTTCAGTCTTTCTATTTTGGATCGTGACTCATGCCTTCTTGTTCCCTGAAATTACTGTCTTGAGGTTGGATTTCCTGCTAACTTTGCTTGTTTGGGCTGAGTGGATTCTTCTTTTCAGTTCCTGTGAAGGATGATGTTTAATTATCTTGAGAAATGTTAATCTCCCAGACATACAGTCCCAGCTAGAGCAGTCTCAGTGATGAGAAGACTGTGTTTTATGAAAAGAGGAAGCTCTCTAGAGTCAGCCAGGCCTGAGTTCTGTTTTTTTTTTTAATTGAAAGTACAGTTGATTTACAATAGAATGTTAGTTTCCACTGTGGTGGTGTTCAGTTGCTAAAGTTGTGTCCTGTTCTTTGTGACCCGATGGACTGCAGCATGCCAGGCTCCCCTGTCCTCCACTATTTCTTGCTCAAATTCATGTCCAGTGAGTTGGTGATGCTCTTTAAACATCTCATCTGCCGACCCCTTTTTCTTTTGCCTTCAACCTTTCCCAGCATCAGAGTCTTTTCCCATGGGTCGACTCTTCCCATCAGGTGGCCAAAGTATTGGAGCTTCAGCTTCAGCATCAGTCCTTCCAATGTGATTCAGATTATACCCCACTAAAGGTCATCACAAGATAATGACTTTAATTCCCTGTGGTACACAATATATCCTTGTTGCTATATTATGCAAAGTAGTTTGTATCTCTTCAGCCCTTATCAGGATCCCGTCCCTGCCCCTTTCCTCTCCTCACTGGTAACCGCTACTTTGTTTACTCACATCTGTGGGTCTGTTTCTGCTTTGCCACGTGCAGTACTGTTTTTTTTTTTAGATTCCACAGATAAACGATGTGTTCCAGTATTGGTCTCTACCTAGCTTATTTCACTGAGCATGACACCGTCTAGGTCCGTCCACATTGCTGCACATGGCAGAATTTCATTCCCTTTTATAGGCTGAATTGTCCATTGTATATTCATTTATGTATATTATGTTTATTCCTCTGTTGATGGACTATGACTTGGGTTCAGGTCTGGGTTTTGCCATTGGGAGAGGGGTGTAGCCTGTTGTGGCAATCATAAGTGTGGAGGCATCTGGCTCTTCTGGGTAAAGTTTTTGGTGTCTGGTTTCAAGTGGTGCTGCTGGTAAAGAGCCTGGCTCTCAGTGCAAGAGACGGAAGAGATGTGGGTTCGATCCCTGGGTCGAGAAGATCCCTTGATGGAGGGCGTGGCAACTCACTCCAGTGTTCTGGCCTAGGGAACCCCATGGACAGAGAAGCCTGGTGGGCTACAGTCCTTAGAGTCGCAAAGGGTCAGACATGACTGCGGTGACTTAGCCCGCGAGCCTAGTCTTACAGGACGAAGTCAGCAGCAGCTGTGATTCTGTTCCGGCAGTGCTGTGGTGTGACTGGGCGACTCTGCTCCTGGCAGTGAGCCTTCTAACCTGGGTTGTCCAGCTCCCCAAAGATTGTGCTGCTGCCTAATGTCATATTAACAAAACTTGTGCTTAACCAGTAAAGAGGATTCGGTTTCTGCCAGTAAGAACCCAAACGGATGCCATCCTTCCCCACCTGCATCCGAATCCAGTCTATCACCCAGTCCTGCCGATGGAGTCATTTCAATCTGTCTGCTTCTCTTTCCTTCTGCTTCTTCCTTGGTTCAGGAGCTATCTTTTTTGTCCAGATCCCATCCACAGCCTCCTGTTGGCTCTCTGACCCCCAGACCACCCCACGCTAATTCATTCTCCTCACTGACACCAGAGTCATCTCTCTACGATGCCAATGTGCTCATGACACCTCCCAGAGGAAACTCCCCAGTGCTTAGACACGTCTGATCCTTTGTGACCCCACGGACTGTAGCCCACCAGGCTCTTCTGTCCATGGGATTCTCCAGGAAAGAATCCTTGAGTGGGTTGCCATTCCCTCCTCCAGGGGATCTTCCCGACCCAGGGATCGAACCGGCGTCTCCTGTGTCTCCTGTATGGGCAAGCGGATTCCTAACTGCTGATGCCACCTCGACTCCTGCTCTGCGGGATCACTTTCTATTCCTCGTGTGTGCAGTTGGTCCTCTTATCACCAGCTGTGTGTGAATTTATTCTTTCCACCTAGAATGCGCTTCTCCCAAATTACCAGCTGACATTTTATTCACCTTCCCGGTCTTAGGTAAGGTTTTCTCAGCTTTAGGAAGCAGTTCTTGACTTCTCAAGTTCCAGTTAGGGGCCTTTGTACTCTAGAGCATCCTCAGATGAATTTTACTTGCTGTTTATTTATTTGGATTCCCTGCTATACAGAAGGCCCTATGAGAGCTGGAGTCTTTTCTGTTTAGTTGAAAAATATGCCTCCAAAATCTGCAGCACAACCTGAAATGTGTGAGCACTCAATAAAAGCTAATTAAATGGAGAATGGTGTCAAATGTCTCAGAAAGGTCTAAAGTATCAGTGTAAGAACTGACCATCGTGCACGAGTTTTGACAACCTGGCGGCCCCTGCTGACCTCAGTAGGGGCAGTTTCAGTGGAGAAGTGGCCACTGAGGCCAGGTCTCATGGGGCTAGCAGGACGTGGACACAGGAAGTGCCTTGGTTTAGGACATCCTCTCCCACTCCACGACTGGCCAAGATGCCCTTATGAGGTCCGTGGGCAGGACAGCCGGTGCACAGAGGAGGGTACTAGATGCCCAGGATATTGGTCTGGAAACGACAGCAAAGGAGCTAAACCACCAACTTAGGCTGAATTCTCCACCAGGCACTGGAAGCAGCGTCTAGGACTCCCCAATAGTTGTAGGGGCCCACAAGATTGTTTTAAGTTTGTTTTTAATAAGAAGAACAAAATCTGCCTAGAAGCCTCATGAATCTGCACTCATGATGCTTGGATTAGAGTCCTCCTTATATCAACACAGTCAAGAAATATATTTGGTGACGTTCATATTTAACAGAGGAAGGAGACCCCATAGGCAGAGTGCCCCCAGCCCACGGCAATCGCGATGCACCCCGGCAACTTTGCTGACTTCAGGAAGTCGAGTCTTGCCTCTGAGATTCATTTGTCACGGATCAGGTCACCCCCTTTCTTCTTTCTCTCGGCCTTTGGTCCCCCACTAGCTTCGGCTCTTCCATGCTTCCTACGTTGATCTGATGAGGAGACAACCCTATCCTCTGATATCTCAGAGACTGTGGTTTGGAAAGGTCTTAGAGGTTCCTGACAAGGCCAAGGGCAAAACTGTATTTTACGATTTTTAACTCAGATATTGGGTTCAGCATGTGGGCACGTCTGTTGATTTATGTTTCCCCTTGGGGGAAGCAAAGTCTACAAGTAGAGATACCATCTTCCTGGAACTGAAGAGAGACACCAGCCGAACTGCCAACACAGCACAGGGTCTGGAAACAGGAAGTGCGGACTTTGTTGGAGGAAGCGATTAGCCACTGTTCATGACCAGATGGGTGAAGACAGCGCGGAGAAAGAACAGGCAGCCTGGGTAAGGGCTGCCTCCCCAAGAGGGCCGCCGGAAGGAGCAAAGACAGCTGCCCAGGAAACACTTGAATTACAGACACCTTCTTCATACAGACCGCCTTTGTTCTCAGGAAAGGTCTCATTTGCTTTAGAGAAACTGGGAAGTTCTCAACTTGACCAGAATCTGCACTTTTTAGAGGAGATAAGTCTCCCTCGAGCCCTTGGTACAGGGGCCAGGGCGGGGTGTGTGTGGGGGGAAGGGATTGCATGCAGAGGCCGTATAAAAGGCTTTGTTTCTTAAGGCTTTTCCATGTGGGAACCACCTGCAGCCAACACACGATTAGGCCTCTGTCTGCGGGAGGGTGAACCAAGGCTGGTCCGTCCAGAGCCCGAGTTCCATGGCTGCACAGAAATGCTCTGTCTCACAGGAGTTTATCAAATTAAGTCACTAATCTGTTCATCCTCTTAAGCCCCTTCAGACGCTGGTGATGGAAATGTGAAGAAAACCCCGCCCAGCCTGCTTCGTGGGCGCTCTCCTTCATAACCCAGCGTCTGGTGCAGTCACTTGCTTACTGTCTCTCCTCTGACTCTCTGCTCAGTGAGATTATCAACTCCATGAGACTGGGGACTTGGCTCTTCTGTCCACTGGTCGGAATTCGGTGCCAAGAACAGCTACTGGTATGGCTGGATAAATGTTTGTTGCCTGATTTTGGATGATTGAATGAAATTATTTTATCATTCCTAATCCTGAACAAACTGTTAAAAGAAAAATCCAAGAGCTTCATTCATTCAGTTTTGATTACCATTTTCCAAGAATTTGATTTTGGAAATGTTTATAAAGACTTGGTAAAATTAACATGGAAACACCAACACTTTTCTTTAATATAAACTTGATATAAGTATGTGACAGAGCACTACCAAGCTCTACCTAAACTTCTTACGTTACTCACTTTAAGGAATTAGAACTTCACTTGAACTAGCAATTGTCTTTAGTAACTTCTAAGTATAGCTTTCACCAGCTCAATAATGCAACTCACCTTTTAGTCATTTGAAATAGTTCTTTCACACAAGGCTAAATCTCCTACTAGGAAAGATTAATCTGTTTGCAACGAGCTCTGCACATGTTCAAAACCTGGTTGGTCTGTTTTGACATTTAAAAGGAAAACAGATTGGGCTCTGAACCAAATCAAACAGCTCTGCAGGAATGAGCCATATGGCCTTGTAAAATGACCTGGTGACAGAACTCAGCCTTAAGAGCATCAGGTAGAGAAAGTGACATGCAATGTCTGGCTCTTGAGTTCCTCTATTGAATAGTCAATTCTTTGGGTGTCAAAAAGCTTCTTAATCTTTAAGTTTTCCCCCATAAATTTGGGAGAACTAGATACTCTAAGTCATCATGTCTTGAATAGCCAGTCAAAATTGTGAATTAGTGAAGTAGGGAGATACAAGACAACTGGGAATCAGTGGGGGGCAGGTATGATGCTTATGCTTCCTAATTTATACCCAGTAGCAACTTTAGAGTTTTACTTAGAAGGATACCACCCAACTTGGGCTGGGGATGGGATGGGGCGGCTGGTGGTGGTGCTTGAAGCTAAGTTTGTGTAGTTATTTACATAAAATAAACATAACATCCTTTGTTCATGTCAAGGTGTGGGGACAGACCACGAATAGAAATTGTATGGGAAGAATAACTAAAGGTCTCTGAAGACCCACTGGGATGCTATTCCTGGCTCAGATCCATTGCTGCCCTGTAAAAATTGGGTGCAGTCTTGTTAGAGCACTTGCATTTTCTAAAGAACTTGAAAACCTCGATTTTTATGAGAAATATCCTGGTGGTGGCGGCGATGGTGGTTTAGATTAGGTATCAGAGAAAGCCTGCTTGATAAATAAGGTGATATCTGAGTACCGTCTTGAGGAAATTGCGAAAGAGTGAACCAGGAGAGATAACAGAGGATGAGGCATAGCGTGCACAGCCCCTGGCCGCAGTGTGCTTGTGAGTCAGAGAGCGGCCACTGTGTCTGGAGAGGACCAGAGGGGAGAAGAGAGGGTGGACACGACGGCAGAGAGGAGCAGGGAGGGCAGAGCATGGGGGCCCGGACAGGTCTGCAGAGGGCCTGATGAGCCCGTGATGGGAGCCACCCAGGAAGCCCCTGGGAGGCTTTGACTGCAGGAGGAGCTTGAGCAAGCCGGAATCATTTCTGGTTGACGCCATGGGGAGAATCGTTTATTAAAAAAAAAAAAAGGAATCAGAGCAGGATCAGGGGAAAGAGGAGAAGGCATATTGTCTTGAATGGAGTTCAGCAGTGCCCGTGTTCTCCAAAGAAGAGAAAGTGCAAGTCACTCAGTCGTATCTGCCTCTTTGTGACCCCATGGACTGTAGAGTCCATGGAATTCTCCAGGCCAGAATACTGGAGTGGGTATCCTTCCCCTTCTCCAGGGGATCTTCCAAACCCAGGGATGGAACCCAGGTCTCCCAGATTGCAGGCAGATTCTTTACCAGCTAAGCCACCAGGGAAGCCCAAGAAGACTGGAGTGGGTTGCCTATCCCTTCTCCAGGGGATCTTCCTGACTCAGAAATTGAGCCAGGATCTCCTACATTGCAGGTGGATTCTTTATCAACTTTAGCTATCAGGGAAGCCCCCAAACAAGAGAGACTTTTAAGTAAAGGGTGGGAATCCCCTGGTGGCTCAGATGGTAAAGAATCTGCCCGAGATGTGGGAGACCCAGATTCAGTCCCTGGGTTGGGAAGATCCCCTGGAGAAGGGAATGGCAACCCACTCCAGTATCCTTGCCTGCAGAGTTCCATGTACAGAGGAGTCAGTATGTTACCATCCATGGGGTTGCAAAGAGTCTCAACTAACACTAAGTAAAAGGTGGTTTCTCTCTCATTCATAAGTTCAGAGGTCTGAATCTAGAGGTCGGTGGGAGCTTTGTTTGCCAGGTCCTCAGGGAATAAAAACTTTTCAGGTCATTGCTCTAAGGACTTATCTAGGGCCCGAATGCAGATAGAAAAGAGCAAACTTAAGGCTGCCTATCTGTGGGTTAAAGAGTCAACTGTTTAGCAGGAAGCAGGATGAGAAAAAGACAAAGAGAAAGCCATAAAAGGTACCTTACAGCTATCTCTTATAAAGGGAGCTTCCTAGAAGTTCCACAGACATTTCTGCTTATATCCTCTTGGCTACATAGACATTTCTGCTTTTATCCCCTTGGCTACACCAAGCTGCAAAAAGTGTTAGAAAATCTAAATTCTGTTGAAAATTCTATCACTGTAGAAGGAGGGAATCTAGACATTGGGAGGAAGTAAGCAGATTTTTTAAATTGTTTTTAAATTTGTTTAGGTTGTGCCAGGTCTTTCGTTATGGCATGCAGGGTCTTCAGTTATGGCATGCAAACTCTTAGATGTGCCACGTGAGATCTAGCTCCCTGACCAGGAATTGAACCTGGGCCCCTTGCACTGGGAGTGCAAAGTCTTAGCTGTTGGACCACCAAGGAAGCCCCAGAAATAAACAGTCTTGACCCCAGAACACAATCATAGTAATCCCGTGAGAGATGACGGTGATGGAGGTGGCACAAAGCAGTCAGATTCTGCATATAGTCTGAAGTAGAGGAAAGAGGACATGCTGATGCTTTGGTTGTGGAGGGTTAGGGACAGAGCATGGAGGCCTTGGCTTAAGCAACTCAAAAGTGGAGCTGCTTACATTGAGCAGGATTAAGGATAACCTTGGGGGGCTCCCCTTGTAGCTCAGTTGGTAAAGAATCTGCCTGCAGTGCAGGAAACCTGGGTTTGATCCCTGGGTCAGGAAGATCCCCTGGAGGAGGAAATGGCTACCCCCTCTAGTATTCTCACCTGGAAAATCTCATGGACAGAGGAGCCTGATGGGCTGTAGTCCATGGGGTCGCAAAGAGTCGAGCACGACTGGGCGACTAACACTTACTTACTTAATCACTTCCTTGGTGGTTCAGCGGTAAAGAGACTGCCTGCAATGCAGGAAACGCAGGAGGTGTGGGTTTGATCCCTGGATCAGGAAGATCCCCTGGAGGAAGGCAGGGAAATCCACTCCAATATTCTTGCCTGGAAAATTCAATGGACAGAAGATCCTGGAAGGCTACAACCCATAGGGTCACAAAGAGTTGGATGTGGCTGAATTGATCAAGCAAGCATGCAAAGATAATCAAGTTTGATTTTTGGGAGAGTTAATTCTGACACCCAAGTGGCGATGTCAGCAAGCCAGTTGGATATGCAAGCCTGGGGTTAAAGGGAGACATGTAGCTTAGAACAAGAAATCCATCTGCATAGGCATAGTGTCAAAAGCCACAAAACTTGACAAGATTGTCTAGAGAATGAGTGTACATCAGTTCAGTTCAGTCATTCAGTCGTGTCTGACTCTTTGCAACCCCATGGACTGAAGCATGCCAGGCTTCCCTGTCCTTCATCATCTCCCAGAGATGGCTCAAACTCATGTCCATCGAATCATGGATGCCATCCAACTATCTCATCCTCTGTCTGACTGTATGTAGCAAAGAATGAACATAAAACATGGAGCCCAAGGCGTCCCAGTATCAGAGGTTGGGGAAATGGAGAAGTGACCAGTCAGGAGGGCCAAGAACCAACAGAATCAAGGATTTCAAAGGGAGTGATAGACCGTCTTAAATGCTGCAGCAGGTTGAGTAACACGGAGATTACTAGTTGACCATCGGGCTTGGCAACATGAAGGTCATCAGTAATCACGATATCAGCTGCTTCAGTGAAATGGTGATGGAGAAAGCCTGTTTGGACTGCGTTCAAGAGAGAATGAAATTAGAGAAAGTGAATATAGACAAATTTTTTCAGGGATATATGAAAACTAGCAGAGAAATGAGATAGGAGTTCAAAGAGAGTATGGAGTCACACTTTTTGTTTTTTAGAATGAGATCTATTACAGCACATTTTGTGTGTTGATGGGAAAGATTGAGTGTAGAGGGGAAATTTGAGGAAGCAGGAGAGAGAGGAGAGAGTTGTTTGGAGTAAGATCTGTGAGTAGAGAAGAGGAAAGAATGCCCAGTGCACATATGGAGGTTTTGGCTTTAGAAAGGAGCCCAGACAATTCACCCAGGAGGGAAGACAAATTACACGAGAACAGATGAAGGTAGGCAGTAGAGGCCTGGTGGGAGCTCGTGGAAATTCTCCCCTGACTGCTTCTGCTTTTTCACTGAAATAGAATTCCAACTCCTCAGCTCAGAGTGAGGAGGGGGGTAGAGGAACTAGAGACCTGTGAGGAGAGAAGAAAATGTGAACTAGTTCTGTAGGAGACTGGATAAGTGAATGAACTGTGGAAATGTAATGAAATTGCTGGGCACCACTATGGACCAATTTATGTCAAGGTCATGGATTTAAAGTTTGTGACTGTGGGAGTGGGCAGACAGTTGGATGGAAGCAGAGCGGGGGGTGGTAAGAAGAAAGGGGGTGGAGAGAGAAGTGGGGGGGGGAGGGAGAGAAGCGATGAAGCGTGGACTCACCCAAGGGAATCACAAGAAGTCTAGAGACACCATACAATCTCACCTCATCCTAAAGGAATGGGACGGTGATGAGGGGCAGTGTAAAGGTCTTGGATTCAATGGGTCACCTATAGACTTTCTTGGAAATGTTGACCACCTGTGCAAAAATAGACATTACTACTGTTTAGCATGACCTGGTAGAGAATGCTAAGCTGCAGTTAAGTAAAAGCCAAATTTCAGTGGCTTGAAAAACAAAGAGTCACTATGATAGGATTTGAGTTGATGGCCTCTCTGCTCCACACAGCTACTGAAGAACCCTGCCAGCTTGAACATGTGACACCTGGGAGTCATCCAAAACCTTACCGCATCAGTCGGTCAGTAGGGAGAAAAGGCATAGAGGGACACGTGTCAGAGGCTTCTATGGGCCATGCTTGAGAGTGGCATGGATCACTTTAATCACACTTGATTGAAGAGAACTTCGTCATGTCTCTGCTGGGGGTGCTGAGAAGTGAAGTCCAGCTGTGTGCCCAGAAGGAAGAGGAGAAGGGATTTGGCATACATCTAGCAATCTTTATCACAGTTAGCCCCTTTGGTCACCATCCCCCCTTACACAAAACATGCATACTCTTTAGGGGAGAAAATCCCACATTTCATCTGACGACTGTATCTGTTTTGAAGTCTAGGATCTCCAGGTGATACCCAGACCATTCCTTCAGGTCCAGATCTGATTTCTCAGGGTCCAGCAGCTTCTGAGCCAAAAGACGTTACCTGTCTCCTCTCTGGTCTGCTAATATACCAAGTGGATGGGATGATCGTGATAAAAACTCTCAGAGCAGTCTCTGGTCCACAGCAATGATGGAATCCTGTTTGGGGGGATATTGCTAGGAACCCCAACCCTTCGAAGAAAATGTCTTGGTAGATTCTGGCTCTGTCCTTTCAGGGGGCTTTCTCGTCCATTGTTCTTCGTGGCCGGAGGACAAGAAAATTCTTGTCCGTTATTCCCATGGTTATGTATGAGGTGGATATTGGGGAGTACATTATAAGGAGTTACACACCTTTCAAATCCCACTTTCTGCTCCTGTATGAGGGTAATTTCAGACACAAGCTTGTGGTTTCTTGGCAGTACAGTTTGCCTAAAAACATGATAGGCTTCTGACCTACTTGCTTACAGTCGGTTTCATGTGGAAGTAAATAAGCTCCAAATTCTTTTCTAGGCTGGTTCTACAGTCTCTCTCTCTTTTTTTTCTCAGCCCATCTGCTTTGCCCTCATGGAATCTACATTGACGTCTGAAGTGAATATCTTAGGTGGCAAGGCAACGTGCTTGATATTATCTTTGCCACTGGGCTGGCGCTCTCTCCTTTTTTATGACCTACAAATCTTATCTTCTAGCGCTTGAGGTACCGAAACCATCAGTTTTCCCAGCCCTACGAAGCTCTGAATTCTAAGAGTCTTTTCATTTTGTTTCACTTCAGCTGGCAAACTAGACCATTTTTGCCTGAGACCATCTCTTCCCTGTAACACTTTGCTAAAAGCAATAAACAGCGGCCCACATACACTAATATTCTTGCTTCTTTAATTGCTTCCCCTAGAGCTACAGACTGAATAGGCTCTTGGTCTGCCTTCTGAGTGATCAGAGGTGATCATTTTATTAAGGTAATTTCCCCCCATGGATTACCACTTGCTTCCTTCCTTTTCTGAACACTAAACCAATTCCATACGTTTTAGGTGTTTGCTACGGTGCAGGTAATGGCTTCAGGTAATTGACTAGGGAACGCGGTAACATAAGCCCCTAAAGCCCAGTGGCTTAAGTGAGAGACGCGTTCTTCTCTCACCGAGGGAGCGCAGGGCGGCAGCAGGGGATAGGGTCTCAAGGCCCCGCGCGTGATGGTGAGTCTGCTGTTGCCCACGCGGTTTCCCGACGGTTCCCTCCAGTCAGCCGGCAAGGAAAGCACGTGGAGGAGCGTGCCTGGGGGCTTAAGGGGCCTGCCCGGGAAGGGTTCACGCGACTTCTGCTCACACTCCACCGGTGAGATCCTCGTCACACAAAACAACTGTAAAGGAAGCCAGGAAAAGTACTCCAGCCATGGGCCCAGGGAGAAGGAAGGAACGGATTTAGGCGGTCCGCTTGTGGCCTCTGTCTCACACAATAATAAAGAGTGAGGACAAATAAATGAGACTAGTTCTTCCTAGTGTGTGTGCTAAGTCGCTCCAGTCGTGTCTGACTCTTTGCAGCCTTGTAGACTGCAGCCCGCCAGGCTCCTCTGTCCGTGGGATTCTCCAGGCAAGAGAGCTGGAGTGGGTTGCTGTGCCCTCCTCCAGGGGGTCTTCTGAACCCAGGGATGGAACCCGAGTCTCCTACATCTCCTGCATTGGCATGTGGGTTCTTTACCACTAGCGCCGCCTGGTAAGCCCGGTTCTTCCTATAGAACATCTTAATGCATTTGAAGTGCCATGACATCATGGGAAGAATTAGAGGAGGTATACATAAGGTTTATAGAAGGAACCAAGGGCTAAATTAAGGGATTTAACAAAAAAATTAATGGACAGAATTCATTAGAACTACTGCCTAATAAAGAAAAAACTACCTAATTTGATCTGGTTTGCAGCAACAGCAAAAGATGAGAAAACTATCTTATGAAGATTATTGATTTTTCCACTTCTAGAAGCTGAGATTTCCTTCACTTTGAAAAAACCCTAAGAATAAAAATGACAACAAGGAGGCTCATTTTAAATGAGAATACAGTGCACAATACACATCAACTATATTTCAGATTAAAACAACAATGCTTTGCTTATCACAAGAATTATTTGTTGTTTAGTTGCTCAGGGTTGTGTCTGACTCTTTGTGACCCTCAGGGGCTGCAGCACGCCAGACTCCTCTGTCCTCCACTATCTCCTGGAGTTTGCTCAAATTCATGTCCACTGAGTCGGTGATGCCATCCAACCATCTCATCCTCTGCCCCCTCTTCCTGTTTGCCTTCAATCTTTCCCAGCATCAGGATCTTTTCCAGTGAGTCGGCTCTTCACGTTAGGTGGCCAAAGTAGTGGAGCTTCCGGCAAGGACAGATAATAAAACAGAGACCTTATTTTACAACAGTAAGCAAAAACCTATTTTTAAAGGAATAATCCAAGACCTCTGAGTTTAGGCAGCTAGTGGACCACATTAATACAAAAACTTGCACAGCATGTAGAAATTCAGAATACTGTATATAATTTACAGAAAAAAATTTAAAGTGTGCTTCTAGATATCACATAATAGAAACTTTGCAGAAGTAAGAAATAAATAAGGAATGAAAAATACAACCATAGGTACAGACAATGTTATAGGCAAAGTTCTAACAATTCTTCACAAAATAAATATTCTCATCTTATACAAACTGGTTTAGAATATAGAAAAAGAGGAAATTGTTCCGTCTCATTTTATGCCATATGGTAATCTCTGCTTCATCAAATACACTAAAGCCTTTGACTGTGTGGCTCATGACAAACGTGGAAAGTTCTTCGAGAGACGGGAATACCAGACCATCTTACCTGTCTCCTGAGAAACCTGTGTGTGGGTCAAGAGGCAACAGTTAGGCCCTGTATGGAACAGCTGATTGGCTCACGATCGAGAAAGGAGTAGGTCAGGGCTGTCTGCTGTCACCCTGTTTGTCTAATCTGTACATTGAGCACATCATGAGAAATGCCAGGCTGGAAGAGCTACAAGCTGGAATCAAGACAGACGGGAGAAACAACAACCTCACCTATGTGGATACCACTCTAATGGCAGGCAGTGAAGAGGAACTAAAGAGCCTCTTGATGCGGGTGAAGGAGGAGAGTGAAAGAGTTGGCCTAGGACTAAATATTAAAAAAAAAAAAAAAACTAAGATCATGGCTTTTGGCCCCATTACTGCAGGGCAAATAGAAGGAGGAAAGGTGGAAGAAGTGACAGATTTCCTCTCCCTGGGCTCCAAAACCACTGCAGATGCTGACCGCAGCCATGCAATCAGAAGGCGACTGCTTCTTGGAAGGAAAGCAATGAGAAACCTGGACGGTGTGTTACCCCGCTGACAGAGGTCCACATAGTCAAGACTATGGTCTTCCCAGTGGCCACGTGTGGTTGTGAGAGCTGGCAGGACAGCAAAGAATTGATGTCTTCAAACTGTGGTGCTAGAGAAGACTCCTGAGAGCCCCTTGGACTGCAAAGAGATCAAACCAGTCAATCTTAAGGGAGATCAACTCTGAATATTCACTGGAAGGACTGATGCTGAAGCTGAAGCTCCAGTATTTTGGTCATCTGATGCGAACAGATGACTCATTGGGAAAGTCCCTGATGTGGGAAAGATTGAGGGCAGAAGGAGAAGAGGGCGTCAGAGGATGGGATGGCAGGATGGCATCACTGATGCAATGAACATGAACTTGGGCAAACTCTGGGAGATAGTGAGGGGCGGGGAGGTCTGGCGTGCTGCAGTCCATGGGGTTGCAAAGAGTTGGACACAACTGGGAGATTTAACAACAGCAACAGCAATCTCCAATACAGAGAAAGCTTTCATAATGCTAATACTAATTATTAATGCTGATACTAATTTGTAATAGAAACTTATAATACATTTTTGACCCGAAAAAGGAAATAATAGGAAAGCATAAAACAAATATTACACTTAATAGTGAAATCTGACAAAGAAGTTTGTTATGCCAATTTTATTCAACATTATTCTGCAAGAGCTAGTTAGCAAAGTAATGTATGAAAGTAAGTAAAATTGAAAAGGATAGGTAAAGAAAAATCAAATTGTCACTACTCATAGGCAAAATATTAATTTCTACATAGAAAACTAAAGGAATTTAAAGGCCAAAGCTAGAGCTATTAAGAGACTTCATCGACATTGCTAGATACTAGATTATCTTATGAAAAATGAACTCATTCTTTTGCATCAACCATAACCAACAAAAGGATGAATTTTTTTTCCATTTATTTTTATTAGTGGAAGGCTAATTACTTTACAATATTGTAGTGGTTTTTGCCATACATTGACATGAATCAGCCATGGATTTACATGTGTTCCCCATCCTGATCCCCCCTCCTGCCTCCCTCCCCATCCCATCCCTCTGGGTCTTCCCAGCGCACCAGCCCTGAGCACTTGTCTCATGCATCCAACCTGGGCTGGTGGTCTGTTTCACCCTTGATAGTATACTTGTTTCAATGCTGTTCTCTCAGAACATCCCACCCTCGCCTTCTCCCAAAGAGTCCCAAAGTCTGTTCTGTACATCTGTGTCTCTTCTTCTGTTTTGCATATAGGGTTATCGTTACCATCTTTTAAAATTCCAAATATATGCCTTAGTATACTGTATTGGTCTTTATCTTTCTGGCTTACTTCACTCTGTATAATGGGCTCCAGTTTCATCCATCTCATTAGAACTGATTCAAATGAATCCTTTTTAACGGCTGAGTAATATTCCATGGTGTATATGTACCACAGCTTCCTTATCCATTCGTCTGCTGATGGGCATCTAGGTTGCTTCCATGTCCTGGCTATTATAAACAGTGCTGCGATGAACATTGGGGTGCATGTGTCTCTTTCAGATCTGGTTTCCTCAGTGTGTATGCCCAGGAGTGGGATTGCTGGGTCATATGGCAGTTCTATTTCCAGTTTCTTATCTCCACACTGTTCTCCATAGTGGCTGTACTAGTTTGCATTCCCACCAGCAGTTAAGAGGGTTCCCTTTTCTCCACACCCTCTCCAGCATTTATTGCTTGTAGACTTTTGGATAGCAGCCATCCTGACTGGCGTGTAAAGATGAATTTTTAAAAAAGCTATTTGCAGCATCAAAGTGACCTAACAATAAATCTAACATAGATGTCTAAGATCTTTATGGAGAATATTATGAAACTTTATTGAAGGCCATAAAAAACATTTAACAAAAAGTAGAAACATATGCTAACTTCCTGGATGGGAAATCATAAATATGTAAAATTTCCCAAAATATATCTGTAAAATTCAATGCAATTCTATTGAACAATTCAATAGAGTGTCGTCAGAGACTTGCTAAATTGGTCCAAAAAGCTCGATGAAGTGCAATGGTATAGAAAAAGGAACAAAACCTCAAGAAAAGAGGAGAGGGTATAGATACAAACTTAGCTGCATGCCAGAATTAAGAAATATGGAAAAATGGGATTGGACAGTGCAGGAGGGATGCATTCAATTAATGGTGTCAAAAATAGTCTTCCCTGTGAAAAAATAAAGATGTTTTAACTTTTACATACACACCACTCATTAAAATAAATTTCAGAGAGGGTTCTGAGTATGAACCCTAGACTCCCCAACCTAAGGAAGTGGCATATGTATCTACCTACATGATGATTTATAATTGGCAATGTGAAGAAATGGGACAAAGAAGGTTCCAGGCAGAAATGATCACAGCACAGAGGAGGAGTCTGGTGTGATGGGAGCTTTAGGAATAGGAGAAGGTGGCCAGAGTTGAAGGCTGATATATTGTTAGGACCGCGTCAGACCCCAAAGCTCGTGTGCGCCCTGCTAAGGGTTTTAGAATCCATTCTAAGAGCAGTGGCAGCCAAGAGGGTTTTCAGTGAGACAAGTCCTAATCAGACTTTCCTGAAGATCCCTCTAAGCTGCTGTGTGAAGGATGGATGGGAAGATGAGGAAAGACCACGCTGGAGGCTCTATCTGTTGTCCAGGGTCTTGAGTGATAGAGAGGACTGTGGTATTACGACAGACATTTTAGAAGGATATTCCTAAAATGGGAGACGATCACAGGAACAGAAATGTATTTTGTTACAGTTCTTCCTGTAATTTCACACAGGAAGTCTAAAGGCCTAAAAGTTGCTAAAGCCACCAATCATGTCTCATTTCTTTATGTTTAGAGCTAAGGGATCAAAGAAGCAGAGAGGCCTCATGCTTGGGTGGAGGCGTGGAGGGATGAAGAGAATGCTAGAATCACTTGGAGAGCTTTGTTCAAGTTACATCCATCCTGGCCATTCCAACCTTCCAATTGAGATGTGGGAGATTCTAACCGGGGCCAAAATTAGGTGACTTATTGGGAATTTAACAGGATAGCATATGAAAACTCAGGCTTCCCAGGTGGCACAGTGGTAAAGAATCCTCCGGCCAATGCAGGAGTTGCAGGAGATGTGGCTTCGATCCCTGGGTTGGGAAGATTCCTTCGAGAAGGAAACGGCTGCCCACTCCAGCATTCTTGCTGGAAAACTCCCTGGTCAGAGAAGGCTGGCAGGTTGCATTCCATGGGGTCACAAAGAGTCCGATGTGACTCAGCAAATGAGCACACATGCATGCATATGAAAATTCAATCATATTGTTGTCTCACTACTTTGATGAGAAGTTAGGCTGACCATTCTTGGTGATAGGACAAAGCTTGCTGCTTTTATACAGACTGAGCTCTTTACGACCCTCAGAAAAAATGTTTGTTCTACCGTGAGATCTCCACTAGTCCATGAGGAAGTAAAGGGCAGGGGAAAGGAGGTGTCAACTTCACGTCAGGGGCAGTTTCCAGGGAGCAGAGGGGGACTGAGCAGGTGTGGAAGACCCCAGTCCTGGCTGCCATGGCCGAGTGCAGGAACATCATGGCTGGACGTTCTCGTAAGGGGCCAGAGCTGGACAGCATCATCACGTGGAGGCCCAGGGCCTAGACCCCTCAGCAATTTCCCAGCATCATGTAACCTTCGACAGGGTACGAAAAGGAGTGCTAGGGATGACTAAAGCTTTCTCAAACTAAGCATCTTGCTCTCTCTACCCCCAGGCCCACCAATAATCGGGGCAGTGGAAATTCTACAGCCTCTCTCTTACGGAGCCTTTCCTAAGGACAGCCCTTTTTGCACATTGAGTTCTTGAGAGTTTTCTCCAGTTGGGCTTCTCTGGTGGCTCAGTGGTAAAGAATCCGCCTGCCAATGCCGGAGACTCGGGTTCAATCCCCTGGATGGGGAAGATCCCCTTGGGAAGGAAATGAAAACCCACTCCAGTATTCTTGCCTGGAAAATCTGATGGTCAGAGAAGCCTGGTGGGCTGCAGTCAGTGGGGTTGCAAAGAGTTGGACAAGACCGAGGGACTAAACAGAACCAGCAATCCACATACGCCTGGGTTCAATCTGGAAGAGAACTGCAAGGGTATGTAAGCCCCATTTCACAGGCGAGGCAGCCAGGCACTTGGTTCAGGCCATACAGCAAGAGTCTGTCTCACTGGGACGATGATTCAGGAGTCCTGCCTCGCAGTCCAAAGCTGCATCATCACACGCTTTCCACTTCAGGAAAGGGAGCTTGGCCCAGAAGCACGATCTGTTTCTAACCTCCCCTACAAAATGTGGCCTGCTGCTCGGTTTGTGATCAACTTATGGAGTTGATATTGTGAGCTCCATATTATGAACGTGCAATAGGAGAAATTCAGCAGGAGGCCCTCTTTCCTTTGGGCTCCCTATGGTCCTCACATCTATTACTCCAACTCTCAACAGGGCATTTCAGTTTCAAGGAGTCCGTGAAATAATCATGTAGTGCCACTATCTCAAACGCAACCACTGGGGGATAAACATCCAGGGAATGCACGATGCCTTGGGCTAATGGCTAATAGCTTGTTTTGAAAAAGTTCATTTCTAGAAAACAGGAAAGCAACTTACTTTTTGTTTTCGATTGAAAAGGAAGGCAAATTTAAAATGTTTAAGTGCCTGTCCTTTTTCAGTTGGGTCTCTGGCCATTTCCTGCAAGAACATCTATTTGTCATCAGGCATTTATACATAGGCCTGTAGGAATGTCTGCCAAAAAGACTCTAGGGCGATTGGGGTCTTTGAGATACTTCAGGAGAACGTGCAGGAGAGCTGCAGTCTTGCTTCCCATCTTGGACCCTCAGCAGGTTCATTTAGAAAACTAAAGGTTTTGGAAGTTTTTTCATGTAGCCCTTTTGCCAAATTTTACCATGAAACCCATGTAAATTTTATTTTCTTCCAGCATCCTTAGAACTCCGGTCCCCAGGACGCCCTTTGGGAGGTGCTGGCTCATGATAACTCTTGGGAGCATCCCACCCGGAGGGCCTTTTTTGGGTCCCCCTGTCTCCCTGTGGAGCCTCCCAGATGTAGTGCCAGCTGGGAGCCCAGCACCAGGGCGGTCTGACATCGGCAGGTTCTTCCCCATCACAGTGGGACAGACAGCATCCTTCCACTTCTTTTTGCAACTCCTGAATGTCTGAATGACTCTCAGTGAATATTAACTATTACTACCTCGAGACTTGGGCCTTGGAAGAAGCATTCGTGGTCATCCAGCTCCTGTTGCCATGCCGACCACGTCCCCTGGGCTGAAAGCTGAGCCCTCACTGTGTCAGCAGGCTGCCCTGACCCCGCGCCCTGGGCGTGCAGATCTAAAGGCTCTCGGCAGGCTGCTTAGAACGTTCTTCCTCCCCACCCCTCTCCCTCACATTCGCTTCCCCAGTCCCGCAAAGGCCATCCAGTCCCTCTGCTTATCCCACGCCTGGGATTTCTGTTAGTAAGCAGGCGGCCGCTAGGGGTGACCAATTGCTCCGTTCTGTGCCTCCATCCCCCGAGAAGACACACAGACTGCATCGTAGATCTGTACGTTGGTCAAGGGAGAGAGAGGAAATTATTCAGTAATAAACTGATGAGCAGTAAACTTGGTTGGGCTTTCCTGGTGGCCCAGCGGTAAAGCATCCGCCTGCAATGCGGGAGACGTGGGTTCCAACCCTGGGTCAGGAAGATGCCCTGGAGAAGGAAATGGTGACCCACTCCAGTGCTCCTGCCTGGAGAATCCCATGGACAGAGGAGCCTGGCGGGCTACAGTCCACGGGGTTGAAGAGTCGGACACGACTTAGCGACTAAACCACCACCTTCAAACTTGGCTATCCATTTTGTATGGATGGCTAGTCTTGAGTCTGGAAGGTACAGGACTGGAAAACTAAGAACGAGAGTCTGAGGAAGAGGTGTGTAGACTGGCCTATGGGAATGGTACATAGACCATGAGGAACATCCACTGCAGGGGGTCTCCCACAGCCATCAGGGAAGGATGACTGCGCAGGACAAAGGGCCCAAGAACAGGTGGACGTGCGGCAGAGACGTGATGGGCCCTCACTCATCTGGCTAGTGCTGCTCCTGAATGCCCAACCTGCCGGCTGCGGAGACCAAGAAGATCAGCCAGACTCGGTAGCAGGCTGTTTACAGTAGACATCGTCCACTCTAGGGCACAGAAATTTGTTCTATGAGATTGATACTTAATACAAATTTCCTGTATATAGACTCTAAACCTATTTAATAGTTGTATGCCAACATCTGGACTTCCGTGGGGACTCAGATGGTAAAGAATCTGCCTGCAATGCAGGCGATGACCCAGGTTCGATCCCTGGGTTGGGAAGATCCCCTGGAAGAGGGCATGGCAACCCACTCCAGTGTTCTTGCCTGGAGAATCCCATGGACAGAGGATCCTGGCAGGGTCACAAAGAGTCAGACACAAATGAGTGACTAACACAGACACACACACACATTGCAACATTCATGGCTCAACAAAGGCAAGGAAAGTAAGGGCTCAGTTTTCAGATATCCAGGTCAACGTCACCCCACCATGACACCAACCCAGACCGGGATCCTCTGGGACGTGGAGTCAGGAGTGACCTTCCTGAAGCACAAATGTGATCCTGTCATTCACTTGCTTAAAATTCTTAATAGCTACGTATTGACCTCAACAGAAAAGTCCAAATTATTTATCGGCACTAAGAGATCCCCCACGGTCTAACTTCTCCTTCTGTTCACTTCTTTTTGGCCACTGCTTCCTTGAAGTCAGCGCCAACAATGCTGAGCTACTTTCAGTTCCTTAATGTAGAGCCAGACTCTGCACTGCCTCCAGCCTGAAACTCCCTCCCCTGACCTGATGAATGCCCACTTGCCTTTTGACCTCCGAGGAGACAACCCAGTGTTCTTGGACGCTTTCCTAGATCCTCCAAGACTGAGTCAGTAGAGGGTGTGACCACTCACCCTTTTCCTTACTCTTACTGAAACACTCACTATATTGCATTGCTTATCCCTGGATCCCTATTAGATTATAAATTTCCCAACATCCCAGGAACCCAGCAAAAATTAGACACCTGATGAGAATTCATGAAAAGAAATAAATGAATCAGGCATTTTTCTTTTCTTTCTATTCAATTGTTTACTATCCTTTATATCATTTAAGAATTTGCACATTTTTCCTCATGCACTTCTCCGATGTACTTAAGAAGTGAAATAAAATGGAAGATGAATGGTATGAAACTGATGGGAAACCTTAGCTGAGTAGAGTTAATTTCATTGGGCTTAACCTCTTATAGTCATCTTTAAGGAAAAACAGATTAACTTCCATATATAGATTCTCAATCATTGAATATTCTCCTACATTTTATATTTCACAAATCCCAAGTTATACTTTTACCACGACAGTGTATTGCTTAACTGAACACTTTGCCTCTTGACCTCTTGACACTCTCGCTGGTGGCCTTGAATTTGGTGATATCATAATAGTTAGAATTCAGACGTCACAGGGGCTGACAGAGAGTGGCAGTCCTTTTCCCAGAGAAGTATCTGCAATATATCTGCAATGGGCACATCAGTATCTCCTGAAATGAGAGGAATGAAATTCCCTCTGCATCCTGACCCAAGTGAGACCTGTTCCTCAGTGAGGATCAGTCAGGGTTTATTGGGAGAAAGAACCACATGGAAACACATAGCCTATACAGTAAGGAGGTTAGGGTCATGAGCCTTGGCCTCAGACATTGGGATTCAAATTCTACTGCTTTAAACCTCTCTAAGCTTCAGTCCTTTCATGGACAGTGGGGATAAGAACATCTTCACGTGACTGTTGGGGAGATTAACTAGAATATCAGACGTGGAGTTCTCAACACTCTCAGTGCACTCCAAGGGTTACCATCGCTGAGCTCTCACAAAACTGGAACAGTAAGAGACTGATGGCAAGAGTCTTAGGAGCCAGAATATTCAGAGGGCTGGGGCTTGAGGGAAAGGGGGAGCTAGGAGGGACTGAGGGGAGTGTCTCCGTTGTGTCTAAAGCGTGTGCTAAATCGCTTCAGTCTTTGCGACCCTGTGGACCATAGCCCACCAGGCTCCTCTGTCCCTGGGGTTCTCCAGGCAAGAATACTAGAGTGGGCTGCCATTTCCTCCTCCAGGGGATCTTCCTGACCCTGGAATCGAACCCCTGTCTCTTATGTTTCCTGTATTAGGCAGGGTTCTTTACCATGAACGCCACCTGGGAAGGCCTGCTCTGAAGCAGTTTTTATTAAACCAGAGCTTCCGATCTGGGGTTTGAAGATCAGGAAGCCATCCTAGAATGCAGCAGTGCAGAAATGAATTGTGATAAGCCTAGTTATTTGATGGAAAATATTCTCAGCAAACTGCAGGGACGCGATAGCAGGAAGACCCATGGCTGATGCAGAACTTCTAAAGGGCTTGCATAACTCACCGGGACACATGGATGTTTTGTGCTTTTGCCTACTCATAAAGAGATAATAAGCACAGTGACTCACTGTCAGGCAGAAAACTTGATTAACCTTTTCTATTCTTCCCCCAGCAATAAACAGAATTGCAGTAAATCATTTCCTCAATGCAATCCTGAAGTAAACTGGAGGTTAATTTCTCATTAATTCATTTCAACTTTCCCATGGTTAAAATATACTGCCACATAGAGAGTGACTCAAAAAGGCTTTAGAACTTTTCCTGATGTAAGAATTACAAAAATGCACACCCATAAATAAAACGTCGTATTTCCTATGCTCATATACAAAGGTTGAAATGATCAATATGAAATTAGTCCTTTGTCATTCCCAAAACACTTTTATATCTAATATTTCATTTGTATCAAATGACAAATACCATCATATGGGCCAGGAAAATATCTTCATGTTAAAGACAGGAAACGCTGTCTCTGAGAGCTTATCTGGTTTGTTCAAGGTCACAAAGCTAGTGAACAAAGGAAGGAGCAAGTCTTAAGATCCTGAACCAAGATAAAACTACAGCGGACCTCATCGTTGTTGTTGCCATGTATATTTGCAATCCCATGTGTTTCCAAGGATTTTTATGAAAGATGTTCAGCAGGCAATGAGGCAGTATAGGAGTTCAGACAAGGGCATACAGTCAGACATCTCATGGCCCATGAAGAGAGTGTAAATATAACTGGAAAATGGAATACTGCCTTCTTGGTCTTTGTCCAGCTTCATACCCTGAGAGGCTGACCTTGTGAACCGCAAGGAGACTGCCTCCGGCCCCCTGGTAGGCTGTCCAACAGAGGCCTTCTGCGGAACAGTGGAGGGGTGAGGCGTTCTGGGGCTCGCTTCCCCAGCTCCCTCATGACGGTCACAGCCTCAGCCCGGCCGCCCTCTCCAGTCCGCTGTGCTCCGGGTCTGAGGACCACCCGCTCCCCTCACCCCTTCAGGCCCAGAGGCGTTGGGGAGCCCAGATGGTGCCACCCCCAGGTGCTGCCCCGTCCCCTTGGCTCCACTCCGCTCTGACCTTGCTTTCGTAAATATCTCTTTGAGATGGTTGGACGGCACCATTGACTCAATGGACCCAAGTTTGAGCAAACTCCGGGAGATGGTGCAGGACAGGAAGCCTGGCGAGCTGCAGCCCCTGGGGTCTCAGAGAGTCGGACACGACTGGGTGACTGAGCGACAATAGCGACGCTTAAACTCTTTCAGATCCTCTGGGCCCGAGTGAGCCCTCCACTGCCTGCCAGTGTCCTTCCTGACACCACCTTCTGGGGGTGTCTGTTCTCTGTGAAAAGAAGTCCAATCTTCCCCTCTCATAAGGTTAAAGAAACTAACCTTTCTTTCAATGAGACTAATACAAGGCTCCTGTCTGGTGTCACGGCGTACCTGGACCCCAGAGCCCGGAAGGATGCCATCACAGAAGCTCTTCCCTCCTCCTCTTGGTAATAGTATTCTGATTTTCCCTTGGGAAGCCACTCTTTCTTCCTTTCAGTCTCTGAGCTTAGGGTGTGACTGTCTTACACTCCAGGAGCAGGCCGTGTCTATGAGAAAAACTCTTAACCACAAAGACTGGGGAGCAAGGGCAGGGGGACCAGAATCACGAGTCAGGAAAGTGAGCTCTCTCTTCCCCTGGACTTCCTAAGCTGTGGACCCTCTGCCTGGAGGTGTCGGTGGCCGTCTCTGACATGATGGAAAAGCTAAAAATAGCAGAAGGGGAAACAGAGAGATGGTGAAAAATGTCTTCCGGGCACACACTGAGTTGAGCATTTGAATTCAGCCACATCTGAAATTGCCCCTGGACTTTACTTTTCTGGACCAATAAGCTCCCCCCGCAACCGCCACCCCCGCTTTGACAGTTAGCTTTGTCACCTGCATTCAGAAGGATTTGCAGCAACGGCAAAACTTCCTGATGTGGGAGACTTGAAACTTATTACAGTCTCTGTCATTTGGAGGCTATATAAATTATTTTACCATCGTGACTCTTCATCTAAGATTGGAGGGTTTTGTACTACATGTTCTTCAAATGTCTTTCAAGACTGGAATATGGAGAAAGAGTAAAAGATGCCAACCTTCCAACTCAGAAATAAAAGGCAAGTCTTGCCTCCAAGTGAGCTCATCCCTGCCCCCAGCACCTTCCTGACAGTGAACAGGTAGCCTTACTCTCCACACAATAGAGGTTGCTGCAAAGAAAGACCACCCCCAGCCATCGTCATTTCCATTGATATTCCTAGGAGCTCCCATCTGTCTTCCCTTCTTCAAATCCACCAAGTACGCGATGTAATTTTCATGATATCTTTCTTCAAATCTAATTAGCACATCGGATGATCAAATAAATATTCAATGCCAGGGGAAGCTGATGTGCTAGGTATCGTGATCATTAGCATTCTATCTTTATGTGTATCCTCCTTGGAAGGGACAATTCATTTTCACCAAATGAATGCCAGGAGTAGGGCGGGGTGGGGGGGTGCGGAGAGATGACTTTTGAAGCAAAGAATATGGAAACTTTTGGAGTACGTCATCTTCCTTATTAACTATCCATCCACTCTTGCAGCACCCAATGGCCAGGATACTGTTTCTGGGCTCTTCCCAGTAGCTCTATTTTCTGCTATTATTTTCCAGTGGAAGAAACTTTAGCTTGAATAAACTAGGATTTTACAAAATGAAGAAACAAACAAACAAACAAAAAACCTCAAAATGAATGCAACAGCAAAATCCTGCCCCGTCTGCCAAATTTTTGTTGAGTTTCAAGGACACATTTTTAATCAGCATGTGGATGTGGGGAAGAAGCTATTAGCATTGTCTCCTCTCATTCCCACTGAAGGTGGTAAGAAGACTAAAATTTGTGCATTGAGGGTATTTCAGTCTCTGCTGGCTTAATGTCCTCTGCCGTGTGTGAAATAGACAGCGAGTGGGAACCTGCTCTATCGCAAGGGACTCGGCGTGGTGTTCCGTGGTGACCTCGATGGATGGGGTGAGGGTGGGTGGGAGGGAGGTCCGAGAAGGAGGGGATACATGTACATATAGAGCTGATTCACTTCGTTGTTCAACACTGTAAAACAACCATGCCCCAATAAAAAAGGTGAACAGTCTTTTTAAAATTTGGTTAGCATCTTTTGGATAAATAGTCAAATTCAAGATTCCTGTTTCCTGATCACCAGCCCAGGTTGGATGCATGAGACAAGTGCTCAGGGCTGGTGCGCTGGGAAGACCCAGAGGGATGGGATGGGGAGGGAGGTGGGAGGGGGGATCGGGATGGGGAACACATGTAACTCCATGGCTGATTCATGTCAATGTATGGCAAAAACCACTACAATACTGTAAAGTAATTAGCCTCCAACTAATAAAAATAAATGAAAAAAATTAGGTTTCAAAAAAAAAAGATTCCTGTTTCCTCTCGGGACTCCTCTTATATAGCCACAGGATGGATCCTGGTATTAGCAAAAGGGGTGGGGTTTAGCTACTCGATCCCCCAAAAGCCAATAAACAGGCCAGGCTGGTGGACAGGAAAGCTTGCTTTACTTCAGAGGTTGGCAACTGGGGGTGCAGAGAGGGTGGATGTCGCTCCAAAGGCTGACTCCCTCCACTGGCAACGAGTAGGGTGAGAGCTTTCATAGACAGAGGGAGAGGGCTACGTGCAGAAACGCGCAGTCAGCTCTGACAGTCATCTTCAGATTGGTCAGCAGTGGTCTGACCAGCGTCATCTTGCTTGTTTCAGGTACAGTTAATCTTCAGCTGCAAGGTTGGTTTATTTCTGTTTCTTTGAGGCCAGTTCTCAGAATTGTGGCAGCTTAGGTCAAGGCTACCATCTGGTCATCATGGAGTTAACTCCGTCTGGTGGGGCTTCAGTGTCTATAAGACAGCTCACGGGTATGGCTCAGAATATTATCTACAGCTCTTGAGAAGGAACCAAAAGTCCTTGACTGTGCTTAATGAGTACAGGTTTCCTTTGGCTGCTTTCCTTCGTTTTTGCATGTTCTCATTTATCTGATTAAACCGACACTTTGACTAAACTTCTCCACGGGCAGGAGGCGGGCGGAGGAAGTGGGTGAGGTGGTGGCGGGGATGGACTGGACCACAACATCTTGCTCTGTTTCCCCGAGTGGGAAGGGAAGCTCCCGAGTCCTCTGCGATGTAAGGAGGGTGGTGTTCCCACGCTGGTCCTGGGCCATCCCCCGGTCCGCTCTAGCCTTTGAGGTGGTGTCCTGCCCATCCCCTGGGGACCCTCCTGGTAAAGCCTCTGACCCCGCAGTCAGCATGACTTGTCCCATGCTGGCCTGTGGGGGTCCAGGGTTTCTCCCTTACCTAGGTGCTCACCAGAGCTGCAGGTCCCCTGGATCTCAGCCACCCTTTTTCATCCTGGGGGTCCTTTGGATCCCCATCACCATGCAGCCTCTGTCCCGGGATCACTCCCGCCCCCTACGTGCCCCCAGAGCGATCCATGATGTTCCCATTGTCCTCCTCCCTCCTGCACCTTTCCAGGGGGGGTACCCCTCCCAGAGCCGGAGAGTGGGCTCCTGTCTGACACTCAGAAATGATACACGCGCTGACACACGGAGGGACCTGACTGAGCAGGGGTGCCCGGGAGGCAAGCAGAGCCAGCGAACCAGGAGAACGGCTCTGCCGTGTGGCTCGTGGCCTCTGGTTTATGGTGATGGGGGTGGTTTCCAGGTTGTCTCCGGCCAATTACTGTGGCTCGGGGTCTGTCCTGGTGGTGCACACCCTGCTCAGCCAGGATGGATTCCTGCCGGAAGATTCCGGGAGGTAGGTAGCACGTATGGACTGGGGTATCCTTTTGGACTTTCCCGAATTCTCCGGGTGGGGGGTGGCTTGCTCCCCGTCGTAAGATAACTCCTGCACGTGGTCACTACGACACTGGCCGGGGCAGGCTGTTCCGGTCAGGCTGTCCTCAGCAGGACCACACAGCTGCGCTTGGACGCCCTCCCCAGCACACGAGCTGACTCCCAGGTGCCTCTCTCGGCATCCTCATGGCTTTCCGCCGTGTCTATCTTTCTCTATCTTTGCCATTTTCTTTCTTTCTTTTTTTTTTTAAAGAGTTCCCTGAAGGTGGTCTCCTCTCTGAGTCCCAGACAGGATGAGTCCCTCTGCTTCTGCCTTTCTGCTGTGACCGCTCTCCATCTGACCCCAGAGGCATGACCCCTCTCACCTTAGCTTTCTCTGCCTCATGCTTCCTCCTAGAATCAGAAGGTTTATCTGCTTCATCTTTCTCCCCAAGGGGGCATCAGCAAGCAACATCTTCTTCCACAAATTGTATTTCTTTAAATCTGCCTTCCTTTTTCCTGGGCAGTACACTGGGCTTTAATGATGACAGAACATCACTCATATGAGAATGGAAAGTGGACTCATTTAATATCTTCTAAAAAATGATTCCGGTTACATCTAAACTATGCAAAACTTCATGTTTGTTTCTAGAAAGGGAACTGAGTATGGGCTTGGAAGAGATACACAGATGAATAAAATGTGGTTTCTGCTCTCAAACAGCTCTGGCCTGGTGCAGGGAGACTGAGGTGGAACCATTCACAGAAGAACCAAATGTGGCTTGCACCGCAGAGCTGTGAGATCAGACAGGTTACACAGCGTCTTAAAATTGGGCGGCGTTCAGTCTAACTGCTTTCTTTCAATTCTGCAAGTTAGAAACCATAGCCAGAAACCCATCTGAACACAGTTCTTGAAAGACAAAGATGTCTGTCTTTTAGCAAACTTCAGGTAGGGATACGCGTTGGGAATAGGAGGGAGCCACAGACACACTCATTGCCTGTGGCTGTGTGCAGTCGTGCCTTCACTATTTTTTATCTGAGCGCATTAGTTGCTCAGTTGTGTCTGACTCTTTGTGACCCCCTGGACTATAGCCCGCCAGGCTCTTCTGCCCATGGCGTTCTCCAAGCACGAATACTGGAATGGGTGGCCGGCCATTCCCTTCTCCAGGAGATCTTCTCAACCCAGGGGTCGAACTCGGGACTCCTGCATTGCAGGCAGAAGCTTTACCATCCAAGCCACAAGGGAAGCCTGGGTTGGTTGTAATTGATGAAGAAAGGCCTGGGAGAGGGTGCCGTGAGATCAGCGCAGATATCTCAAGTGGCCCACCCTCCTCAAGGGTACTGAGAAACTTCCCAGAAACACAAGTTCTCAGACCTCACCCCGGTCCTAATGGATCGGAATCTCTGGGAACGAGGCTTTATAGATAAAGCCCACCCAGTTTTCCCTTACTGTGTGTGCGTCCTTGTGCCTTCTTTACTGCTCACCCGAAACTCCACTTCTGGCGCTTCTGGTCACCACACTGACAACAAGCAATCCTCTGCAACGCCAGCTGGGCGTCCTCCAGTGTAACTCAATTCTGACACTGCTTGGAGACGCAGCGTCGGAGGCCACAGGTGGAGGACTCAGTCCCAGAACACTCCTCGCGCCCCACTTCAGACGCCTGTCGCCAGTAGGAGCAGCCCAGGGCACCCACAACTTCTGTCCAAATTGACCACAAATCAGAGGTTCCTATGGGCTTCCTGGGTGCTCAGATGGTAAAGAACATGCCTGCAACGTGGGAGACCTGGGTTCAGTCCTGGGTCTTTTCCAATAAGTCTGCGATTCGCATCACTTGGCCAAAGTATTGGCACTTCAGCTTCAGTCCTTCCAATGAATATTCAAGGTTGATTTCCTTTAGGATGGACTGGTTTGATCTCCTGGCAGTCCGAGGGATCCTCGAGTCTTCTTCAGCACCACAGTTCAAAAGCATCAATTCTTTGCCGCTCAGCCTTCTTTATAGTCCATCTCTCACATCCATACATGACCACTGGAAAAACCAGAGCTCTGACTATATGGACCTCTGTCAGCAAAGTGATGTCTCTGCTTTACAATATGCCGTCTAGGTTTGTAATGGTCCTCCTTCCAAGAAGCAATCATCTTTTAGTTTTGTTGCTGCAGGCACCGTCCACAGTGACTTTGGAGCCCAAGAAAATAAAATCTGTTGCTCTTTCCACTTTCTCCCCATCTATTTGCCATGAGATGGGACCAGATGCCATGATCTTAGTTTTTTGAATGTTGAGTTTTAATCTAGCGTTTTCACTCTCCTCTTTCACCTTCATCAAGAGGCTCTTTAGTTCTTCTTTGCTTTTTGTCATTAGAATGGTGTCATCCACATATCTGAGGTTGTTGACATTTCTCTTGTTGGATAACAGGGTACAAAAAACTTATTTTGCTTTTGCAAATAAAAGATATTTTCACCTCTTCCTGCTTTAACTCTCTCATTGCGTTAACTCAGCTACTTTGGGGTGAATCTTTCAAATACACTCCATCTCTCCTAGCTTCTCCCATAAAGGCTCTGGAGTGAAAGAGGTTTACATTTTTTTCAGTGGCAGGAGAAAGGCAAGGTTAAGCCTCTCACATGGCATTCTGTGAAAATTAGGAAAAAAGAAAAACAAAACCTGTCTTCCTTAAGATACTTTCCTTTCAGTGGTGGAACATTTTCACACTGATTTTGTTATAACACGTTGCTGCCATATGCTCTAAAACTGCCACAACGAATGTGCAAATCTATGGTGTCTGTGGGATGTGTGGTGCCCCCTAGAGGCAGGTTTTCTTGTGCAGTGCTCGACCTGCACAACTGTATGCTGATCTCTAGTTTTGTACCCCTCTGCTGTGCATCATGGAGAAGGCAATGGCACCCCACTCCAGTGCTCTTGCCTGGAAAATCCCATGGACGGAGGAGCCTGATGGGCTGCAGTCCATGGGGTCGCGAAGAGTCAGACACGACTGAGCGACTTCACTTTCCTTTTTCACTTTCCTGCATTGGAGAAGGAAATGGCAACCCACTCCAGTGTTCTTGCCTAGAGAATCCCAGGGATGGCGGAGCCTGGTGGGCTGCCGTCTATGGGGTTGCACAGAGTTGGAAACGACTGAAGTGATTCAGCAGCAGCAGCTGTGCATCAGGATGAAGACATAACTTCCCCCAGAGGCCTGCAGTTGCCTTCAGGAAAAGCACGTCCTTCACCTTAACTATTCTCCCCTACACTCTCTGAAGTTTCTGAGATTCAGCAGAAATGCCTCAGGCCAAGAGGTTCAACATTTGCCTCTGAGGTCCTCATTCTACTTTTTATTGCCTCCTCCCTATGGCCCACTGGGGTCAGGTGGCCAGGCTTTTCCACTTTCTTGTGTAACAGGAACTTTCGTTTATATCAAAACTGCATCATCACTTCCCTTGGCTTAGAGAAAACAAATTTAAGTCATCCGCGCCTGGTTCTTGACATGAAATGGGAGTGCAGGGGATTTCAAAATTCTTTTCTTTCTCCATAATGTCTGGCTTTTGAGACGTTGCTCTCTAGAGACAATTAATACTGGCTTCCTTTTTCTAACTAAAATTCCGACCCCCTCTTCCTTTCCCTGAAGCACAAAAACTCATTGCTTCAGTGGATGGGTCCCTTGGGTGGCAGTATTTTCTAGATTTGAAAATATATTAGGAAAGCTCTCACAAAAAGTTGTATTAGGGTATCTTTTTCTTGTGGTACTTTATTGAGGGTTGTAAAAAGAAGGCCAGAGACTCCAATGTCTTGAAGTTTTCCTAAAAGCTCCCTGATGTGAGAGCCTTGGTGGGCATTTTCCGAGTCCTGGGTCATAGCAGAAAACAGTTTAGGTAGTTGTTTTGCAACCATTTAATAACAAGGGCTGCTAATTTCACAAGCTGGAGCTGTCCCGTGGCCCTCTCCCGCAGACCTCTGCAACCCTGATTACAGACAGTCTCAGCCTGTAACTTACATCACCCTTACTTCCACGTGCCATATTCTGTTAGGACATATTGGGGTTCAAGAAAGGGCCTGATTCAGACTGCCTTGGAGAGTAAGAAAGCTGATGTGGCTCATGTCACTGCTACGTGCAGAGAATCGGGGTGGGAGAAGGCCCAGCTTCAGTGCTCTGAGACCCCGAGTTCTCATGGCTTCCAGGTATTGGCTATTCCACAATCACAGAATGGCCGCGGATGTTCCAGGAGATGCTTCTGATATGACGTGAGTGAGTGAGTAAAGTCACTCAGTCGTGTCTGACTCTGCGACCCCATGGACCACAGCACGCCAGGCCTCCCTGTCCATCCCCAGCTCCCGGGGCTTGCTCAGACTCATGTCCATCGGGTCGGTGATGCCATCCCACCATCTCACCCTCTGTCACCCCCTTCTCCGCAGTGGATACACGTCAAAGCTACGTTCTCAGTTCGTTCTACCTTCTTCTTCCCCTGCTGCGTCCGCTAGTCTGTTCTCCATGTGTGCATCTCCATTCCTGCCCTGCAAATAGGCTCATCAGTACCATTTTTCTAGATTCCATATATATGCTTTAATATATGATATTTGTTTTTCTCTGTCTGACTTACTTCAGTGTGTATAAGAGGCTGTAGAAAACCATAATTCAAAAAGACACGTGTACCCAATGCTCATTGCAGCAGTATTTACAATAGCCTGGGAAGCAACCTCGATGTTCATCGATGGATTGAGAGACTTTGATCAGCTTCACTTATGTACATGCTCCGCTCCTGAAGCCAAGAACCGCATGGATTTTGAAGGGAATGTTTACCTGATGGACAGGATCGTGGGTCATTGGCTGGCTTCTAGTCAGTCTTGTCGATGAGCCCTGGGCCTCACGATAATCAGGGAGGCCGCAAAGAACAGAGGTTCAAGGAACTACTGATTCTGGCACAAACCTGAAAAAGGGCAGCCCAGTGATGACTGAAATGGAATTCCCTGTAGCTTGGTGGCATGTGGGCTGGGCATCCTAAGTTTTTTGTAGCACTGAATGGGTGAGAAGAGACACACATGTCATTGCATAGTTTGCAACAAAATTTAGTCCATTTATGAACATTTGACTACAAATTTAAAGAAAAAATATTCTAAAAAAATTCTCATGAGCACAGAATGATAGATGCTAATCCAAATAATTCCTGTTTTTTACCAATTTAAAATATCATTGCTAATATTTGTTTCTATTTCATTTTAACAAATGTAAGAAATATTAATTAAAACTTTCTTAAAAGAAAACTATTTCCCCTTAACCTTATTTTTCCATATAATCTTATGAATTTTCAACTGAAAATACGAATAGTGCCAAGGGTTTCAGAAACCTAATTCTGGGGTTAGGACAAAGAGTGAAACTGTACCATTTTTAGTTGATTCCACTAAATGACTTATTATTTATTCATTTAACAAACAATTCTGATTATCAACACCCTTAGCATAGTCCTTTTAGGGGTCAGAGCAAGGTTAGTAGAGCAAGAGAAAGAATCCCTGCTTATTCCAGACCCTGTTGGGCAATTTCACCCAGGGGGAGCCAGGTGAACGCAGGAAGGTACTAGGTCTTCCCGTCTTATAGTCCTTCGGAGCGCAGGCTGTCCAAGCTCCCTTCCTGGGTAAACGACAGAGGAGCACGGAGGGCATTGCTCCAGAGTTTCAAAATAGCTTTCCTTAGCATCAGTGTCATTTCCGTGAGTGGGTGAGTGGTATGACAGAGGACGTTTTGTTATATGTGTATTTAAAAACACTAAGAAAGCTTCATAGAGCTGGGACTTGTTATGTGTATGCATCTAAGATTGCCAGGATGTCTCTCTGTGACATTCCTACAGAGGCACTTTTTAGTCCATTATTGCAGGCCTTTGATTCGATTCATTTAATCATCCAAAGAATTCAGGGTTTCCAAGTTAGTCTATCTGTTAGGAAGTGTCAGTAGTCTTGGAGCCAAGACCAGAAATTTTGCAGTAATTTTGAAAAGGATTCTTTTAGAAAGCTGTTTACAAGTTCAATTACATTTCCAAGAAGGATCAATGAAATACTGGGAACTAAAGTTAATATTTTTCATAGCATCGGCAAGTCCAGTCACTGCAGAGCGAGGTTTCTTGATTGTATTTGATTTTGCAATTAATTGAGCACACATTTCCTAGATAATGACATTTCTCATTTATTCTAAAGCTTGCACTGAGCAAAGACACGGAAACTTCTCCAGCCTATTCCTTTATTGACTTGCTTTTTGAACACCTAATTGCAACATTATTTGAGGAATCATAATCTATTTTTAAATGTGTAAAAATCAGCTGATGCTTCATAAAGAGCTTATGAAAATTGTAGGCAGAGGAAAAGTAAATTATAGGCCATAATATGTTTAATGATATGCAAATACTGTTAAACTAGAACAGGATTGTATTACTATTCTTTGGGGAAGAACAGATTTAAACAATTCAAAATAGCAGATGTAAGTTTTTAGTGCTGAGATCTAACAATAATAAATTAGAAATGGAAAGTCATACGTATATTGAATTACGTCTTGACTTTCATAGATTATCATTTCATCAGTGTAGACAAAACTGCAAACGGCTCCCAGCTCATATTTTATGTTTCTCTTCATGTGAAAGGTGGCCAGTATTTTCTTCAGTGGGTAAGATAGCTAAATTAGAACAAGTCATCAATGTTATAGCCACAATCCTGCAGAAATTATGCAATTCAGTCTGTGTTCTCGCGGGTGTAAACTGACCAATTTAACCAGCTTGGAAAAAAAAAAACTAGAATGACATAGGGAATTTGGTCTGGTCTTTATTGCTAAATCGTGTCTGACTCTTTGTGACCCCAGGGACATTAGCCCACCAGGCTCCTCTGTCCACGGACTTTTCCAGGCAAGAATACTGGAGTGGGTTGCCATTTCCTTCTCCAGGGATCTTCCCCACCCAGGGATTGAACCCAGGTCTTTGTAGGAGGTCCGTTTACTGAGCCAACAGGGACACCCAAACCAAGTGAAATTGTCTAATGGTCACCAAGCCTCTAGAAAGCAAAGAAATAAAGAATACAAACTGAACTTCAGCACTTGCCCCCATTCACATCCAACTCATGGGGAATCTTGTTTCTTGGTTGTGAAAATGCCATTCTTAGTTCCTCTCTGCTTCTGGGGAGTGGCCGCTGTGAGCTACAAGTTCCTGGGTAGAACACGATCACCACCTGCTGGCTGCAGACAGGGATGCTGCGGGAATTTTCTCGGCCAGCAACAAGTGATGTCAAAAAAGGATCTTGGAAAAAGAAGAGGAATCAAGGTCCAGATCACTTTTCCTGCACCTGCGTTTGGCCCTGTGTTGCCTTTGTCAGTTTATTCCTGCAAAAAAGGGGCCTTCATGTAACGCAACTGAAAAACAACTCTGTCACGCTCCATCAGAAAGGGTATGAAGTGCCAAAGAATAAAAGAAAAAAAAATTAACTTGAATCAGGTTATTTACACTGTGAATGAAGAATAAAACTGGACACCCATGCTTCCTTTTAAATTGACCTCCTATTATTTTTCCCCAAAGGTTGTCAGCCCGGGACATGTAAATAAAATCTCCCAGTCAGAACTGGACATTTTTCAGAATAGCAGAGCAATGGAAACAATGCGTATATGAGTTTCCTTGCCACGGCCTCCTTGGCAGCCACTTTTGGTTGAAGGAGAAAGACGGGAGGAGGGAAGAGGAGGGAAGAATCTTCGCAATGTCTCCCAGCTGCTGATCCAGTAAACAAGGAAATAAAACACCCACATGCGCATTATTTCCAAAGGCAGAGAGGTCATCTGTGTCCTTGTTGGTATGGCTGTTGATCAGCCGCTAAGTCGTGTCTGACTCTTTGTGATCCCATGGATTGCAGCACACTAGACCTCTTTCAGAACAGTACAAAAATAGAGTGAAAGGTCCCAGGGAATTTTTGCCCATTTGTTTTTGTGAGATGGTGTGGGTTGCTTGTGTCTGTCTATGAATATGTATTATTTGTGTGTTGTTGTGTCTATTTTAGGAACAGACTTCTGATTCACGGCAGGGTCACCTGATGAACCTAGACAAAGACGCCTCTTATCACAAAGGCCTTCCTGGGTCAGGGTGTTATAATGGCCGCTGTGTTTCCATAGCAACCTGTGGATGGGTTTCACTAGAAAAGAGCAGAAGCCCCATGCATAAATGAGTGATGACAGTGATGACTGGGAAAAAAGAAGCCCAGGACAAGATAAACACATTATAAAATGAAATACCTACATGCTGTGTGTTACAAATTCTGTTTTAAAAGAGGTACTTTCTAATTAAAAGTGTATCAAGTCAAAAGAAGTAATTGGCAAATAATTGCTTATTTGATCATAACATGAAATATTAGAAATATAGTATCTTGGGGGGAATGTTTAGCTTAAATTGGAAGAAGTGAATAAATGAGGTTGGAAAGGGAGATTTTCTCAGGATGCTCCTGGGGAGGTGATGGTATGTAATTTGAACAAAATGAGGTGGTTATTTTTTATGTCTTTTAACTTCTTCTTCACCTGTGGTGGCTCAGATGGTAAAGCGTCTGCCCATAATGCAGGAGACCCAAGTTCGATCCCGGGGTCAAGAAGATCCCTGGAGAAGGCAATGGCAACCTACCACTATTTTTGCCTGGAGAATCCCATGGACAGAGGAGCCTGGCGGGCTGCAGTCCAAGGGGTCACCAAGAGTCAGACACTACTGAGAGAATAGCACTTCGACATCACCTGTGAAGCTTGCCCCAGACTAGGGAGGGAAAAAATGGAGATTTAAAAAAGCCTGTTCTCAGGCTCTTTACTAGCCTAGCCAAGATGCCTAATTGAGTTCATTCAAGTAAAAAAATAATATTTTTGAAAAGGAAACAAAAATAAAAGATGTAAGCAAAGTAAAACTGGACTCTGCCTCTCTGTTTATAGTAATGACCATAAGCTGCATCTCCTCGAAGTTGTAAACTGCTAGAAAGTGAAAGCGAAGCCCCTCAGTCGTGTCCGACTCTTTGGGACCCCATGGACTGCAGCCTCCCAGGGTCTTCTGTGCATGGGATTTTCCAGGCAAGAGTATTGGAGTGGATCGCCATTTCCTTCTCCAGAGTAATCTTCCCGATTCAGGGACTGAAACTGGGTCTCCTGCATTGCGGGCGGAGGCTTTACCCTCTAAGCCACCAGGGAAGCCCCAGAAACTCCCAGAAGCAGGCTCTATTGAGAATGTGGAACCAACAATGAAGGCCCTTCCGTTATCATAATGGACTTGTTGACCCATCTGGAGGAAGTAGCCACAGCCATGGTGTGTGGGATCCAGCCCTTACCAGCTCATGTTGCTATATTCCTACCCCCAGAGTCCCTCCAGGGACGATCTCTTGGGTCAATTCAGTTCAGTTCAGTTGCTCAATCGTGTCTGGCCCTTTGCAACCAATGGACTGCAGCATGTCAGGCTTCCCTGTCCATCACCAGCTCCCGGAGCTTGCTCAAACTCGGGTCCATCGAGTCAGTGATGCCATCCAACCATCTCATCTTCTGTCGTCCCCTTCTCCTCCTGCCTTCAATCTGTCCCAGCACCAGGGGCTTTTTAAATGGGTCAGTTCTTCGCATCAGGTGGCCAAAGTATTGGAGTTTCAGCTTCAGCATCAGTCCTTCCAATGAATATTCTGGATTGATTTCCTTTAGGATGGACTGGTTGGATCTCCTTGCAGTCCAAGGGACTCTCAAAAGTCTTCTCCAAACCACAGTTCAAAAGCATCAATTCTTCTGTGCTCAGTTTTCTTTACAGTCCAACTCTCATATCCATACCTGACTACTGGAAAAGCCATAGTTTTGACTAGATGGACATTTGTTGGCAAAGTAATGTCTCTGCTTTGTAATATACTGTCTAGGGTGGGCATAGCTTCTCTTCCAAGGAGCAAGCGTCTTTTAATTTCATGGCTACAGTCACCATTTGCAGTGATTTTGGAGCCCAAAAAAGTGAACTCTGACACTGTTTCCATTGTCGGATAATCCATCACTTGGGTCCACTAATCCTGATGAAGATGAGAATGAAAGTGAAAGTGAAAGGCATTCAGTCGTGTCCAACTCTTTTGAGACCGACCCCATGGACTATAGAGTTCATGGAATTCTCCAGGCCAGAATACTGGAGTGGGTAGTCTATCCCTTCTCCAGGGGCTCTTCTGACCCAGGAACCAAACCACGTCTCCTGCATTGCTAGTGGATTCTTTACCAGCTGAGCTATCAGGGAAGATGCAAATAACTGATAATATTAAACATTTAGAAATCTCATCACAGTTTCAAAGTGTCTTCACATCTACTTTAAAAGCAAGTGTTCCTAAACTGTCCTTGCTATTTGTAGATACTGAGCCTTAGGGAGAGCAGAAACGTTTTTTGAGGTCAAATGGCACATAAGTGGATAATTGCTGGCGTTCTAATCTAATTCTTCTGACAACAAGGTCCCAGGTAATAATAGCTACAAGGTTTTATTCCTTCCAGAAGTACTTTTAGTTAAACTGGGAACTTTAACCAGGAAACTAGAAAGTCTTTCAAAACTAAAGGATAAACTTCCCAATGTTGGGATTGTAGATAATTTTAGGTTGTACCTAGAGGTGAGTGAGTGAAAGTCGCTCAGTCATGATCGGCTCTTTGTGACCCCAGGGACCACACAGGCTGTGGAGTTCCCCAGGCCAGAGCACTGGACTGGGTAGCTGTGCCCTTGTCCAGGGGACCTTCCCAGCCCAGGAACTGAACCCAGGTCACCCGCACCGCAGGCAGATTCTTTACCAGCTGAGCCACGGGATATCTAGAGGACTTTGCCCTAAATCACATGAGCAACTGCCTAACATGTGTTCTCCGTGGTTGGCCCTGCTCAAAGGTTTTGACAGCCTGATTTACTTTGGAACTTATCTCATAACATGTTAAATTAGTGGTTTTGTTATTAGTCATTAAGTAGAACATTCTAAGAGGGCCACAAATTTTTGTTGGCCCTATCTCTTGATTTAACCAACTGAGGTCAATTTCTAATCAGTTCTCTTTAACAGATCAGGTTAATTACTATCTTTATGATTTATTTCCGGAGGTATTGATTCATGAAATAGCTCTCCTTTTCCTCCTTATTCTGGTCTAAATCCAATGACTATCCTGAACTACTCTCCATGTGTATGTGTCTTTTGCATCCCTAAGGAAAGATATGGTCAATATAGAGGGAGGGGGTATATGTATATCTGATTCACATTGTCCTTCAGCAGAAACTAACACAACATCGTAAAGCAATTATTCTCCAATTAAAAAAATGCTATGATAAATCATAATAAAGAAGAATATTTTAAAATTAGTGTATATATATTTATAGGTTTTACAGAATCACTTTGCTGTACAATAGGAATTAATAGCATTGTAAATCAACTATACTTCTATAAAAATAAACAAGAAAAATGAAATGGTATGTTTTTAAAAAAACACAAAGGAGGGAAAGCAACTAAAGTGAATTTGGGGTTCTAGGGCTTTAAGACAGGACTCTGGGTAGCAAGGAGATCAAACCAGTCGATCCCAAAGGAAATCAACCCTGAATATTCATTGGAAGGACTGGGGCTGAAGCTGAAGCTCCAATACTTTGGCCACCTGATGTGAAGAGTCGACTCATTGGGAAAGACCCTGACTCAGGAAAAGATTGAGGGCAGGAGGAGAAGGAGGCAACAGAGGATGAGATTGTCAGATGGCATCACTGACTCAATGGACATGAGTTTGAGCAAACTCCAGCAGAGAGTGAAGGACAGCCTGGCATGCTGCAGTTCCTGGGATCGCGGAGTTGCACACGACTTGGCAACTGATTAACAGCTACTTCCAAGGAGCTGTGTGATCTTGGACAAAACAATCTATGTCTGAGTTTCCAATCATGGGCAAGATTTTTCGGATCTTTTACCTTAACACATATTCAATGTTTGGGCTGCCAATAATTTATCAAGAATGAATGAAGCAACCCAAACTCTTTTAATTACTCTTCATTTCATTGATGTATCTTTGACCTTTAATCATAAATTAATGTATCTCAGGGTGCCCTGAAACAATCTCCTAGTTTTCCAGAAACTCTCTGATCAGAAAAGTGCAAAGATCAGAGGAAGCAACTGGGGCCCCAAAGCAAGGTGGTTTCCTCTTGGGCACCCAAACGGTCGTGGACAACTTTAACAGAAGATGGAGTCAGTTTGGGCACTAATCGACTTTTTTTCAGTGTATATCTAGAAGTTAATTATTAGTCTTTTCTGTTATTGGATTTTTTTTTTTTTCTAATGTGAAGACACAAATGATACCAAGATATTTGCTAGCTGATCAATTTTGGGTACTAGAAGAAACAGATAAGACTGAGAAGGAAGAGGGAAGACTAGGATAAGAAAATGTTTAAAATTCTTAAAAAACACTTCAGTTAAGAAAAATGTTTACCGGATACTACTTAAAACTTGGTAATTTATATAATGAGAAAATATAAATATGAAAGAATATATCAAGATTTTCTAAATACTCTAAACCCCCAAAGAAGTCTCTGCATGTAAGATTTAGTATGATAAATGTCTTTTTTTATCCATAGTGTGTCTTTTGGTCTAGACAGGAAACTTCTGGTAATCTCAGCCATACTGTGTGCATGCTTGCTAAGTTGCTTCAGTTGTGTCCAACTCTGTGCGACCCCGTGGACTGTGGCCCACCAGGCTCCTCCGTCCATGGAATTCTCCAGGCAAGAATACTGGAGTGGGTTGCTGTGCCCTTCTCCAGGGAATCTTCCTGACCCAGGGATCAAACCTGCATCCCTTGCATCCCCTGCTTCGGCAGGAGGGTTCTTTACCACTAGCGCCCCCTGGGAAGCCTATACAAGCACACTGTACTCAACGGCAAATTTTGAAAGAACCAAACTTTTTAAAAATGATGATTTTAAAGAAGGTAAAAAATTCTCTGAGTAGCTGAAAGAAATTTTATAAAGCTCATATCCTTTATATCATGGATGAGACCTTCAGACTCTCAGTCAGAGACAATTTACTTTTATAAAGAGCTCTTCCAAGCTAGTGTCTTTGTGACTGTATAAAGTAAAAAAGCTCATTAGATCCTTTCTTTTGTAACCTCACTACTTAACACAAAACCTAGTACATAGAGTGGGCTCGATAAATATTTGTCAACTAATGAGACAAATAGAAGCAGTATTTAGTAGGTGTTGTTGGAGACAGGTCCATGTGACTAGGAGGAGTGATGGTCTGAAATCCATAGGAGTGAGAAAATCACCACGACCATACACCATGGTTACCACTTTAAAAACACACGGCCCTAGAGAGCCTCTGACTTCCTGAGAGATTAGAACACAGGTACAAACCATTGCCATGAAAACAATGACCCCGAGTCATTAGGAAAATACTCAATTTTATTTAATTCTCATTTAATACAAGTCAGGGAGCTAAATACAACGCACTTTTCAAATATTTCCATGAGGATTAAAATTGTCCCTCAATGGGAACTCTCTGTCTTCTCTCCTGTTTGGGTTTCCTCTGCAAAACATAATCTTGATGACATAATATCACGTATCTTTAAAAAACACATATCTTGGTTCTATTGCAGGATGTCTAATTCTATAGTGTCTTTGGTAGATACAGAAAGTACATGTTTTCTTTGCCTTTTTGATTTATTAAGCTTCCCAGTAAAGAACTTTAGTATATTCCACATATCTGATCTTCCTGTCTCAGTTATGAAGCAGTACAGGATTGGGTCAGCAACACAATTTAAACTTGTTAATGCAACTGTGATTCTATAGATCTTATAACTCTGCTTCCCAGACTTGGAATGGTCAAACACCTGTTCTTTTAAGTTCATGTTGTGCTCCAAAATGCTGCGAATCAGCAACATCACATGAAAGGGGGTAAAACACAAGATAAAAGTCAACGTGATACTGATCAGTAGTTTTATGATTCTCTTCTTTTCCCTGTTTTCCGTGGCTTGATTTTGCCGCACAGCTTGGTAAACTTTCTTGTTGCAAGTCATTATCACGACCAAAGGTATCATATACCCTATACACGTCCTAGCAAAGTTAAACCTGATTTGCCAGTTCTCCAAAGGATATTTGTCATAGCATAAAGTAAAGTTAGACTTCTTGGCATCACAATATTCGACAGCTGTTTCATCTTCCCACAGAATAACCGCGTTGAGGATGGTTTCCAAAATCCAGATGGCAAGGCTGACCATGAATGCACATTTTCTCGACCTTAGGAAAAAGAACCGCAGGGGGTAGACCACTGCCAAGTAGCGATCGATCGCGATGCAGGTGAGGAAAGCTGTGCTGCTATAAAAATTCAGGTACATGAGAAAAGCGCTCCCTTTGCAGAGGGCGGGGGAGAGCGTCCAGTTGTCTCTATTCCAGGTGTAATGGATCCACAGAGGGAGCGTGGCGGCGTGGAGCAGGTCCGAGAGGGACAAGCTGAAGAGGTAAATGCCTAGCTCGTTTTCTTGCTTTGCCTGCAGGAAAGACACACACAGAGAGCCGACGTTGGCGGGAATGCTGACGATCACCACGAAGACATAAACCGCTGGGAACAAGTAGTGATCCAAGTCATGCTGCTCATCGATACACGTGCTGTTCATTGCTTCCTCCTCAGGGGCCGGTCACACTCGCTCTCAGACGGTAACCAGCAAACTGAGCCTTGCCTCTTGGTGATTCGCTTTCAACACCGAATTCTCTTTTGCTAAGACTGTGTCAGTTTTCCTTTGCTTTCAAACGTCCTGATTGGTTCATCGGTGGTCTTAGAGATGAATGGAGGTCAATTTTCACACAGGTATCGATGGGTGGAAGTCAGGGTTCAGGCTCCTGGCAGTCACGAAAGGAATCAGTCGATTTTAAGGTGCAGAAGTCCATGCGCTTATTGGCACAGGAGGCTGACGAAGAGCTCTGGAGGATGAACGAGGTTATCCATCAGTTTCCACAGAGTGCTGGCTTCAGTTTAGTGTTCTTCACAAAACTCAGAGGAGATTGGAGAAAGCATGAATATACAAGGTTTCATTTTCAGAGAGGTTGGCATCTCTTTCTAAAATGCTTTTGTTTCTGTAATGAAAAACAAACTAGAATAGTTTGGATGTTTAAAAGAGACATCATAATTTTTGAAAGTATCCTATTTTATTTATTGAGGATATAAAAATGCATTAAATTTCATACAGTGAAGGTGTTTAAAAGGGGAAAATGGTTTAGCAGACTTCAGTAAATGAAATCAAGTTGAGATATTTGACTTATTTCAAATCACAATTATTCAAAGGATGCTGCTGCTGCTGCTAAGTCGCTTCAGTCGTGTCTGACTCTGTGCGACCCCACAGACGGCAGCCCACCAGGCTCCCCCATCCCTGGGATTCTCCAGGCAAGAACACTGAAGAGGGTTGCCATTTCCTTCTCCAGTGCATGAAAGTGAAAAGTGAAAGTGAAGTCGCTCAGTTGTGTTGGACTGTTAGCGACCCCATGGACTGCAGCCTACCAGGCTCCTCCGTCCATGGGATTTTCCAGGCAAGAGTACTAGAGTGGGGTGCCATTGCCTTCTCTGCAAAGGATGCTGGGTTAGAAGAAATTATACTTCCTACTGGACATAAACTAAGAATGCAAAATTAAACTCAAAAGTCATCTTAGAAGCTAATTTTTTAAAAAGATGGCATATTCAGTTATTTATTTGTAATCAGTAAATGCTTTTGAGTGTATGGTAAACTGTCTGATTACAGCATTTCAAGTTTTTAATTTCTTATGCAATCTCTGTATAAGGCACTTATTTTCAAAATAAGCTTATGAGCCAAGAAAAAATTGCCATAAGAGGTTTGATAAAGTGACGCATTTGAAAATATAGCAACTTGTCGAGGCTTCATAAATAATTAAGCAACACTACCTCATTTGTTTTTCCTTTCCTTTCTTTTCGGGTTAATTTACTTTATCATTCTCATACTCTTGTGAAAGACAGGGCAGAATGTTCTCGATTCTGGGTAATATCTTGTGATCTTCAGTTTCTACCATTTACATCTGATTGCTTACAAGTCTAGTTTTCTAAAAAGGTCTGATGTTGTAGATTCAACATCTACAGAAACAAAAGAAAAGAAAAAACAGGGAAGCCGTCCTCCTCGCCACACTAGAACAGAGGAATAGTGAGGTCTGCTGGTGCTTCGCTGATTTATCTGAGGGGATATTCACAGGAAGCTCTGTGGAGTCACCATGCTGGGGAAGGAAGTCTTGCCCTCTTCCTGAGTAAGCCAGAGGGTAAGCCGGGTCCCGAGCCCGGAGTGTAGATCACACAGCTTGAAACGTAGAACTACAATTCCTGAAATCACCTAGTGTTTCCACACCTAAAAATAATGAATCAACAGCCTTTCAGATCAGTAGGGAATCCCGCCAGAGGGGGGAGCAGGAGCCAAGATCAGAGAGGTAGGTGAGCTGGGTACCCTGGAGGACCTACTTAAGACGGCAGAGAACCAGGGACAGAGCGTGGGCCTGCGCAGGCAGCAAGTGGTGCTCGGTCATCCAACACATGCTGGGGTCCAGGAGCCTCCGCCCTCAAAATAAAGAAGCTAAAATAACACTTCACAGGTATCTACAGACCGCAGGGTAAGTGGGCAAGCTCCCTGTCTTAGCGTTGCTTCTTTGAGGAATTCTCAGAAAAAAGCCCCACATCTATCCATGGCCTCTGGTTGGTCCTCGCTCGGGAACTGGGTCTGAGACTACGCTATTAGTTTCGTTCTGAAAACTTAAGGTCAACAGTGACTCAATACTGGATCTACGTGCTCAGCTTCATTAGTCATCAGGGAACTACAGACTAAAACCACAGTGAGATACAGCTACATATTCACCAGAATAAATGAAACGAAAAAGATAGCAAATATTAATACCAAGTCTTGTTGATGTAGAGCATCTGGAACTCTCATATATTGTTGGGTGGGAAACTGTTTGGCTCTTATGCAAATCTTATGGTTCAGCAGCTCTACTTCTAGGTATGTGCTCTACAGAAAGTCATAACATTCCCAAGACACATGTGGTAGAATTAGAATGTTCACAATAGCATCATCCGTAATATCCCCCAACTGGAATGCCCAATAGCAATAGAAAAGATGCTTTTGAACCAAGGTGCTGGAGAAGGCTTTTGAGAGTCCCTTGGACAGCAAGGGATCAAACCAGTCCATCATAAAGGAAATCAGTTCTGAATATTCATTGGAAGGACTGATGCTGAAGCTGAAGCTCCAATACTTTAGCTACCTGAAGTGAAGAGCTGACTCATTGGAAAAGACCCCGATGCTGGGAAAGAGAGAGGACAGGAGGGGAAGGAGGAGACAGAGGATAAGATGGTTCGATATCATTGACTCAATGGACATGAGTTTGTGCAAGCTCCGGGAGTTGGTGATGGACAGGGAAGCCTGGAATGCTGCAGTCCATGGAGTCGAAAAGAGTCAGACATGACTGAGTAAGTGAAGAACAACAAAAAATCTATGGATCAATAAAAGGAACAAATTATTGTTACATGCAACAATGCAGCTGAAGCTCAGAAACAACGTAGAGAGCTAGAAAAAGGCAGGCACAAAGGGTCCATATTGTCTGGTTAAGAACCAGGTAGTGTTAATCTGTGCTTTCGGAAATGAGGACAGCTCTCCATTTATTGACGGCTTTCTGCATGCTGGACTCCATGTTAATGGCATGTATATTTGTTATAATACATGTTGCACAACTCTGCTGTTTATTACAATTCTATATTACAAATAAGAACTGAGCAACGTATTAGGCAATTAGCCCCTAGTTACCTGTCTGATCTTGGTAGAACTTGGCTGCAATCCTAGGTTGTAATTCTAAAGTCTCTTGACTGTTACCCACTTTGTCTTCTACCTTTATATATATAAAAATACTTTAGAAATCTGAAATATTTTTAGGGTTTGGGTCTTCCAGCTATAACAGCTCTTCTAATTAAAGAAAATGACATCAATAATAATTTCTGCAAACTAGATATAAAATAATTCTAAACTTTCTAAAAGGCATTACTTTTATATTCTCTGTTAAACTGCGTGGATTTCAAATAAACATGTGAGGACGATCATCTCACGTCATATCTCACCCTCAGTGACAACATGTCTTTATGTTTCCTTATATTTGTCAACATGTTTTCTTCAGAAGGTTAAAAGTGTTCCTTTTTAGTAAGTTACGAGCCAACACATTAAATTGGGCTTTCCCTCCCCCCCCGTATTTGGTTTTAGGAATAGATGGCTAAAAAGGAGCAAATATCCTGCTACCACTTTGAGTTAGGAGGCTGAATTTTGAAGGTCTATTGTTTAGATCAGGAACCATCTGTGAATTGTTTTAAAGTTGAAATGAATTATGTTTCACCACTCATAATGTGGTGATAAAGCAAATGTAAGTAAGACCCATTGGAAGTGGGAAGGAACCTCGTGCAATCCTTTTCTTCTCCACAAAGCCCGTCTGCCTTGTTGCAAGCAACCACGTAGAAAGTCATGTTAAACGTTTAGCTTTTGTAAAAACCTGATAAGGAGGAGTCAGGAGGCAGCGGCCTTTGGGGAGGGGCTGGGTTATGACAGGAAGGGGGCACCGGGAGGACTTCTGAGAACCGAGTGGCGTTCTCTTTCTTGATATGACTGTTGCTACGAACAACCTTGGGCTACAGCCCCGGGGTCACAAGGGGTCAGACACGACCGAGCGACTCCGCGCAGCACCGCAGCACATGAACGAGCTTGTGACAAGCTCCAACAGGTTTGTAAAAATGCATCAGGCTGTGAGCTTTGGGTACGTGCATTTTTTTCACATACAGGTTATGTTGTGATTAAGGTTAAAAAGTGGAATCAAAAGGCTGTGTGCGATGAGATGTAAAGAATCTTGACACTATCACCTGGATTACCCGCGGGTGGAGTGTAAATGCCTTCCTAAGAAACGCTACGATTCTAGTCCTTTCCTCACATATGAAAGGCAATTTATAGAAGCACAACAGAACAGTAATGTAAGTAACTTGAAAACGAATTCACCCAAAACAAAGGCTTACCAGATGGAAAAGTGAGTCTACTAGGGTCCTGGAAGAAGCAAATAGAAAGTATACCTTGAGGAGAGCTCCCTTGACCCAGGCTTTAAAGAATTCTCACGGATAGGGTTCTAACAAATATAAACTGATTAAAATGCCCTCCATCCACACACACACAAAGAGACTCGATTTTAAAAATAGATAAAAAGAGCAAACATCCTGCTGCCACAGGGAGAGTAAACAGACACAGGCAGAAATTAGCTGCTATGTGTGAGATTCAGTAAACAAATAGGAAAGAAGAGACCTGGATCCACAAGAGCCTTAGAGATGAAATTAATAGATATACAACACAAAACAAGTATGCCCAATATGCTAAAGAAATAAAAGAAGGAATCTGAACTTATGAATAAGGATCCAGAGACAATGAACGATAAGTAAGCATATAAAAGATTGAAAGAGTCTTTTCAGAAATAAAAACTACAATAATTTAAAACTCAACACAGGGACTAACCAACTGACCAACTCCAGTTGAAGAGAAAATTAGTATGTTGCAAGGTAGAGCTAAAGAAGTAACACAAAACTTATCAGAGTGTTAAAGAGATGTGAAAATACCATACCACAGAGATAAGGAGGATAAGGTGAAAAGGTCAGCATATGTATAAGTGAAGTTCCTGAAGGACCGGATAAAGTAGGGGAGAGGTGATGTTTGAAACGATGCTGACTGAGAGATGTCTGAAAGTGATGCAGGACAAGGCATCCTCAGATTATGAAGCTCAGCAAATCCCAAACAAGATTAGAAAAAAAAAAAAAAACAAAACAGAGATGGAAATCTCTCTTTACATGCATTGCAATCAAGCTTCAGATCACCAAAGACTAAGACAAAAAGAAGAAAACCAGAAGGCAGTGGACTGATATTTCCAAATTGCTATGAAAAAAATGTCAACCTTTAATAGCCTACTCAACGGAAGGAAACTCTAAAATGAGAGCACAAATAAGGATGTTTGAAGATAAACTACCCCTGAGACCATTGACCCCCACGATCCTCATTAGAGAGACTTCTAAAGAACATAAGAGAGGAAGGAAAATGTCCGAGATGCCCAGAATAGAATAAGCTACCAAGGATGGAATTCTCATGGTTTCACAATGTTATATCCGTGACCAGGCTTATGGGTCTGGGGGAGAAATTTAAACCATGAAAATATTCTTCCTTAGAAGCAGGACTGGGGGAGCTGGGTGATGGGCAGGAAGGGACCCCTTCCTCCTTTGTCTGTGGTACTCAGCAAATAAGCATCTTTTTTTTTTTTTTTTTTTTTTTTTTTTTTTTTTTTTTTTTTTTAAGGAGGAGTTTCCTGGTGGTCCGGCGGTTAAGAATCTGCCTACAGATGCCAGGGGACCCAGAATCAGTCCCTAGTCCCGGAAGATGACGCACTCCGAGAGGCAACTAAGCCTGCCCACCGCAACTACGCCGGCCCACGCTCCGAGCGCCCGCGCTCCCCGAGAGAAGCCCCCGGTGCGAAGCCCGCGCTCACACCTGGAGCAGCCCCCGCTTCGCCCCAACTAGAGAAAGCCTGTGCGCTGCAACAGGCCAGCGCGGCCAAGGATGAACGCAGCTTGACAAAAAGATAAGAAGGATCAGTTGGAAAAAAATGATTTTGAGCCGACTCGCAAAATTCTCAATGGAATACATTTCTTTCTTTGCAGAAACATCTCCTGCCTTAGCTAAAACAGCCGCGAGCCTGCATGGTTTGATGAAGCCGACCCTGAGTGCCTTCTGGGTGGGACCACAGAGACGGGGTTACGGAGGCTTGCGGTTGCGTCCTGCGGGCTCTGGAAGCTCAGAGGCTCTCAACAGTTCTTGGGGGACTTGTGGCCACGTGTGTTTCTCTGCCTGTTTCAGTTTCCACAGGTGTAGCTCAGCAAGCATTTTATAGAATCCTCGTGAGGACTGCAGCAGGCGCCACGCGGAGCCCAGTCTGGGAGCGTGGAAGCCTTGGCTGCGCGTCCTCGGATGCTGCTCTAAGGACCACACTGGTCGTTGCCGTCCCGCTCCGCTGAGACCCCACGGACTGCTGCAGCCCGCCGGGCTCCTCTGCTCACGCGACCTGCCGGGCAGAGCCCTGCGGGGAGCTGCCATTTCCTCCTGCAGAGGTTCTCCCTGACCCAGGGGCTGAACTCGCGGCTCCTGGTTGGCAGGTGAGGGCTTGACCGCTGCGCCACGAGGAAGCGCAGCCACGCCGCGAGTCTGCGTTCCCTCCCACGCCTCCCGAATGCAGACCACCTTCGGCCAGCTATCCAGAGCGCAGCGGAGAAGCCGGAGGCTCACAGAGTGAAATGTACACAGTAACATCTCACATGTGATACCAGGCTGGGAAGACGAGAGCCGTTAGGTTAATCTGTGTGACCCTCAGATTAAAAGGGAACCCATAGTTCTTATCATTCATGCCTCTTGTTTTCACTACTTTAACCATATTTTGAGGAAATTGCTTTTAGATCCAGTGCTGAGAAATCAGGGTTAAGGTTTTGATTCTGACTTTAATTTCTACCTAATGCCTAAAGAAGATCATCCACAGCTTCTAAAACAATACAAACCATTGATGACGATGATCATAAGATAAAACGTGTTCTAGAAAACCTTTGCCTTCACTTATCAGTTGAATAGCTACTTATTAAGACTCTGCTATGTGTCAGAGAAGTCATAGTCAAGTTATTAATTAATACTGGAAATATTATTTTCAAATTTCACATTATTTCTAATGGTATAAAAACTTACCGGTAGACCACTATATTGGTGAAAAAGTGGTGCTAGATAGCTCTATAGCCAGGAGTTTGTACGTTTCTTCCTAACCACTTAATCTTCAGTTTGTCAATATACTGTTTCCTGTAGAGGAAATAGAGCGTAAACATTCCCCTATCGTGTCTTGATAGTTTTACCTAACTATTTTACACAAAAATTTTGACATCCTTTACTACCACTCTAAGTAGAGAAACCATATGTCATCTTCATATCCCCCTGTCTTATAGTATCACATTTATACAGCCTAAACTAGACAAAATGTTGCATAGATCACTGACAACCATTCAAAAGTATGTTAGCTACTTAAAATTTTATTTTTTAATCTTACACTTACCCATGTTCCTTGGGATGGTGATTCTGTCGATCGAGGAGTCAGCTAAATCTGCTTGCACCCAGAAGAGAAACCAGCATTGTTGAGGGGACAGGAAATTGAACTCCTATGTCGTCATAAACCAATGAGGAAGCAGCATCTTAATGTAAGTACATTATCCAAGTTTGAGCAACAGAAGTCTCCTAAGTATTTTTAAAGATGCTTTATTTATTATTTACTGTCATATAATTTTTATAAATCACTTTTCTCTTTGCGTTTTAATTACAAATGTATACTGATATTATATGTATTGATTTAATAGAATCTCATTCATTTGTTCATTCCCTCTTTCAGTTATCTGTCAACATATATATCTATCATACTCTTAGAGCATTGTGCTGGGAAATATATAGGACCTGGTTCTAATCCGTAAGGGGCTTCTCACTTAATGAAGGAGATAATAACCACCAAAATGGATAAATACTCCAAGAGAGATACAGAAAGATAGGCTGAGTCATTGGATGTGTGAAATATGGATGTATGAAGCAGGAAAGGAGATTGTAGATGGAATCAGGGTGATCAATATCCTAGGAGAAAAAGAGTAGAGAGAATGGGGGTTGGGTGTATAAAGAGCATTGTGTGTGTTCTTGGTTGATTTTCCAGGCAGGAATACTGGACTGGGTTTCCATTTCCTCCTCCAGAGTACCTTTCTGACCGAGGGATCAAACCTGTGTCTCCTCTGTCTCCTGCACTGCAGGCCAGTATGTTTTCTACTGCTGAGGCCCTGGGGAAAACCCACAGAAAGACTGTGTTCATTTCTTAATGGCATGACGGTGGGGTCACAGTAGCCAACTTGGTAAAGTTTCTTTTTTTTTAAAGGTACTAATGGGATTAGCTACATAGTATTTTATTATAGAACCACTTTCTCCTTTGATTTTCCTCTTGGAATAGAAGAGTCCATCAGAGATTGCTAAACCGTGTTAAAAACCAGGTCAACTAACTGGTTTGAAGGTGAAAGTTGCTCAGTGGTGTCCAGCTCTTTGGGACCCCACGGAGTCCCCGACAGGCTCCCGATTCTTCAGGCAGGAATACTGGAGTGGATAGCCATTCCCTTCCAGGGGATCTTCCCAACCCAGGGATCAAGCCCAGGTCTCCCACATTGCAGGCAGATTCTTTACCAGCTGAGCCACCAGGAAAGCCCAAGAATACTGGAGTGGGTAGCCTATCCCTTCTCCAGGAGATCTTCCCAACTCAGGAATCAAACCGGGGTCTCCTGCATTGCAGGTGAATTCTTTACCAGCTGAGCTAACAGGGAAGCCCCTTAACTGGCTTAGGCAAATCAATAATTTTATGAAACTTGAAAATTTATTTAAGAAAGATGTGGGTTATTACAATGAAAACTCATGTAGTATATTAAGGTTGACAGTTGCTACCAAATTTGTAAGTGATTTGATATGAAGTAAAACTAGCTCCTAGAACTTTTGAGATAATAAAAAGTCAGAAACATTACGTTTGAACCCTATTGAATAAACTTTTATTACAAATGAAGGGGAAGATTTTGCTTTATAAGGACAAAATTAATTTGAAGTGGAAAAATTTAACTTATTTTAAAAACTACAATCATGATGATTTGAGTTTGTTCTTGTACAAGGAGGTTAGATGTTCCTGTTGGTAGAGTTTTTAAAATTTCTGCCCAGAATTGGAAAAGATGACCTTGTGATTTAACCAAAAATGTTTTTCCTTGAAGTTATTCAGGTTGTAATAGGTGTGCAGTGAGTTTCCTATACTTCTTTTGTAGGTCTTTCATTGAAAATAATAAAAGTACTCATTTAGATTTATCAGGTACATTTCCAAAGTAATTTAGCATATACTAACTTAAAAGCAATATAGCAAACAGTAACTTAAAAATTCAGGCTATCTTCTACTTTTACTGAAATAATGAAAAATGTAAGTACAACACAGAAAATTAATCGTAAGACCCTTCAGTTCAGTTCAGTCACTCAGTCATGTCCGACTCTTTGCAACTCCATGAACCGCAGCACACCAGGCCTCCCTGTCCATCACCAACTCCCGGAGTTTACTCAAACTCATGTCCATCGAGTCGGTGATGCCATCCAACCATCTCATCCTCTGTCGTCCCCTTCTTCTCCTGCCCCCAATCCCTCCCAGCATCGGGGTCTTTCCCAGTGAGTCAGTTCTTCGCATCAGGTGGCTGAAGTATTGGAGTTTCAGCTTCAGCATCAGTCCCTCCAATGAGTATTCAGGACTGATCTCCTTTAGGATGAACTGGTTGGATCTGCTTGCAGTCCAAGAGACTCAAGAGTCTTCTCCAACACCACAGTTCAAAAGAATCAATTCTTCGGTGCTCGGCCTTAAGCCTTTACAAAAATGAAAGCAATGATTTCTATTTACTCATGACTCTAATCCAAAATTTTTGTTTGGTTTCACACATCCACTTATCTGTGGCTTCTATACATGGGTATCTCATGACACTCGCAATTTCTTATTTTACCAAAATAAACTACACTTCTGCTTTTAGGGAAATGCTATTTTCACATCCACATCAGGTTTTTATGTATTTTGATCTTCAAAAGAAAAAAAAAATACAACGGGTGTTGTTTAAAAACACAAGAAACACAAACTTTCACTTCTGATTAATTAGGAGAAAAACTGTGGCTGCCCTATGCTGAAATTTGTCAATTCCACATTATAAGAGTCTTGAGAACTTTTAATTAACTCTGCTTTTTACTAAGTCCAGGTTTTTTGAAGCCACAGGATGGAGTCCCGGCACTGGCCTATGGCAGAACTCTTGGGCTGCCCGTGGGGGAAACGGGAAGAGAGTGTGGTTCTCCCTGCCTCCAACTTCTCCACAGGGCAGACAGTGCAAAAGCCGAATCTGCTGATGAAGTGTCCTTTGTAGCCGCATTTTCCACTTGGTGCAATTTCACTTGTCAAAGCCGCAACTCAACATGGCAGGGAACATTCTGAAACACTATTTCCCCAGCTCTACTTCCTTTTACCCTATCCCTACCCCACCCCCACACACACTCAATTAGCCACTTTGAGTGTTTATTGCCTCAAGAGAAGGAGTTCTTAGCTGAAAAATATGGGATGGGGAGGAGAAGACAATTCTAAGTTTTGAATTTCAGAAGATTTAGACAATCTAGGAGAATGGCTCGGTGGATAAAGAATCTGCCTGTAATGCAGGAGACCCGGGTTCAATCCCTGGGTTGGGAAGATCCCCTGGAAAAGGGAATAGAAGCCCATTCCCATATCCTTGCTTGGAGAATCCCATGGACAGAGGAACCTGATGGGCTACAATCGCAAAGAGTCGGACATGACTGGGCGAAAGGACCAAGAGGCAGACAATCTGCTTGGAAGTGAACCTGTTCAGATGAAGCAAAGCCTCCTGCCCCCGAGAACAGATAAGAGGCTTCTCCTGGCTGGTGGGGCTGGGGCTTAGGGCTGTGAGAAAGGAAATCGTGAGGGTTCAGATGTGGTGGCAGACTAACCCTAACCTAACCCTGCGTCCTGACTGCTGGTACCCCCTCCCCTGCCAACCCTGAGGCGGGGTGGGGTGGGGCCATGGTGACTGCTGAGCTGGGGAGGAGGGTGCCTGCCTCTCACGTGCAGGGGGAAGTCCAGATGGGAGGCTGTCTCCAGATGACATGTGTGGCGGCCTGAGCCAGCAGCACCAAGCTCCCTGGTGCCCAGCACAGCACAGGCCAGGCACGTGAGGACCACTTGAGTGATGGACAGCATCGGCCTCCCCTTGATGCTTCCAGTGGGCCACAGAAGGAGCCTGGCTGCCCCTGACAGCGGACGACCCTGCTGAGTCCTGCATGGGCTAACTGCTGCCGACCAGGAGGGCGTGTGGACATCACAGGGGAGGCCAGCATGGGCAGAGGGCAGCCACGAGGCTCAAGGGTTGAGCTAAATCCCTCCAGCTTTAGCAGCATACAAACTCCCTGGTTCCTACATGGTGTTACAGGCCAACATTCAACCCCCTGTCTCTCTGCCAAAATTCGTATGTTGAGGTCCTACTCCCTAGTACTTCATAATGTGACTGTATTTGGGATAGGCTCTTTAAAGAGGTGATTAAGCTGAGATAAAACTCTTAATCCAATCTGACTGGTAGTGTCCTTATAAGAAGAGAGATTTGGAGTCACAAAGAGACTCCAGGGATGCACATGCATAAAGGAAACAGCGGGTGAGGACAGGGCGAGAAGGTGGCCCTCTGCAGGCTGAGGGGCGAGGCCTCAGGAGAAACCAGCCCTACCAGCACCTTGATCCTGGACTTCCGGCCTCTAGGACCGCGAGAAAATAAACGCCACTTTGTTATGGCAGCCCTAGCAGAGTATAATAAATACAAGTGGAATCCAGAGGAAGAAGAGGTAAGATCCTGAAATGACTGTGAGCAAGCATCCACCAGTTTCCAGTTTCAAAGAATGAAGTGTTAAAATGGAATTTTAGTTGAGTTACAGAAAGATAAAGAATATTTTATTTCTCGCATCTCTGATTATGGTCTGAGATTGGAATGCACATTTTAAGACCACACATTTGATCTAAAATGCATAATTCAACAAATATTTATTAAGCCTTTGACTAGCAGAAATATTTTTGTCATTACTTGTCAGGGGGGCTAAAAGGTAACTATAAGATAACTTTCATTTGAGGGGTTTTGAAAGTTTTAGGCTTTCAAAGTTTTAGGCTTTCAAAGTTTAGGCTTTCAGGTGGCGCTAGTGGTAAAAAAAAAATCCGCCTGCTGAAGCAGGAGACTTAAGAAATACAGGTTCAATCCCTGGGTCGGGAAGATCCCCTGGAGGAGGGCATGGCAACCCCCTCCAGTCTTCTTGCCTGGAGAATCCCATGGACAGAGGAGCCTGGAGGGCTACAGTCCATAGGGTCACAAAGAGTTGGACACAACTGAAGCGACTTAGTATGCACAAATGAAAGTTTTATCATCAGGCCTCCTTTCTAAAGATGCAAATATATTACTTGGGTTGGAGGGGAATATTAAGTTTTCAGATAAAACTTTACTTGGTGTCTACATTTTGACAAAGCTCCCCGGGATCCATCTGCACGAATACTTCTCCAAGTGTGCTTCTTGGATTAGCAGTGTTAATGTCATATCTGAATGTCTTTGAGAATTATAGTTCTCAGTCCCAACCCAGGCCCAGGGAGTCAGAAGCTCTGGGGCTGGAGCTCAGAGATGTGTGTTATAAAAAGCCCTCCAAGTGGTTTTGACGCCTGAAAGTTTTGAGAACAGTTGATGTACAGGATGGCTGCCTGGGTAAGAGACGGGGGGAGGAGAAGAGAGACAGAGAGAACAGGACCTCTATAAAGGGAAGAGTATGGAGACACTTTCTGTTCAAATTCTTCCTTAGTTTGGGTACTTCAACCCTGTCAGAGAGGAAGAAAGTTTTCCCTTTCCTTCTAGGTTCTTCTGGCTGTTCCAAGAGTGAAACTGACATGAGGCTGAAACGTTGGGTGCCATTTCAGGGGCTCCGAAGAGCTCCAACACCATAGTCCTTTGTGTCTCAGTGAGGAAAGAATTCAGCAAGAAGCAAAGGAATAGATAAGAAGTGATTTATTAGAATAGGACCCTTTTTCCTGTAGTTATGTATGGAAGTGAGAGTTGGACTATAAAGAAAGCTGAGTGATCCCATCAGTCCATCCTAAAGGAAACCAGTCCTGAATATTCATTGGAAGGACTGATGCTGAAGCTGAAACTCCAATACTTTGGCCACTGACTTATTCGCATAAGTTCTTCTTATGTGAAGAACTGGGAAAGATTGAAGGCAGGAGGAGAAGGGGACGACAGAGGATGAGATGGTTGGATGGCATCACTGACTCAATGGACCTGAGTTTGGGTAAACTCTGGGAGTTGGTGATGGACAGGGAGGCCTGGCGTGCTGCGGTCCATGGGGTCGCAAAGAGTCGGGCACGACTGAGCGACTGAACTGAGGCTTATAAGCAGATGCCCGAGAACTCAGTGGGCTACAGTTTTATAACCAAAACGAAAGTGGGGAGGGGGAGAAGACCTTCTTTGTCCTTCGTGAGTAGACGTCATGCTTCCATTATCAGCTCCTCCTCCAGCTTGGGCAAGGGAGTCTTCTTGTCCCTACCTGGCCAAGCTAAACTCACAAAGCATTGTCCTTTATGTGTGCAGAGAGCACGTCCTAGGGATCGTTCACTTACTGAGCTCAGTGGGCAGGGCGTGGGGCTCATGCCATCGTTGTTTTATTGTCTGGGGCAGCGCTGGTACTTCTGCTGCCTGGTTTTGTTGCTAAGCAAGCCTGCTTGGTTTTGTGATTAAACCAACCTGCTTTCAGGAGTCACCGTTAACTTACAGGGGTCTCCCATATATTTTTCTACATACAATCCCCTAGTGGATTAACTGTTTAATTACCTACTTTGTCTTTTCACTCTGTCCATATTATTTGCCCCTCCAGGTGTTGACCCTTTTACACTTAAAAGGGGGTTGGGGCGACAGGTTATCATTAGCTGTTTCTTGCTGAGATGGGACGTAGGCCTGCCTGGGAGAGGAGTGGAACGCCTGACCAGCTGCCCTTTCGCTAGTGGGAGAACTGCAGGTCAGCGTCACCCTGCTTAGTACCACTATTTCAGTCCTCTTGGATGTTAAGCATTGGAAAATGAGTCTCCAGAAAGATAATTTGAAATACAGTACTAAGCATTAGAAAAGTCATTAAAAGAGATTATTGCCATGATTTTGAAGATCCAAACCATTTTCCCCCAATTTTTGAATCTGGAAGAGGGTCACTTAAGGTATCAGTCTGTTTTTGGTTAGGCACAGAATCTCAATGTTTTATATTTTAGGGTCTATTGATTCTTTTATCTCAGTTATTGATTTAATTTGTTCTTTTAAATATTTTGTCAATATCCTATGGTGATTACAGGTGGCTTCTTTGTCCTTTGAGACATAGAGTGGCCCCTAATTTGGTTAATAAGTCCTTTTCACTGAAGATATAGGGCGATCAGGCATAAACAGAAAGGAATATAGAAGCATCTGACCATTGATGTTGTAGAAAAAGGGTCCTAGAAAAGTGTGCTTGTGTCTCTTTTCTGACACTCCCATTATGTATTTTTTTTGGTTAAGATTTCCAGTCCTTTGGGTTAAGACTGAAAAGGATGTACCAGTGTCTATAAGAAATTTTATCAAATTGTATCAAATGGGCCACCACTCCAATGACCACCCAAGTCTGGGCACTAGTGATGTACATAGCAGAGCCACTTCTCGCCTTGGGCCCTGTCAGTCTCCGATTGCAAAACCATCAGAGGCTGAGGGTGCCCCACTGCTGTCTGGCACCTGGGGGCATTCCCTCTCCCAATGTCTTGGCTGTTTGCAAAGGATGCACCTGTGTACCCACGGGCCTTGTGGCTTATCACAGCCAAACCGGCCTGGAGAAGTCGGCTTCCTCTTAGGTGGTCTTCGAGTGGACAAAGCTGTTGTCATCATTTGGGCTTTTTTGCTTATCTCTCTGGGTGCATTTAGCCTTTTTGACTATATCCCTATTACTGAAAACTGAATAAGCCAGTATCAGCAAATCCATCACAGGAATCTAAGGACTGGCCATCACTTTTTGAATTTTGTGCCTGATTCCCTGGGGCAGGCTGGGTATGAAATGTGCAGCTGAAAGGGCCTGCCCTCTGGAGAGGAGGGATCCACATTTACTCATTTTTAAAAAGCTTCCATTAGTCTCATTTCAAAAACTGCAGGATGTTCATCTGGTCCCTGTGGACTTTTTTCACTTATTCATAACTGACGGACTTTACTGTAAGTTTTTTTCTTTTTATTGTTGTTGTTTTGTTGTTTAGTCACTAAGTTGTATCTGACTTTTTTCAACTGCATGAACTGTTTATTCTGTCAGGCTCCTCTATCCCTGGGATTTCCCAGGCAAGAATACTGGAGTGGGTTTCCATTTCCTTCTTCAAGGGGATCTTTCTGACTCAGGGGATGAAAACTGCATCTTCTGGGACTTCCTTGGTGGTCCAGTGGGTAAGACTCCGTGCCCCTAATTCAGGGGGCCCAGGTTCGATCTCTGGCCTGGGAACTGGATCCCACGTTCTGCAACTAATAGCTCTCGTGCTGCAACTAAGACGTGGTATAGTATAGCCAGAACAAAAACGAAAACTGCATCTCCTGCTTGGCAGGCAGGTTCTTTACCACTGAGCCACCTAGGAAGCTCTAAGCTGTCCTCTACCTTCTGTTAAATAATTAACCACATGGTCCCATCTGTCACTACCAACAAAATGCATGTGGCGATTCCACTGTGGCTCTGCCCCGGGGACAGCGTTGCTCTCCCTGATGGACTGGATGGCCCTCTTGGGCTCAGGCTGCCGTTTGGTCAGCCTGGGTTCTGGTGTAATACCCTCGACTGGGGTCTCAGCTCCCACTCGGGAGAGAGCCCTTGGAGCGGCCATCTTTACGGATATAGTAGCTTTCACCGGAGCAATAGTTAGCTGTCCCAAAGTTTCCTTTCATGGAAAAATTCACCATGCAATTTAATCAAGATTTGAACTTACAACTTTAGATATTATCCCTTCCAAAGTAGTCTCCCAACTAGATGTTAATGCCTGAGAAACTGCCACAAAGAAATTGTACAGAAGGCGATTCAGTGGTGGTGACAATGAGCAAGAGATGGTCTGGCTGCAAATTGGAGATAAAGGGTCAGCGCTTGTAAGGGTTGGAAGGAGGGGAAGACTGACACCAGAGCTCAGGAAGTCCTCTGTTGGGCACTTTTAGTAACTAGAAGAAAAGCACCTTAAGCCTTAGGGCTTCCCAGGTGACTCAGTGGTAAAGAATACTCCTGCCAAGTAGTACATGTTGGTTTGATCCCTGGGTCAGGAAGATCCCCTGCAGAAGGAAAATAGCAACCCACTCCAGTATTCTTGCCTGAGAAATCGCATGGACAGAGAGCCTGGCGGGCTACCTTCCATGGGGTTACAAAAGAGACACAAGTTAGGGGACTAAATAACAACAACAACATTACGTGTTAGAAGTTGATTCCCCTCAGTTTTCTTGGGCATGGTTATTTAAGAATACCTGATAAGAGGTTTTTTTGCTTTTTTCAATCTAGGTGAGAGATCATTCAAATGATTTTTTTTTTTAACATACCGATAGATCCCCTGATTATAGATTGTAAGCATTTAGTCTTTATCTAAAGATAGATTATAGTCATATGCTTTAGAAACAAGTTTAGAATACCTTTTTAATAACTCAATTACATTTTACAACAGTATAAGATAATAACAGAGCTATTTGAAAAGTGAGTTTTAATCAGTAGATATGGACCTCCAATGGCAAGACTAAAATTTAATATCTTTTAAAATATATTTTTTTCTCTAAGATTATCCTCATCTTTACCAAATATAGCCAAATTAAGATTAATTTATAAAATAAATCTGGTTAATTGATCACATAGGCTTGTATAATCTGTCCAATAAAGTAGTTACCTTGATTACTAGAAACTGTAAAAAGTATATTCCAAGTGAAAAAAGCAAACAAACATTTTTAACCATTCATTTTTATTGTGAACGTATCAGCTTTGTAGCCAAGGAAGGCTTTAACCCATGTAACAAAAGGGAGTTTGTCAGGGAGTCGGGACAGCCAAGCAGCCCTCTGAGGTTTCTCGTGGCCCTGACTGCTTCACTGTGGCTTTTCTTCCTCAGTCTCCCATGCAGCGGGGACTAGAAGACAGCCAAAACCCAGACTGCGACTTGAAACCAGGCAGAAACCAGCTTGGAGCTTTAGGAAGCTCGGGTTTCTTGATGTCTCATCACAGAAAGGGTTTGGTGAGAGACAGAGTTATCGGCAAGAAGTGGATCTTTCTAGAGAGAAAACACAGTCCAGAGACAGAGTGGGCCATCCCGAAGGCGGGACGCCTCGGGGGAAGCAGACTTGGGTCTTACCCTGGGATGGCTGTAGAGTGCGAAGAGAAGTCTCAGAGCTGAGAAGAGAGGTGGAGATGGACACATCCTGTCAGAGCAACCCAGACAGCAGATTCCCCCTTTATACACCATGTCCCTTGTCACCTCCTCGGCAGGAAGACCCCGTCCACGTCTCTGAAGATCCACATCCTCTCTCCAGGGCCGCTCGTACTGACTGCCGTCGCCCCTCCAGTTCTCTCTCTTTAGGCGTCCGTATCCTCATCCACCTGGCCTGTTCTTAGGCACCCGATCAGAGCCCGGAGCATCCGGGACTGATCAGCTCGTCTAAGTGAAAGTGAAGTGGAAGTGTTACTCTCTAAGTCGGGTCTCCTCTGTGACCCCACAGACTGTAGCCCAGCAGGCTCCTCTGCCCACAGGATTCTCCAGGCAAGAAGGCTGGAGTGGGTCGCCATGCCCTTCTCCAGGGCAGCCTGTCTGAAAGGGACAGCTATTGGTGGAGCATCTTCCCGGATACACCTGGCTCGTGGCATGCCAGGACTCTTCTAGGACCCCACCCAGACCTTCTTGTCTTACCATGGTCCTGCTGTGGTTGCCATCTGAAACCGCTGAGTGTTGTTTCGGGGGTGGGGGGGATCCAAAGAGCTCCAGCACCATCGTCCTTTGTGTCAGTATAGAATGAATTCAGCTAGAAGCAATAGATAAGAAGTGATTTATCAGAACAGGATGCTTGTGAGGCTTACAAGCAGGTCTGCAAGGGGATGCCACGCCCGAGAACTCAGTGGGCTACAGTTTTATAATCAAAGGAAAAGTGGGGAGGGGGAGAAGACCTCCTTTGCCTTTCTTAAGTAGACGTCATGCTTCCATTATCAGCTCCTCCTCCAGGTTGGGCAAGGGAGTCTTCTTGTCCCTACCTGGCCAAGCTAAACTCACAACGCATTGTCCTTTATGTGTGCAGAGAGCACGTCCTAGGGATCGTTCACTTACTGAGCTCAGTGGGCAGGGCGTGGGGCTCATGTCACCGTTATTTTATTGTCTGGGGGCAGCGCTGGTACTTCTGCTGCCTGGTTTTGTTGCTAAGCAAGCCTGCTTGGTTTTGTGGTTAAACCAACCTGCTTTCAGGAGTCACCATTAACTTACAGGGGTCTCCCATATATTTTTCTACATACAATCCCCTAGTGGGTTAACTATTTAATTACCTACTTTGTCCCTTTACTCTGTCCCCATCAAGATAGGTTTAAAGGACAAAATAAGAAAAATTTAATAGTATGTATGCATGGGAGTGGCCCAGGAAGACTGAGTAATTCACCAAAAATAGCTGAAATCCTTAAATATTAAAGCTTAAATAGAATCTTCAGCTAAAGACAAAATGATGTTGGGGGCAGTGGTTTGAGACTTCAAAGGGGAGGAAAGTAATTCACATAGAGGGGGGAAGGCAAATGTTTGGTAAATAAATGCGTGCTGGTTTATGTGGAGATGGCAGAACACAGAGTGGTTTCACTGTCCAGACTCTGCTGTCCAGATTCTGCCAGGTTTCCCCCATCACACTTAGTCCCTATTTGCAGATCTCTCTGGTGATTGCTCTATTCTGGGAATAGGCCCTTCATCCAAATTCTTTTAGGCAGTTAAGGGGAAGTATAGCAAGAAAAACTTCCCAAGTCTTCTGTTTCTTTCTGTCTAAATCCTTATGCCAAAGAGACACATTTGGGGGTGGCATAATTTGTTCCCTTGCCACTTGATCATCTCTTAATCAGTTCTTAAATTCCATTCTGCATCATTGGGTCATTAGTTCATTTGGTTCTGCACTTTTAAAAAAGTTGAAGCTAACACAGCCTTTCATTTCCGACTTGTAAATGATTTTAACTTAAAGCTGAAGTCAGAACATAGGTATAGTAACAGTTATAATGGAGACACGTTATCAAACTAAGGACTGGAGTCTTTAATATCCTAAATATTTCATTATTGTTGTTGCTATTGTTTTGTTGCTAAGTTCTGTCCGACTCTTGAGACCCCATAAACTGTAGCCCGCCAGGCTCCTCTGTCCATGGGATTTCTCAGGCAAGAATACTGGAGTGGGCTGGCATTTCCTTCTCCAGGGGATCTCCCCGATTCGGGGATGGAACCCATATCTCCTGCATTGGCAGGCGGATTCTTTACTGCTGAGCCACTGTTGCTGAGTTCAGGTTTGCTCTGCCTGCTGCTTGAGAGGCTGATAAATTTGAGAGAGGAGACGTTGAGGCAAGGAATATGACTTTATTTGGAGAGCTGGGTGACTGAAAAGATGGATGACTAACGTCTCAAAAAAAAGTCACCTTATCTGGTACTGGTTACCAGGTTTTTTAATGGATCAGAGATAGGCAAGAGGTGAGGAAACAAACTAAAAAGACCATTTAATTCTTGCGAGTATCTCCTAGAATGGGAGATGTGTAGTTTTACTTCCTTACAGCCATCTCACAGGTGGTGTGAAATGGAATATTTCCTTCCCTATCCATAGACAAAGAATGCCACAGTCCTTCACAGGGAGGCGGGGCCAGGTTATCTCCCCGAGGCAGGCAATTATGTGTGCCTATAATAACAGAAGTGGCAAAAGATAAAGGTTAAAGTCACAGAAGCAGATCCAGTTGTTCTTGTTCAGTCACGTCCGACTCTTCGCAACCCCATGGACTGCAGCACACCATGTCTCCCTGTCCTTCACCGTCTCCCAGAGTTTGCTCAAACTCAGGTCCATGGAGGCAGTGATGCCGTCCAACCGTCTCATCCTCTGTCGTCTCCTTCTCCTCCTGCCCTTAATCTTTCCCAGCATCAGGGTCTTTCCCAATGAGTCAGCTGGCCAAAGTATTGGAGTTTCAGCTTCAGCATCAGTCCTTCCAGTGAACATTCAGGGTTGATTTCCTTTAGGACTGACTGGTTTGATCTCCTTACTGTCCAAAGGACTCTCAAGCGTCTTCTCCAGCACCAGCCTTCAAGCATCAGTTAAGCATCAGCTCTTCAGCGCTCAGCCTTCTTCATGTTCCAAGTCTCACAGTTGCACATGACTACTGGAAAAATCATAGCAGATCCAGTATGAAGTCAGAACTAACCCCACACCACCAGGGAAGCCAAATATCTCTTTGGAATAGCTAACATGTATTTCTTGATGTCTGTAAGTTACAGAAATAAGTTTTAATGCATTTGCTATGCTCATTTATTGAAGTAATCAAATTTAGGAAGATGAACTCCAAGTAGTTTCCTCAAGTACTGTGGAATGTGCAGAATGATTAGCTTAATTTTTTAAGTCAGGATAATAAATGTAAGTCCTTGTGGAATTATCTGTTCTGTCCAGTTTGCTTATGCTAGGGATAACCAGATAATCTTTCAACATTTAGGATTCAAAAGCTGTTTGATGAATTCAGGTTTAACCAAGACATGCACTAATATTCACAGAGCTTCAATCCAAAGGATAGTCCAGAGAAGGAGGAGAGATGATCGGCAAAAAATTGAGCCAACTGGGGCAAAGGGGCTAGGGACAGACAGCAGGGAGAATGGGAGGCCAGGGTAATTGTTATGGGTTCTGCGGCATCAGGACTGGTGAAGGCAGGTTCTGTTACCCAAACTTGTGAGTCATACCAGAATCCAAAGAATGAACAGAGCAGAGATTATAGTGAAAATCCAAGAGTGACAGGAATACCTGCCATTTTGTAGAAAATAATGCTAGAACCTTTATTTCCCTTGGTGCTTTTTTTTAGAGGATGTTAAAATATCTTTGTAGATGTGATGTAATTGGGTAAATCCTTTCTATTGTTTTAATACCCCTTTTTATAAATAAGCCTTCAAAATATTAGTTACTGCAACATTTAAGACTATATCATATGAGTGGTTTGCTGAAGTGCATCATGGGCAAATGCGATTTTAAATATGTTCACAACATGCAGATGGCCAGCAAACACATGAAAAGATGCTCAGCATCACTTATCATTAGAGAAATGCAGGTCAAAACTACAACAAGAGATCACCTCATACAGGTCAGACGGGCCATCATTAAATCTACAAACAATAAATGCTGGAGAGGGTGTGGAGAGAAGGGAACCTTCCTACGCTGTTGTTTGCAATGTAAACCGATATAGGCATTATGGAGAACAGTATGGAGTTTCCTTAAAAAACTGAAAATAGAACTACCATATGACCCAGCAATCCCACTCCTGGGCAAGTATCCAGAGAAAACCATCATTCAAAAAGATACATGCACTCCAAGATTCATTGCAGCGCTATTTATAATAGCCAGGACATAGAGGCAACCTAAATGTCCCCCAACAGAAGAACGGGTAAAGAGGATTTGGTACAGAGATCTGTACATACATACATACAATTCCACATACATGGAATATTATTCAACCATAAAAAGGGATGAAACTGTGCAATTTGCAGATATGTAAATAGGTCTAGAGACTGTCATACAGAGTGAAGTCAGAGAAAAGCAAATATTGTATAATATCGCTTATATGAGGAATCTAGAAAATGATGCAGATGGACTTGTCTGCAAAGCAGCAACAGAGACACAGACATGGGGAACAGACACATGGATGTGGGGAGTGGATGGGGTGGGGTGGATTCTGGGGGACTGGACCTGACAGCATGCACTGCTGCTAAGTCGCTCAGTCGTGTCCGACTCTCAGCGACCCTATGGACTGCAGCCCCCCAGGCTCCTCCGTCCATGGGATTGTCCAGGCGAGAGCACTGGAGTGGGGTGCCATTGCCTTCTCCAAGACACACACACACTCCTGTGTCTAAAATAGATGACTCACGAGTACCCACTGTACCGCACGGGGAACTCTGCTCAGCGTTCTGCGGTGACCTGAATGGGGAGGAAATCCACACGGGAGTGGATCTGTTTGTACTCAGGGATTGCCTGGCGGCTCAGATGGTAAGGAGTCTGTCTGCAAGGCAGGAGACCTGGGCTTGATCCCTGGGTTGGAAAGACCCCCTGGAGAAGGAAATGGCGACCCACTCCAGGATTCTTGCCTGGAGAATCCCATGGACGGAGGAGCCTGGTGGACTGAGTCCATGGGGTCGCAAAGAGTGTGACATGGCTGAGTGTGTGCACGCAGACACACACACACACAGCTGATTCACTTTGCTTACAGCAGAAGCTACCACAACATTGTAAAGCAACTCTTCGCCAATAAAATTAATTTAAAGAATGAATAGAATACATGCAGATTCTTTGACACTCCTCCTCTCAAGAGGGGGAGCCTGATTTCCCTCCCTGGAGTGTGGGCTAGACTTTGTGACTCACTCCTAGCAAATAAAGCAGAAGTGATGCTGTTTTGTTCTGGAGATGAGGTCAGAATAATCCCGTGAATTCCCCCTCAGGCCCTCTCACTTTCTCTTTTTGCTCACTTGGTCTGAGGGAAGTTAGCCTGTGTCATGAGAACAGGCCCACGTGGCAGGGACCCGAGTGAGCCAACACCATTGAATACTCACCTTGGAAGTGAATCTCCAAGCCTCCAGATGATGACAGCTCCTGCTAACATCTCTACTGCAGCCTCACAAGGATCCTGAGCTAGAAACACCCAGCCAAGGTGATCCTGAACTCCCCACCCACAGAGACTGAGATGGACTGAATATTTATTACCTTCCCTCATAGCTCAGTCAGTAAAGAGTCTGCCTGGAATGCAGGAGACCCAGGTTCGATCCCTGGCTTGGGAAGATCCCCTGGAGAAGGAAATGGCAACCCACTCCAATATTCTTGCCTGGAGAATCCCATGGACAGAGGAGCCTGGCGGGCTACAGTCTGTGGGGTCACAAACAGTCAGACACGACTTAGCGACTAAACCACTACGACTGCTAAATATTTATTGTCGCTTTCAACTGCAGAACATTGGATAATTTGTGACACAGGAACAGATAACAAATTCAGTGTATGTATTGTTCAGTTGATGTGAATGTCACAATGTGGATTCTAGGTGCCAGTAGTCTGAAGTCAAACTAAATTGTAAACCCAGGATTAATTCAGGCAAGTGTCAATCTTCAAGAATGTTTCCCTTTTTATAACTAAAATATTCTGTTAACTCTCTGGGTTTATGGCATGTGCTTAACTCAGTTTTAAGCAAATGTTTCTAATAATCATGGTAACTCATTGCTGATTAAAAAACTCTTGTCTGGGAAAAAAAGAAATTTTAATCTGATGGTTTGGACATGCAAGCAGTAGAGAGAGAGATAGGAGGTGTGTTTGCTTAGGCTGCCGTAATAAAAGAGCACAGATTGGGAGGCTTCATGGTAGAACTTTGCTCATAGTTCTAGAGGCTGGAACCCAAGATCAGGGTGTCTACCATTTGATTTCTGGGAGGAACTCTTCCTGCCTTGCATAGCAGTCTTCTCACCGTATATCCTCACCTGGGGGGTGGGTGGTGGGGTAGAAGGAAGAGACAGGGTGGGCGGGAGAGAGGAAGAGAGAGTGAGGGAGGAAGAAGACTGTCTCTTTCTATAAGGACCCTACTCTTTTACTGTATCAGGGTTCCCCCCTTATGATCTCACTTCACCTTAATCATCCCCTTAGAGTTTCTATCTCCACATCCAGTCACCATGGAGGTTAAGGCTTCAACATATTAACTTTAGAGGGGATCAGTTCAGCCCATAGTATTAGGCAGGATTCAAGATCTGAGATGGCCATGGGAGAGCATGTTCTTATCCAAATATCTGCTGACATTGGAGAGATGGGCAGTGAGTAGGGGGAAGGAACCCAGAGAGCATTCACGCTTCCTTGGGGCCAGAATGCAGGAGGAGGAGGAGGAGATCTTTTATCCAAAACTGTTGGAGTTTAGATTAATTAAAGAAAGTGGGAAGCCAGGGCTGTTGAAGTAGCCTATGAATCGGGGCAGAGAGCCAGAAACAGTACTGATGGTCAGATTATGGAGCCAGAAATCTGAAATCCAGGGAGCAAGATCAGAGCAGTGGAGGCAAAGCAAATACTGACAGGGGACTCTTGCAGACACATGGTGGGGTTACGTTTGGGGTGTGTGTGTGTGTGTGTGTGTGTGTGTGTGTGTGGCCACTGCCATTTCTGTTTCTGCTTGCAGAACGCTTCTGACATAACACATATGGGGCTTCCTTTCTATCAACAAAGAATCCTCCAGTACTCCACACACTAGCTAGATGTTCTTCAGCTTAGTAATTCTGACACTAATTACCTGGAATATAGCAGCAGATTCCACAAGGAAAGAGCTCAGCTGCACCAGATGGATTCCACTTCAGATGCCAGCCACAAGACTTGGGTCTCCACTACTTTGGACCAACTGGCTGTAATTTGGGAGCTCTCTGACCCCTTCCTCAGGGTCAGTAATTTGCCAATAGCTCTTAGAATTCAGGAAGGAGTATTACTGACATGTACTAGCTTTTTATAACTGAACCACTTGGAGAAGGAAATGACAAATCACTCCAGTATTTTTGCCTGGGAAATCCCATGGATAGAGGATCCTGGCGGGATACAGTCCATGGACTCACAAAAGAGTCAGGTGTGACTTAGTGACTAAACCAACATCACCACAACTTAACCACTTAACAGCTATTATTATGGGCTGAATTGTGTCTGCCTAAACTGTGTATCCTGAAGCCCTAACCCCAGCACCCAGAATGTGACTGCATTTGGAGACAGGGCCTTTATAGAGGCAATGGAGTAAAGATGAAACTCTTAACATGGGCCCCATCCAATCTGACTGGTGTCCTTGTAAGAAGAAGAAATTTGGGCACACACAGAGACACCAGGGAAGCACACGCTCAGAGGAAAGGCCGTGTGAGGATGCAAAGCGATGGTGGCCACCTGCATGCCAGAGAGAGAGATCTCAGAAGAAACCGAGATTTCCTACCTCTTGCTGTTGAACTTCAGCACTCTGAGAAAACAAGTTTCTATTGTTTAAACCACGGTTTTGCTGCATTTGTTATGGCAGCCCCAGCAGAGTTGGTACTGTTCAAATTCATTTTTAGCAGGCAGAGGTAGACGTTTTCTGGGTGTGTAGAGCCGGCATACCTTGTATCTGCTCAGTCCAATACTGGGGCCACTGATCAAGTGTGGCTGTTGTGCACTTGAGATGGGGCTAATTTGAACTGAGACGCGCTATCTGTATAAAACGACTTGCCTGCTGGCTCAGTGATAAAGAATCCACCTGCCAATGCAGGAGACACAGGAGACGTGGGTTTGATCCCTGGGTCAGGAAGATCCCCTGGAGAAGGAAATGGCAACCCACTCCAGTATTCTTGCCTAGGAAATCTCATGGACAGAGGAGCCTGGCATGTTACAGTCCGTGGGGTTGCAGAAGAGTCAAAAGTGACTGAACAACAATCTATAAATTACAAGTCTAGATTTTTGAAAACTTCATGAAAAAAACCCCCAAAATGTTTTACTAATATATTTTTATATTGACTACATTTTTATCAACAATACTTTGGATTTTTGTTTTTAGTTGCTGTCCAACTCTTTTGTGACCCCATGAATATTGAGCTATTGTCAAAATTAATCTCATATACTTTTTTGGGTCAACTTTAATGTGGCTACTAGAAAATTTCAAATTATATACATGTTTGCTTTCTATTTATTGGAAAGAATTGTACTAGATGTTTAAAAAAAATCTTCTGAGCCATGGGTACTGTTATTTTTTCATGCCTAAGACTTGAAGTTAGGTGGATTCTAGAATTCTTACCCTGGCAGGAGTGCAGAATAAGGTACTGACAATCCAAAGAGGAATAGATGTATCATGGGTGAAACAGAGGAGGACAGCAAAACTTCCTGGAGTTCCTTAATTTGAACTAATTCTCAGAGAAGATAGTGGCATCCCACTCCAGTACTCGTGCCTGGAAAATCCCATGGATGGATGCGCCTGGTGGGCTGCAGTCCATGGGGTCGGGAAGAGTCGGACACGACTGAGAGACTTCACTTTCACTTTTCACTTTCATGCACTGGAGAAGGAAATGGCAACCCACTCCAGTGTTCTCGCCTGGAGAATCCCAGGGACGGGGGAGCCTGGTGGGCTGCCCTCTATGGGGTCAAATAGAGTCGGACACGACTGAAGCGACTTAGCAGCAGCAGCAGCATGTGTTAATGGGGGAATCCCAGGTGGGCTATTGGTGAAGAACCTGCCTGCCAATGCAAGAGACCTAAGAGACACAGGTTTGATCCCTGGGTCAGGAAGATCCGCTGGAGGAGGGCATGGCAACCTACTCCAGTATTCTTGCCTGGAGAATCCCATGGACAGAGGAGCCTAATGGGCTATGGTCCACATGGTTGCAAAGAGTCGTATATAACTCAAGTAACTTAGCACACACACGTGCATTAACAATTACCAACAAAAGAACTACACGGGGTGAAGGCAGTGTTTAAAGTGGGGGAATGCAGATATAGAGGCTGAGAATTCTTTGTGATGATCATTTCCAGTCTCATTATAACCTGGTGTATCAGTCAGGGTTCTCTGCTGCGGGCAACAGCACTATCTTTGGCTAACCCTGAGCAAACGACGACTTAGAGAGAAACTGAGATATGGCACAGAATTGCTGCTGAGGCTGCAGAATCAGCGCTGTGAAATGGGCTCCTGGCAAATGACCAGAAGGGCAGCGCACGCCATCCTGCCCAGCCCTTAGGATGGGGCTCCTCCCCCTACTGCCCAGGGACTTCCGGTCCCTCTGGGGCACCGCTCGCACTGGCTTCTCTGGACTCTGCTCCGGGCTGATTTCTCAGCAGCCTGTACACTTAAGCACGCTTCCAAGAACAAAGTCCCAGGTTTGGGGAACTGATTGAGGGGTCCTGGCCACTGGGGCTCCAGAGCTCACGTGCTCTGGAGGGTGAGGAGAGGGACAGAGGGGCGCCTTAGCTCCTGAAGGAGGTGGGATCTGCCTCCCACAGCTCCCAAGACTGACATGATGGGGGATCAGTCACACACAGGAAGGCACGGATTTGGATGACCGTAGACAACAAAATTCAAACCAGTACAAAGACAGGGAGAATCCTTTCCCTTACGACTGTCTTTGTTCTGTGGAGAGCAGTAAACTCAAGCGTCATGTTCTAGTTAAATCTGTATTCCATTGATGTTACTGTTCACATAATAAGCCCTTCAATAGCTTGTAGGATATGTTGATCATTCTTCTAAGTGTTATATAAATATTAATTCAGCTGAATTTCATATTAACAGTTCTACCATCATCTCTATTTATGGATGGTTAAACTGAAGCCTGAAGAAGTAAAGAAACCTGGCCGAAATCACACATTTAGCAGGTGGAAGGAGAGATTTGAAGCTATGCAGTCTGGCTCCAGGGCTGATCGTATAACTACTCTACCACATTGCTTCTTATTCTAGCAGTTTTTATCTGTAGTTATACTTAAGAAAACGTTTAGCAAACAATACATAATTTATTCCATTATGTGGATTCTGTCCATTGAATTATCTTTACTGTCTGTATAAAGCCCTGAGTTAACTGAGAGAAGTCATGGAACAGTGAGTGATGTAATTAACAACTGAAATCAAACAACTTTTGTAAAAGTTGTAAAGATCAGATAAGTGGCAGATGTTACAGGATAGTTCATGAAAAGAGAATACTTCACACTTTTGATCCTGGAGGACTTTTACTTTAAGAAATGCTCCCAACTTATCTGGAAGTAATTTTTTTTCTTATCCCCTTATATGATTATTTAGTGACTTTCCTAAAAATCAAACTTTTATTTTGTTGTGTCAAGAAATTGAGTCTTATACAGACCCCAAGTTATATAGGAATTTGTCCATATTTTCTAATAGAACTTTTATGTTTTCATTTTTTTAAAAAAATATTTAGAGCTTTGTCCATTTGGCAGTTATATTTAGATGTGGTATGAGGCATAGATCAAAAATTTGATCTTTTTCTCAATATCACGTGTTAAAAAGCCCGTCTTTCCCAGTGATTTGAGGCACCATCACACCAGTGATTTCTGTTTAAGTTCAATTGAAGTTTAATTTCAACATATATACTGAGTACCCTCCTTGGGTGGCACACTGCTGCACTTAAGTACAAAGAAGAAGAAGACTTGGCCTGTAGCCTTGCATTGCTGGCAGTCTAATTCAGATTCCTAAAAGTAAAACCATTTCTGAAAGTGAGATAGCAGACTTTATCAGCAACGTTTCATCTTTCAGACAAGATTGCGCTCACTTTCCTCAAAAGATCATCTGATTCTGATCACATTTTCACTTTAGAAAACTGAGAAATTTGCTGGGGCTGAAATGCAGTTTGACACTCAGAAACACTTTATTTAAGAGAAAAACTCCTTATTTTTAAAATTAATCTGACTTTTGAGAACCGAGAGACCCTCTTTTCTTATTGTCTGGTACATTTCAGGGATCCTGATAAAACAGGAGCGAGGGAAGCCGAACACACCGTCACTTGTCTGGTAACTGCTGTTTCCCTCGATTTCACATCTTCAATAAGTAGCAGTGCTGTGCCCAGCAGTTCAAGTCTCTTTTTCTTAGCTTGCACTTACTGCTTTTTTATTAGAAACTTTCTTGTCTAATGGTTTCCTGAGCATAAATGAGAAATTTGAAACAAGAGATGTTTTCCCTGATAAGGAATTTCTTTGGTTATGAACTAATAGGAACTAGTTGTACACATCTTCTGTTAAAGGTTCTGTTTCCTCTTGGCCAGCTATTGCACACGGCACAAATATTTATAGGGTGCCCCCCAAATACAAGGTACACCGGTGCACTACAGAATGACATATGCTGGGTTCTGGTTTCCAAGTTCCCAATTTTGCTTGTATTGTATTTTCCCTCTATTTCCACCTCGGTACTTCCCTTCTGGTTTCATTATTGTGCATGTATTTTAGGGCTTTCCCCATGGCTCGGCTGGCAAAGAACCTGCCTGCCAATGCTGGAGATGCATGTAGACTTGGATTCAATCCCTGGAGAGGGAAATTGCAACCTGCTCCAGTATTCTTGCCTGGAAACTCCCATGGACAGAGCTACAGTCCATGGGGTTGCAGTGCATATCACAGACAAAAAATCTCAGGGTTGGTAGGAAGCTTAACATTTACTTATCAACCACATCTGGCATCCACTGGTGCTCCAACCTATGTTTAAAAGTTTATTAGAACAGATGGATCAGCGTTCTGGGAAGAGAAATCCATGGAACTTGAATAGCTACACACTTGAATACAGTATAATCACATGGAATGGTGATTATAAGGAAAGTAGGTCAGATAAGTGCTGTATGGAAAAAAGAACACATAAAAGAAAAGAAGTGACAATACACAGGGAACTATATAACTTATCTTCCAAGCCAGAACATTTTTGAGGGTGAAAGGGACACTATTAATAATTGGGTTAGGACATTAGACACCAGCTGGGAGTGTTTGGTAACTTAGGGAAATGTTAAGAGTAGGCATACTGGCCACTGCGAACCTACAGCTATATCCTTAAGGGCCTGATGAGTGTGTTTATGGTACTGCTCAGATAAACTTTTCTTCTTAATATAATTGTAGTCTTGACACTTAAATTTAGGTTTGCAGTAAAGGGGGCAAAACAATCAGATTCCAAATAGAACCTTGTAGACAAAGGCTCCCTTGGCCTAAATAGCCTTTGGGCCGTCTCCCTGCCTTTTTGCGGTATCCCAGGTCTGTGCAGGCACTGATAATCAACTCCATGGCTTTGTCTAGAGAGATACTGGGCTCAGAGATATTTTCTCTGCAGTCTCTCAGTAGTACCTCCAAATTGCTTCAATGCCAAGGAAATCAGAAACCTCAGCTTAGTGTCAGATGTGACAGGAATCCCAGCACAATTCACAACTTTCATACCAATTTAGGGGTATCTGCGGGGAACCATTTCCACTGGCAGCAGAAAGTACCCTGTGCAGCTACACAGTAGGTATCAGGATGAATTACCAGTGAACACTTCCTAAGTGGGTGACACTCTCAGCTCGGACTTACTGCGTTGTCTGTTTCCTTGTCTGTAGGCCATTTAATCAACTGTCCCCCGTGCAGCTGGTCTTCTTGCTTCCTCTTACGTGACGGGGAAACTCAGGCTCAGGAAGCCAAGTGATCCACCGGAGGTGACAGCTGAATGGGGACTAAGACAGAGGCTGCGAGCCAGGTCCTCTTTCTAGTTCAGCCACCTACTGGCACATGATACAAGTTCCCGGAGACGCTTCAGTTCAGTTGCTCAGTCATGTCTGACTCTTTGTGACCCCATGGACTGCAGCACACCAGGCCTCCCTGTCCATCACCAACTCCTGGAGTCTACTCAAACTCATGTCCATTAGGTAAGTGATACCATCGAACCATCTCATCCTCTGTTGCCCCCTTCTCCTCCCGCCTTCAATCTTTCACAGCATCAGGGTCTTTTCCAATGAGTTTTTCGCATCAAGTGGCCAAAGTATCAGAGCTTTGGCATCAGTCCTTCCAATGAATATTCAGGACTGATTTCCTTTTAAGATTTACTGGTTGGATCTCCTTGCAGTCCAAGGGACTCTCAAGAGTCTTCTTCAACACCACAGTTCAAAAGCATCAATTCCTCACACTCAGCCTTCTTTATAATCCAACTCTCACATCCATACATGACCACTGGAAAAACCAGAGCCTTGACTAGACGGACCTTTGTTGACAAAGTAACCTCTCTGCTTTTCAATATGCTGTCTAGGTTGGTCATAATTTTCTTCCAAAGAGCAAATGTCTTTTAATTTCATGGCTGCAGTCACCATTTGCAGTGATTTTGGAGTCCCCCCAAATAAAGTCTGTCACTGTTTCCCCATCTATTTGGCATGAAGTGATGTGACTGGTGTCACGATCTCAGTTTTCTGAATGTTGATGCCTGGGGAGGTCCATGGTAGGCCATTCACTGCACGGCTCCCTTGGCCTTGGATACCCATCTTTTTCTTCGGCAAAATGCTCCAGTAGGTGATGCCAGAGGCGGGGCACCTAAGTGACAAACGCAGAAAACTGCAGTCAAGCCCTGACGTAGGGCCCGCTAGAAAAGGCTCGCTCCCCACCCCCACAACACGAAGGCGGCGGCGTCAGCGACCTGCAGCCCACACTCAACATGGCGGCGGCGGCACCCGCAGCCTCCTGCCCTTCTCCATCATGGCGGCGACCGGACCCGCCTCCCTGGGCGCCCGAGTCATATGACCTGTCACACAATGGCTGAGCGCCTAATTCAGGCCTCCCGGCAACGCGGGGCGAAAGCCATGACGGCCGCCGCGGGTTTGGCGGGCCAAGCCGCGGTGCCCCTGCTGCTGTGCGCGCTGCTGGCACCCAGCGGCGCGTACGTGCTCGACGACTCCGACGGGCTGGGCCGGGAGTTCGACGGCATCGGAGCGGTCAGCGGCGGCGGGGTGAGGAGCGGAGCGGGGCGGGGGGCGTCCGGTCCCGCCCCGTCCCACAAGCCCCCGCGGCGCGGCCCCAGCGTTTCGACGCGCGCGCGTCGCCGCCTCAGGCGGGCGCCGGTCTGTGGCTGTCTCGACGCCGCGGCCGCGCGACTTACCGCGCGTTTGTTGGTTTAAGATGACCCCATAGAGACAGTTAGGTTAACCAGATGAGGGTTCAGAGGGTCACCGAGTAAGTGACAGGTCTAGATAGTGACAGGGCGGGGGGCTCAAACCCTCCCTCAACTTGAGCAGGGGCGCCTGAGGGGAAGGGTCTCTTCACCTTGAGAGGGCACTCCGGGAGGCTCGCTCCAGAGATGGCCAGGGGCCCAGGAGCGTCCGTCTGCCGAAGAGGATGCCCCGGAGGGATGTGTTGACTGCGCCTGTTATTTTTGGGGGGCGGGGGGTCGGAGAGTCCCGGACCAGGACTGCAGCTCGCGGTTGGGCTCTTTCCACGGGGGCAGGCGTCCGGTAGGTTTTTGTTTAAAGGGACGACAGGTGCCTCCGGTTCTCTCTAGGAAGGCGGGAAGCCAGAAACTGGGGCTTTTAAAAGTCTTTTTTCTAATGTCAGGCCACACCAGTATCAGCTGATAGTCTCGGGTTGTTTAACTGTTGGATCACTGTTTTGCCCTCGGATGGCAAAGGCCTAAGGGGGTGAGTTGCCCCCTGGAAAAGGCCTCGTTGCTGGCTGTTTATGTGTACGAAGAGAGGGAAACGTTAAGGTACATAAGAAATCACCTGGTCTTTTTGTTTAAACGCAGACTGGCCTCGCCAGCTCCCTTTCTTTCTTTAAAGTTCTGGCGTGGCGCCTGAGAACCAGCATTTTAACAAATTTTTAACAAAGGCACCAATTGATTCTCGTTGTAGGTGTTGAGAGAACTCTTTTATTGATTCAAGGATCTCTGGAGCAAGCCTGTTTTCTTTTCTTTTTTTTTTAAACGAATTTTTAACTTTAGAAATAGATTAAGATTTACAGAAAAATTGCCAAGACCATACAGAGTTGTCATATAACCTGTAACCAAGTTTTCTCCTATTATCAGCATCTCACGTTGGTATGGGACAGTTGTCCCAACCAATGTTGATTGCGTTAATGAAAGTCCTTACTTCCTTTCATATTTCCTTAGTTACCCAATCCTCTTTTTCAGTTTCAAGATCCCACACAGGATACTAATTACACTTAATTGGCCTGTCTCCTTAGTCTTTTCTAGACTGTGTCAGTTGGGGTAAGTTCCTCTTCTCTAGACGTTCTAAAATACTTAAGGGAGACCTGAGGGCCATACCAGCTTAATGCAAAGTCTGCATGGACCCAGCTGGTAATTTCCTTAGTTCCCTAGTTATGCTATCAGGTGGCTCCCAAGCCTGGGAGCTTGCTTCAGTGGCATGATTGTTCTTGGCTCCTAACAATTTGCTTAGTCCTGTCAGCTTGTTCTCTGTAACTGTTGTCTTGCCTTTGTTTTATCCCCTTGTGTTTATAGCTTTTGAGTTCATGGCGTTTGTGGTGGCAGGTCTTTGGATGAGAGGAATTTTCTTTTTTGTTCCCCAGGACAGAGGTAGAGCTGATTTCATTTGAAAATGGCAAGGCTGAACTGTTGAATGGGTTGTTTGTTGAACTGAGTCAGATGGCATGTGTGTCCTTGGATGCAATTCAGAGCTAGCTTGAACCTTGCTTGCTGGGTGGCTGTTTTGGGCTGGTCTCATCCTGTTGATAACCAGTGTTGTTGTTGCACTGGCCCCTGTGGTTCTTAAGATTGCAAGATGCCATTGGCGATAACCATCAGAAAACTTTGAACAAAAAAAAAGTTTATTACTCATAGGTTCTGGAAAGCACATGGCATGCATAGGTCACACCTGGTGATTGTAGGTAGAGAGAGAGAGGGTGTGGGCCTGGGGTTCTGCTTTCATTAGGGTCAAGGGTGGAGGTCTTGGGCTTTGTGGCTTCCTTTTCTTTGGTGAACTGAAACCTTACATGTGGGAACTTAAAGTTCAGGGAAAGAAAAAGTGGCCCTAATGATGGTCAGTTAAACTGACGGAGATCTGGCAAAGAACTCCCCCGTCCCCCCAACGTCAGCTTGGCTCTGGGTTCTTTGGCTGCAGTGTGTTTATTTGAGACAGTCATCTCGGAAGTGGATACGTCTTTGAAGTGGATGCTTTGCAATCAGAGCTTGAGTCCTGCGCTTACATTACAAAAAAGGAAACTCCTGACCATTGGGGATGGCGCTACAAGCCACCCTTAGTGCCCAGGTATCAGAGTAAGTGGTGAGGACCTTAAACTGCCTGCATAGCTGATTTACTGAAAGTAAGGGATAGGGCCTGTTGTAATTTAGAAAGGATTATAGTAGTATACTACAGTCAGTAGTTTGCAATCCAGTTGGTAGCCATTGTCCTAAGCTTAAAAGGTCACACCTTGAAAGCAGGTGAGTGATCTTGGGGCCCAAGGAATCTGTTCAAAGATTAGGTAATACTGTGATTAACATTTTGGGTCATCTGATATGAGTGGGTTTGAGTCTGTCCTGGGTTGGTGGAATGCTCCATATCTCACCCAGCCACGGTCAGTTCCGTTAAAGTGTTGTGTCTCATTTCAGGAGACAGTGATGCAAGTGTGCTTACGAGGTTAGGTCTATATGGTGCAAATACTTGATTCAGTTTATGTAATATACATTTCTATGAAAACAAAAGAAAACAATGGCTAATGGAGCAGATTGTAAACCTGTTCTGAATCCTGAAGACAGCCAGTTGTGATTTCTAGATGTAGAACATCTTCAGATGGAGTGGGGACAGACTGTGGCAATCATAGATCTTCCTGGATTGAGTTTGACTATCTCTGGGGGTCTTTCTGAGTGGTCCACAGAGCAACAGGCATGAAGGTTGTTCAGATATGAACTGTTGTGATTTCTCTGGAGTTTGTATAAAGTTATCACACTTTAGGTTGCATAACTTCAGGAAAAGGGAAATTTTAGTTCTTAATAAAGTCAGAAAGGTGGGAAAAAGAAACATTAGTTTGGAATGCTGTATTCAGATATTGGAGGAAATGAAAAGAATTCAGTATTCGGTCCAGTTTACAGGTAGAAAACAAACCTCAAAGACAATTAATAGGACTAGAATCTGATACTGGGCTTCCCTGGTGGCTCAGATGGTAAAGAGTCTGCCTGTAGTATAGGAAGAGCCCCTGGAGAGGGAAATGGTAATCCACTCCAGTATTCTTGCCTGGAAAATCCCATGGGCAGAGGAGCCTGGAAGGCCACAGTCTGATTATCTGCAGAGCGTACTCTAGTTCTTCACTGCAATATAATTTTCTCTCTATCATCACCCCTTACTTCCACCTTTTATTAGAGATAACCAAAATAAAGCTAATTTGCTTGCAAAATAAGTATAGTCTTATTCAACTTGCCCTGATTATATAAGTGCAGCCAAAATAATAATTTTAAGCGTGCTCTGTTGGACATTTGCACAAGGAATCACAGACTGGGCTATTATATATCTCTCTCAATGCTAGGAAGCCAAGCCGTGAACTTATCATCAGACTTTCTCTGCAATCCTGGTAGATTTGGGTGAATTCCTTTCTTCTCGAGGTCCACCAACATTCTGAGATTCCTGCCTCTGCCAAGAAGTGCCCTTTCTTGCCTAGCTGGTCAGGCTCCCGGGACCCTGTAAGCGAGTCACCAGGCTGGTTTTCCCGGGAGCTCTACTGGCTCCATGTGCTGTGCTTAGTATCTCAGTCGTGTCCGAGTCTTTGTGACCCCGTGGACCGTGACCCGCCAAGCTCCGCTGTCCGTGGGGATTCTCCAGGTAAGAATGCTGGAGCGGACTGCCATGCCTGCAGCCCGCCTGCAATGTGGCAGACCTGGGTTTGATCCCTGGGTTGGGAAGATCACCTGGAGAAGGGAGCGGCTACCCACTCCAGTATTCTTGCCTGAAGACTGCAGCCAAAATGATGGTACAGAGTTCACTGACATTGGCTCCGTCAGTTCAGTTCAGTCACACAGTCGTGTCTGTCTGTGACCCCATGGACTGCAGCACATCAGGCTTCCCTGTGCATCACCAACTCCCGGAGCTTGCTCAAGCTCATGTCCATTGAGTCGGTGATGCCATGCAACCATCTCATCCTGTCATCCCCTTCTCCTGCTGTCAGTCTTTCCCAGCATCAGGGTCTTTTCCAGTGAGTCAGTTCTTCAAATCAGGTGGCCAAAGTATTGGAGTTTCAGCTTCAACATCAGTCCTTCCAATGAATATTTAGGACTGATTCCCTTTAGGATGGACTGGTTGGATCTCCTTGCAGTCCAAGGGACTCTCAAGAGTCTTCTCCAACACCAAAATTCAAAAGCATCATTTCTTCGGCGCTCAACTTTCTTTATAGAAAGCTTTGGGCATGTTTCTTTATATGCTCAAAGAAGGGCAGTGCCAAAGAATGTTCAAACTATTGCGCAATTGCATTCATCTCACACGCTAGCAGAGTAATGCTCAAAATTCTCTAAGCCAGGCTTCAACAGTATGTGAACCGTGAACTTCCATGTGTTCAAGCTGGTTTTAAAAAAGGCAGAGGAACCAGAGATCATATTGCTAGCATCCGTCAGACCATCAAAAAAGCAAGAGAGTTCCAGGAAAAATGTCTACTTCTGCTTTATTGACTATGCCAAAGCCTTTGACTGTGTAGTTCACAACAAACTGTGGAAAATTCTTCAAGAGATGAGAATATCAGACCACCTTACCTGTCTCCTGAGACATCTGTATGCAGGTCAAGAAGCAACAGTTAGGACTGGATGTGGAACAACAGACTGGTTCAAAATTGGGAAAGGAGTATGTCAAGGCTGTATATTGTCACCCTACTTATTTAACTTATATGCAGAGTACATCATGTGAAATGCCAGGCTGGATGAAGTACAAGCTGGAATCCAGGTTGCTGGGAGAAATATCGATAACCTTAGATACACCCTTATGACAGAAAGTGAAGAGGAACTAAAGAGCCTCTTGATGAAAGTGAAAGAGGAGAGGGAAAAAGCTGGCTTAAAAGTCAACATTCACAAAACTGAGATCATGGCATCTGGTCCTATCACTTCATGGCAAATAGATGGGGAAACAGTGACAGACTTTATTTTTGGGGGCTCCAAAATCACTGCAGATGGTTACTGCAGTCCTGAAATTAAAAGACACTTGCTTTTTGGAAGAAAAACCATGATCAACCTAGACAGCATATTAAAAAGTAGAGACATTACTTTGCTGACAATGGTCCGTCTAGTCAAAGCTATGGTTTTTCCAGTAGTCATGTATAGATGTGAGAGCTGGACTATAAAGAAAGCTGAGTGCTGAAGAATTGACTCCGTAGGTTAACCTAAATTTTTAAAATCTGTCTGGTCATATCTGAGTCTATGTAGGTCTCTCTCAAATATGACTTGTTAGTTAAAACCTTGGTAATATAACCAATGTTTCTAGTTGTGTCCTGTTAGGAGGAGGACAGATTCTTAGTAAACTTATGCAAATAATTATATTGCTATGAAAATAAGAATACTCACAAAGAGTTTTAAAATATTGGAGGGATCAGATAGGGAGAAATTTGTTTTATTTTTGTTTATAAGGATACAGTTAGCAAATTGCTACAAGTCATAGACAAGTTAGGAAAAAGGTTTTCCACAGATCTGGAAGAAGTAAAACATTCAATAAGCAACAATGTTTTGGATAAAAAGTCATAAAAATTATAGTTATCCTCCTCAGTTCATACAGTTCCCTATAATTCTTATTGATCTTGATCTTTTGTTAGCAGTTTTATGATTCTTGTTTTACTTTAGAGTTCTGTAAATTCTTACCAAGTTCATCAATATGATCTGAAAGTTATCAGAATCCTGTAGTTTAAGCGAAGAGTTCTTTCCAAAAGTCTTGAAGATGAAGTACTTTTGGAAGAACATTTTGCCAAAACATTAGTAAAGCAATGACTATCTGTAAATGACAAAAAGGCTTAAACACGGGCATATTAAAAATCTGGTAAAGTTCATTGTAATTCAGTTGATAAGGAAATTTGGTTATTTCTATAACCTATAGCATTTTAAGATAATAACTAGAATTGCAAGTGATAGCATTATACCAGGACTAGCAGATGTCTAGGAATTTCATGTAATTTCTGGAACACGTATGTTACTAACATGTATCAATACAAATATCGACTAAAGAAAGTTTAGCATTACATCTTACTTGACAATGCTTGCTATGCAGTTTAACATGGCAAATAAGCCTAATTAGTTTCATGTCTTTTTATAAGGAGAAAGACCACATCTTTGAGATGTCCAGGGCCCATCTGGAGAAATCTCAAGAAATTAATATGAGGTCAAAAAGACTTCATTTAGAATTTATTTGGGGAAGTTTGTCAAAAATACAGAAGGTGTTAAAACACTTGATTAAATAGGGTCATTGGTCACTGTGAAACAATACTTAATTATCCATTTAACCAAAATGACAAGAACTTCAGAGACAAATACATAAAGTTACATAGTTTAAACCCAGTTTAACCATCCCCACCCACAACCTTAGCTCTTCTAATAGAGAAGACTCAGGGTTTCTTTTTTTTTAAGTAAAGATTTGATAAAGATAATGTGAAGCATAGAATATTATTTTGATAATATATGAATCTTTATTTCCTACGTAGGTTCCTTAGAAGGTAAAGAATCTTTCCCAAACTTATCAAGCACAGACCAATAGTCTAATAAAAATTTGTCTTTTTAGAAGATTAAGAATAATTTTTAGTTTTTCATAAGTATGCTGTTTATTAAAGAAATCCTTATAATTTCATTTTTTGCTAGCTTGACTACACAAGGTAATATTCCCTCTCCCAGCTTCTATATCCATTCATTTTGTCTACTCTAGGACAAAATTACTTTCATTTCCCTTAACAGAAATATATCTCCCTACTTCATACCTTTTCTTAGCCAAAATACATCCTATTTTTCTTGAATTGTTTCTCATTATTTCTAGTATTTTAATCGCATATATTAATTAGAGTACTTAACTCTTAGAAACCTTAATTTCTAGTGACAGGATGTGTTTACTGATAGATCTAAATATCTTTTGTTTCTCTGTAATAAGAAACCAAAAGTAGATAAACCTGTGTTCAGTAATTAATGTTGCAGCATTTTATATTATTTGGAAATTATGTGTGTAATGAATTTCCATCATTTAACTTAGCAAAACTCTAAGGTTTCAAGTTACCAATGAGATTTGGATAACTAGTTTTAAGTAGACATACCATAAAACATAATTATTTTTGAAAAGTGGATTCCTGGGCAAATCAGAACTTCAGTTAGGCCCTTGCACTCCAGAAAGAAAAAGACAGTGGATGACTAAATCTTTAGTCTGATCGCAGATCTGACCTTCTGCTCTGGGCAAAAAATCTTCTCCCTAAGCCAGCTGATTTTTACACTTTTATTTCCAAATGTTGCAGCCTTACTCATAGGTGTTGGTACATAGTTCAAGATAAACAGTAGACTAATGTGCTAATGTATTTATCCTTTACTACTATCGTTCTCTTTTTTATTTTGGTGGTTTAAACCTAGAATAGCCAGTATTTCATAAAATGAAGATTCATCATGTCCTAACACCTTTACTTTGATGTTAAATCCATTGTTTAACTTGCTCAAAGTGGAAATCTTTTGTTATTTTATGTTTATTAACTGTTTAAAATGAGGTTTGTTTCATAACTAAGAACAGGAAATTCTTTTCTGATAGTGTCCCTGTGTGTAATGTATTACTCATCTCAGAAGTTCAGTAAATACGATTGAATGAAAATGATTGCAATACTACATTTGCACGTCACTCCTTTCTGGAGTTCCGGGATGTAGCACAGTTTGTAGCAGTAAGTGTTTGGAATATTCTCATTTAATCTGCGTATTTGGTAGGGAAAGCAGTGTGGTGCACATGGACTTAAGACCAGATTGCCAGGGATCTGTTCTGGGCCTCCTTGTCACTCACTGTACAGCCTTGGGCAGGTTATTTAACCTCTCTGTAGCTCAGATTTTTTTCTGGGCACACAGTGATACCTCCCTGGTGGGAACATTGTGAGGATAGGTGTCAAAGATCAAAAGATGGCATCTACAACATGACTAATTTTGGTTAATATCATTTTGTTTCATACATTAGGGGGAAGGAAGTTATCCAAGGATTTTAAGTGAAAAATACATTCAGTGCCTGCTATTTATTGGGAACATAACTGTTTTCCAATTTTTGTGCTAAAGCTTCATCCTAGGTTGTTATAAACAACTCCAGGCCTTACTTAGGGAGCATGATTAGTAGCAATAATTTGGTGATTTGTTATTGCTTCATGGTACATTTCAATCCTTGGTTATACTGCTAACTATTGCCATTGATAAAACTAATGCTTTTGCACTGGGTGTGACTATCAGCTGGCAATATCCTAATGACGTGGTATGATTGCTCAAAGTTGGCCCCTTATTTGTTAAGGATGGAAGAGCATAGAGAGCAAAACAAGCTCCAAACAGCAAAACACACTGTTCTAGCAGCAGTATATGTTGCTGGCGTGATGCAGAGCAGGCAGCATTGTTTCCCTCGGGTCAAGACTAGGTTAGCGTGCATATCTAGCACTCATTCGCTTTAATGTTTGAGCCTCTACTAGTCTGTAAGCTCTTTGAGGAAGTGACTGTATTTTTGAAAGCAATTTGTGTATATAATGCCTGTCATCTCTTGAGAGCTTACTGTGTGCCTGCTACTGTGCTGAGTCCTTGCCTATATGTGAATTTAGTCTTGGGACAGCTGAGCGAGTAAGACGACTTTGGCAAATGATAATTTGCCCTTGGTCACACTGCTTGTAAATGATGTAATCAGGATTCCAGCTCCATGGATTCAAAGACTATATTATGTTGCCTGTACTGGTGAAGCAAATGGTAACAAAGAGATATTAAATAAATGCCTATTGAATAAGAGAATAAATGGGGATATGAACTTGAATGAGGCCCAGTCATTGTCCCCAAGGATCTTAGAGGTGAAGCAGTGATGATGGTGTGGGGATAGAGGGATTAGTGTTAGCACCGGTGGACCTGTTGCTGAGGGAGGCCACAGTCCACAGGAGAGGCACCTACGTCACAACGCTGAGGAAGAGCAGAGGGGATTCTTCCTTGAAGAGGTGGAGTTTGACCGGAAAACTTGGACTGGATTTGGTCAGATGAGGGTGTAGAGTACATTTGATAGATGAATGGGTAAAGAAGCTGTGGTACATAAATATAATGGAACATTACCCAGCCTTAAAAAGGAACACATTTGAGTCAGTTCTAATGAGGTGGATGAACCTAGAGCCTATTACACAGAGTGGAGTAAGTCCAAAAGAGACAAATATTGTATATTAATATATATTTATAGACTCTAGAAAGATGGTCTGATGAACCTATTTGCAAGGCAGTAATGGAGACAGAAGAAAGATATATTAGTCTGTTACACCTACATAGATGATGTGAGAATCCAAATAATTAAGGAATTTGGGTATAAAACTGAACAATCTGAACTTTATTCTGAAAGCTCTTGGGGGAGGGAAATTCTTTTATCTCTTTATTCTTCCACCTTTCTTTATCCATGCGTTTTGATGCCAGTCTTTTAAAAATTGTATTTATTTTTAATTGGAGGGTACTTGCTTTACAATGTTGTGTTGGTTTCTGCCATACGACGTGAATCAGCCACAGGTATACATGTGTCCCCTCCGTTTTGAACCTCCCTCTCACTTCCCACCCGTCGCCCCCTCTGGGTTGTCACAGAGCACTGGTCTGTGCTCTGAGTCCCAGCAGATTCCCACATGGGGTGATGAATGCATTTCCATGCTGTTGTCTCCGTTTGTCCCACCCTCTTCTTCCCTCAGTGTGTCCACAAGTCTTCTCTGTGTCTGCATCTCCATCGCTGCCCTGCAGATAGGCTCACCAGTACCATCTTTCTAGATTCCATATATGTGCGTTAGTATATGATACTTGTTTTTCTCTTTCTGACTTACTTCACTCTGTATAATATGCTCTAGGTTCATCTATCACATTAGAACTGACTCAAATGCATTCCTTTTTATGACTGAGGAGTATTCCGCTGTATATATGTACCACAGCTTCTTTATCCATTCGTCTGTTGGTGGGCATCTAGGTTGCTTCCATGTCCTAGCTATTGTAAATGGTGCTCATGCCAGTCTTGTGTGAGGTTTCCTATACAGCCTGGCCTGGGGACCATTGTGTCGTCATTCTGAACAGCAAGGGATGGCACCTATAAATCTCTAATAAGACTGAGGAGAGTAGAACTTCCTTAGAATTGCTGCTTGTAATATTTTCCTACAAGATATTGAGGGAAAAGTTGCCTGAGATTTGTCTTTACCATTCTTGGCCCCCAGATATTGTAGGTGACAAACAGTCTTGAGGTAGAGAAACTGTTTTATTTCTTCTAATAACCACTCTCTGAGTCTAGGTCCTCAAGATAAATCTGTAATAATGAGATTCATCAATAGACTTAGCAACCTTAACCTCTCAACCGTCACCAACCCTCATCTCAGTAGAAGAGAAACGTGGTTGTTACTGGGAACTTGTGTTTTAGCTGTTGGACAGACATCAGCTCTATTTACCCAGCGATGAGCAAGACAAAGGTAGGCGAACAAAGAACCTGGGAAACGACTTCCCACAGCTCGGTGCTGCCCAAGAGCTGGCTAACTGTGGACGTGCTAGATGGCATGGCATGCATAAACACCGTGACTAAGTGCTTATGATTATATTTGTTTTATTCATGCTTTTGAAAACTTTTTTTTTTTTTTTAGGCAACCTCCCGACTTCTAGTAAATTACCCAGAGCCCTACCGTTCTGAAATACTGGATTATCTCTTTAAGGTAGTGAACAAATAATGATTTAATGGTATCTGTGATATTTTAGCAATAGTGAGTTTCAGCAATAGTCTTTAGCATCTTCACAATTCTAGTTTTTAAAAATCTGGTAAATTACTTTTGGAATAAGTTGCTATCTATTTGAAGTTTTGCTTTGGTTTTCTTATCTGTAAAATCAAAGGCAGTGATTAGTAATTGTCTTGAAATGTTTTATCCTTCATATAACGAACCACACTGTAAATATTGTTACTTCTTTCCCCAGCCAAACTTCGGTGCCTCGTTGCATATTCTAAAAGTTGAAATAGGTGGTGATGGGCAGACAACAGGTAGGAGGATTTGGGGACTGGGATGTTTGCCTCCAATATTTGAACCTGTACCTAAACTCATAGATTGTGGTTTCAGAATATAAATAATGCCAACATTTCTGATTTTGATTACTGTTTAGATTGTTCTTTATTGTTCCTTCTTCATTATAGTTATTTTAAAAATATTAAATCAACACATGTATTTTTTCATACAAAGCAGCTTGTGGACTTTAGATTTCTTATTTAGTTGAAGAATAAGTAGTAAATAAATCCACAGTATTTTATAAACTAATAGTCACTAGACAGAGAATAGGGAGAGAGTGAAATTTTACTGAGAAGTTTTAAGAAAGTAAGTTTAACGTATTAAACATGTAAAAAAAAAAGTGTTATTAGCTTTAAATAAAATATGTGGCAAAATATAATTGGTATTTCAGAGATACAGCATTTTTGTCCTTTAAAAATAAAATAATTTTAACCAGTAAATTAGCAGTCTTTATTGTCATCATTTTGATTGGCTTTGTGTAAAACATGCAGTCAATTAAAAATTTTTTAGGTCTCTGGTTTTTGGGAAGAAGAAAATTCTCTCAATGATCATATATAGCTTATTTTTTTATAGGATAGACTCCATTATAGTAAACCTTAGAGAATTGTCTACATGCCCATGTTTCTGTTAGTGACTTGTAAGTAATTTTTGTTAAATAGATATATCTGCATGGTGGTATTGGTATTTAACTTATGCTGAAAGAAAAAATGCAAATTAAAAACAAAAGAAAACCCCATAACAAAACCATCCCCTAGCTGTTATAGGAAGACATGCATTTTATTGGGAAACCCTTTTTTGCAGAATAGATAATGGCTGGCCATCTTCATTTGCTGAAGCTATACTAGAGATAGAGATACAGAAACAGGTAGTTCTTGTGAATTCTGATTTTTATTTTTAAGAAGAAAAGGGCCAGGGCGCCTCTCCCAGGCCAGATGTTTGTGAAACCTGATAACACGTGAGGATTGATGTTATTTACCTACCTAGACACCCTATAGAGATTACTATAGAATTTTCTTACAATGGGAAAAGTGTGCTCATTCCTATTTTCTCAGTATTCTGTTGTCTTGATTTAAGGAGCCATATTATAGGCCCAAGGCACGGGGTTTGGAAATTGGAGCTTAGCAGCTCAGGATTCACGTCTGGGTTTGAGATGCTAGAAGTTGAGGTGGGCTGAACTCAGAGCTGGGCGTGGGGATTTGAAAACCCGAGAGACCAACTCCCAGCAGGATATTAGTCCTAGAAATTTTCAACTATATAAGCTGTTAACACTCACAGCTCATGATAGAAAGTTGTGGTTTATTATTTAAGACCTTTGTGATGCTCAGGGTAATGGAAAAGTGCAGTACTACGCTTTGATCATCTACCTTTAAGTTTTATAAGGTGATTCTTAGGTGCCCCAGGTGAGGACTGGAACTGAAACCTACTTCTCTGCAATACGTTTGTGTGTGTAGAGTGTGGCCTGTGAAGCACCATTCATAGTTTCCTTCTGCTTCGCTCTCTTCCCTTCAGATGGCACAGAGCCCTCCCACATGCACTACGCATTAGATGAGAATTATTTCCGAGGATATGAATGGTGGTTGATGAAGGAAGCTAAGAAGCGAAACCCTAATATTACACTCATAGGTAAGAAGTGAAGTTTGCCATACTTTGGTAGCCTGCTTCCTTTTTCTTTTAAAGTTCTGAATTGTGTGTGGAGTACCTGTTACTGCTGAAGAGCTAATCTTGTGGTTAACACTGACAGGAGGCTACCAGCAGCCAGGCATGTGCCAGGCATGCCTCTTCCTTTGCTCGTGTGTAGTGTCCGATACTTATCCTACCTCTGCAGGGAGGCATTGTCTTCTCATTTTACAGAAGCAGTGGAGGCTTAGAGAGTTACACCACTGACTTAAGGTTGGAAAATTAGTAACTGTCAAAATCATATTTAGAACCTAAGTCTATTCTGTGTTTTTCTTTTTTTTGTGGTATTATACTAATTTCCTCAACAGAATGTCTCATTAAAATTTGTAAAAGGACAGTGTTTATAAGATTGTATATTGTATATGCAACAGTGTCAACTTAAAGAAATGTACCATGTGAGAGTTACAAGTTAAGTTTTCTTTGGGGCAAAATGAGGATTGCAGCACGGGAGACAGCACTTGAGAAGGAGGAAAGAGCGTCCCCAGAGAGGCGGGGCGGGGTGGGGGGGGTCGGTGTGTATGTGGTTTTGGTGAGAGGAGCACATGCAATCAGGTCCACACTTTTGTGGAAGGTTTCTGCTGGTCACAAGGAGCAGGCATTCCCCATGAAGGAGTTCAGCGCTTTTCTGGAGACGAGGAGATACAAGAATTGGGCTCATAAAGTGGGCTCCTGAGAGTATGTATCCCAGAGTGCCTCATTTCTGCTCTCCACCCTGACTCCTTGCAGTGGGTGTTGGAAATCAGCAGTACAGCGCACACGATTCATCCTTGTAGAGGCAGGTGGAGGTGCCAGTTTCTAGTCGATAGCAGTATATCTCAACTCACTTGCAAAATGGGGTGTTACATACAGTAGTGGATCCCATTTCTAGAAGAGGTGCATACAAAAGTGATTTTTGTTGTTGTTTGTTTTGAACCTCAAGGATGTGGTGGCCACTTTTCTTGTGGAGCTTAAATTCTAGTGGCAGGATAATTTCTCACATGGGACTATATTCCTTGTGCTGTTCTCCTATAGCAGTGTACAGACCTATAAAAGATTTCAAACATACACAGTTGAAGCATACTTTTATCATTTGAAATGACCTTGGTTATTTCAAATAGGCTTACACATTCAGGCTAAATTATGTGATTTATTGAGATCCATTTTTAGGGCTTCAATTCAGTTCAGTCGCTCAGTCATGTCTGACTCTTTGTGATCCCATGGACTGCAGCACGCCAGGCCTCCCTGTCCATCACCAACTCCTGGAGCTTGCTCAGACTCATGTCCATCGAGTTGGTGATGCCGTCCAACCATCTCATCCTCTGTCGTGCCCTTCTCCTACTGCCCTCAATCTTTCCCAGGGTCTTTTCCAGTGAGTCAGTTCTTCGCATCAGGGGGCCGAAGTTTTCAAGCTTCAGCTTCAGCATCAGTCCTTCCAATGAATATTCAGGACTGATTTCCTTTTGGATTGATTGGTTTGATCTCCTTGCAGTCCAAGGAACTCTGTAGAGTCTTCTCCAACACCACAGTTCAAAAGCATCAATTCTTTGGCGCTCAGCTTTCTTTATAGTCCAACTCTCACATCTGTACATGACTACTGGAAAAACCATAGGTTTGACTAGACAGACCTTTGTTGGCAAAGTAATGTCTCTGCTTTTTAATATGCTGTATAGGTTGGTCATAGCTTTCCTTTCAAGGAGGAAGCGTCTTTTAATTTCATGACTGCAGTCACCATCTGCAATGATTTTGGAGTCCCCAAAAATAAAGTCTGTCACTGTTTCCATTATTTCCCCATCTATTTGCCATGAAGTGATGGGACCACATGCCATGACTTAGTTTTGTGAATGTTGAACTTCAAGCCAGCTTTTTCACTCTCCTGTTTCACCTTCATCAAGAGGCTCTTTAGTTCCTCTTCCCTTTCTGCCATAAGGGTGGTATCATTTGCATATCTGAGGTTATTGATATTTCTCCCAGCAATCTTGATTTCAGCTTGCACTTTATCCAGCCCAGCATTTCGCATGATGTACTCTGCATATAAATTAAATAAGCAGCTTGACAGTATACAGCCTTGACATACTCCTTCCCCAATTAGGAACCAGTCTGCTATTCCATGTCCGGTTCTTACTGTTGCTTCTTGACCTGCATACAGATTTTTTAGGAGGCAGGTCAGGTGGTCTGGTATTCCTATCTTTTGAAGTATTTTCCACAGTTTGTTGTGATCCGCACAGTCAAAGGCTTTGGCATAGGCAATAAAGCAGAAGTAGATGCTTCTCTGGAACTCTCTTGCTTTTTTGATGATCCAATGGATGTTGGCATTTTGATCTCTGGTTCCTCTGCCTTTTCTAAATCCAGCTTGAACATCTGGAAGGTCACGGTTTACGTGCTGTTGAAGCCTGGCTTGGAGAATTTTGAGCATTACTTTGCTAGTGTGTGAAATGAGTGCAATTGTGTGGTAGTTTGAGCATTCTTTGGCATTGCCTTTCTTTGGGATTGGGATGAAAGCTGACCTTTTCCAGTCCTGTGGCCACTGCTGAGTTTTCCAGATTTGCTGGCATATTGAGTGCAGCACTTTCACAGCATCATCTTTCAGGATTTGAACTAGCTCAACTGGAATTCCATCACTTCCACTAGCTTTGCTCATAGAATGCTTCCTAAAGCCCACTTGACTTCACATTCCAGGATGTCTGGCTCTAGGTGGGTTATCACACCATCATGGTTATCTGGGTCGTGAAGATCTTTTTTGTACAGTTCTGTGTATTCTTGCCACTTCTTCTTAATATCTTCTGCTTCTGTTAGGTCCATACCATTTCTGTTCTTTACTGTACCCATCTTTGCATGAAAATTTCCCTTGGTATCTCTAATTTTCTTGAAGAGATCTCTAGTCTTTCCCGTCCTATTGTTTTTCTCTGTTTCTTTGCACTGATCACTGAGGAAGGCTTTCTTATCTCTCCTTGCTGTTCTTTGGAACTCTACATTCAGATGGGTATATCTTTCCTTTTCTCCTTTGCCTTTAGCTTCTCTTCTTTTCTCAGCCATTTGTAAGACCTCCTTAGACAACCATTTTGCCTTTTTGCATTTCTTTTTCTTGCTGATGGTCCTAACTTATAGGGGTTAACTTCACGTTATTTTAAAAATCATTTTCAACCATCAAAGGACAAGTGTAAGTTTTTCTAAGTTAAAAAAATGAGGAGTCAGTGTGTTCTTTCTAAATGGACTTTTGTAAGAGTTTTCAGAAATTGAACAGTAAAAAGCATCATTGACTTCAGCACATACTTGACCCCTGGGCTGCTTTCAAGGTCAGTTCTCATTTAAATGCAGAAAATCTGGCAGGCTGAACCCTCTCCTAACAAAGACTTACTCATGGCAGGCCTTCAGAATGTATTTGGGATTTCGCTGTTTTAAAACATTCCATTATTTTAATGTCACATTTCTTGTGTAGGTACAACTTCGTCATTCTTCTAGAGTTTAGAAAAATAAGCATTTTGTCATTTTGATTTTAATTTTTTTCAGCGGTAAACTAGATTGGTAAGATATTAGCAGTTAAAGAACTTAATGTTGACCTTATTTTAATATATTAGTAAGAGAATTAGGATTTAGAATCATAATTAGTGCTGCTTTTCTCTCTTTTTTAAAACTTAATAATAACTGGGGTATTAGAAGAATGTGGATTATTTGTTCAATAACATATAACAACGGCATATTTCCCTACTGAGTGACTGGCACTTATATTGCCATAAAGAAAAACTAGTTTTGCAAAATTTGATTACCTTACTCATTAGTATTTAAATAGCTTTAAGTTGTAAGAAGATGTAGTAGTGAGTGAGGGATTTGTGTTGTACTTGCCTCACAGAAGTCTTCAGCATAGTGTTAGTTGCTCAGTCATGTCCACCTCTCTGTGACCCCATGGACTGTAGCCTGCCAGACTCCTCTGTCCATAGAATTCTCCAGGCAAGGATACTGGAGTGGATAGCCATTTTCTCCAGGGGATCTTTCTGACCCAGGGATCAAACCGGGCTCTCCGGCATTGCAGGCAGATTCTTTACTGTCTGAGTCACCAGGTTAAGCATAAACCTTTCAAAACTCTTTGATTTGCATTCAGAGAACAAAAATTGTACATTGAATATCTTTTTAGCAGGGGTGGGGATATTAAATTATATGTTACATTTGTTTCTGTTGGTAAATATCATTGAGAAAAGGGTTTTTGTTTTATTTCTTTTTATTGAAAGAGCACTTAGAATCATGGAACCTGACTCTCAGGATCAGTAAGGAAATACTGTGTTCATAAACTGGAAGGGATTTTGAGAGTTTGTGCCTGGTATGCCATCTTCCCTTTGGTCAGAGCTTTATTGGCTATTTGCTTGGCCCGTGTTGGTTCTTTTCTGTCTGTTTTGCTCTGGTTTTCGTGGTACTGCACTGCTGCACCTGCCCCAACTCTGCCTGTTCGTCTCCACAGGGCTGCCGTGGTCGTTCCCGGGCTGGCTGGGGAAGGGCTTCAACTGGCCTTACGTCAACCTTCAGCTGACCGCCTACTACATCGTGACCTGGATTGTGGGCTCCAAGCATTATCACGATCTGGACATTGACTATATCGGAGTCAGTAATATGTTTTTTCAGAACATGATTAAGCTTTGGACATTTATTTATAATTTTTAAAAGTAATTTCTGGCGCTTTGTTGACATCTTTGTGTCCTGAGACTAATTTGTTCTGTTGATGTCTGTTGACAAATTATCTCTATGTCACCATTGATCCTTCCTCTCTGTCCATCCAAATCTTCCCACTTTTGAAACCTGTATGTAGTTTTTGCCTCCCTGCACTGTTTTTGTTTTTGTTTTGTTTTTGGTACCACCCCGGCTCAAATTCTCCTTCTTCTAAACTTTCCCTAGTTTTTCTGTTAATAATTCTTAAAACAATAATGTGTTTACTTTTATAGTTTAGTGATTAATCTCATTTTGCTCCCTCAATCTTCTGTGGTCCTAAAGTAGAGGGTAGCAGACTTCTAAAAGTGCTAGAGAGTAGATATTTTAAGTTTTGCGGATCAGAAGGCAATATTAAGGATATTATGTAGGTAATTATATAACTGTTTAAAATGTAAACACTTAAAATTGTAAAATCCATTTTTAGATTTCAGGCTGTAAAAAATATGAATAGTGGGTCTGATTAGGCAGGCTGTTAGAAATATGCCTACCCTTGTCCTGAGTTGTTACTTAATAGTTTTTAATGGTTTAAAAATGCAAGACATAGCATCTTGTGTTTCTAGCTGGTCTGTTGGCTGGCTGGAGGCGTGCCTCACCCTGCACTGTGCCCCTACAGAGCCTTATACACACACGTAGTGGGTCTCTATACACTTTGGGTAATAAATATGCTGTCAAAACTGATTTTGAAAGCTTTCATGGAGTTAGCCAGCAATGACAGGGCTGCTGCTGTGTTGCGGGCATTGTGACTGACATGTCTGGGGACAGCATGGTTAATAAGCCCTTGAGGAGTTGGGTGAGGCGGTGGACGCTGCCGCAGGCTCACTGCAGAACCTAGACGTGGTGTGGGGCCTGCGGGCAGACTAGGGCTGCGGGAAGCCGGAAGCAGGGACACACTGTTTTTGTTAAGCTTCTCTAGACTATAACTGAAAATTAGTCTGTTGTGTTTGAGAACTTTCTTAAATATCAAATATTTTTAACCCATAGTGAAACTAAATGTAGGCGTGAGTCCTGCAACATTCTATTATGGTAAAGTCACAGAAAATGTTTCTGTTAGAAAATGGGTTATTCACATCTCTTTTAGACTCTTCATAACCACGTGCCATGGTAAGGAAGTTTCTTTGATCAGATCACTTTTCAGTTGGTAAAGAATCTGCCTGCAGTGCAGGAGACCTGGGTCGGGAAGATCCCCTGGGGAGGGCACGGCAACCCACTCCAGTCTTCTTGCCTGGAGAATCCCATGGACAGAGGAGCCTGGTGGGCTCCTGCCCATGGGGCTGCAAGAGTCGGACACTTAGCGACTGAACCACCGCCACCAGGATCCCTGGAGTGAAAACAGTATTTGGAACCTAGGCCCGTCTCTCACGTGCAGAATGAAAGTCTTAGCGAAGTTCTGTTTCAGCACTGGAACCTCATGCTATGTGATGCTAAGCCTGAGAGATCTGTGCATGTTCCTTTTATCTGTCTTCACTAAGAGCTTGCTGTCGTGGTGTAGCCCATCATTGTGATTCTCTGTGTGTGCTAAGAACATGAGTCCTGCGCAGCGTCCTCACTCATCCCCGGCTTTCAGGTGTGAGTGCAGGGCTGCTAAGAACGACTGCCGCAGCCCTAGGTGTGCTGAGGGCCCAGTGCCTGCTGTACTTCCTGGCATGCACTGTCTCGCCGGTCTTTATGGACTGATTTCAACAGTCCATTTTTAGAAATCTCTGGAGTAAGTGACATTTTGAAAAATACCCTCCAAATATGTTAAGGTTTTTAAAAATACTATTTTAATTAAAAATTATGTTGTCTTATTAATATCTATAAATTTAATAGTAGGACACTCTATTAAGTAAGAAAAATGGCTTTCCAGATAATATGAAAGATGGTGAGAGAAGAGGCATCTTAGTGGTAGTGTTTATTTTCTGACACAAAATCTTACAATTCTGACATTTTGACCTTTTTTTTTTTCTAGATTTGGAATGAGAGGGCATTTGATGTTAATTATATCAAGGTCTGTACAACTTTAAAATCTTTTTATCTTTAAGTTATTAGTGAAAAATTCCTTTCTAGTTCCATGGAGATCAGTAGGAGGAACGCTGTATTTTTTACAGCACAGTGATGTGATTTGCCAGTTGTAACATAAAATTATATAATTCCTTTTAATCCCCCCAAAAATTGCCTTTGTCGATAGAGTTGTGGTGTATTTTTCTATTTAAAAGTTCATTATTTGTATAATTATGATAATTGTTATGAAACAACTATATCATTTAGATTTTTAGAACTTCAAGAAATGTAGATTTTTCTTTTATTGTCATGTATCAAATTTGTAGTATATTATCTCATTCTTGTTTTCTTTGGAATGCCTGTTAGATTGGAGTGTGTTGTATTTTTCTATTTGTGATTAGCAAATAGATAGCAACTAATATTTGCAAAGTGTGTTTCTTTTTTAGGTACTTTCCCTAAATATGTATCTCTCTCTACTTCTTAACTGTCTCCTTTAAGGGGTAGCTACTGTTGTTGCTATTTTTTAGGAAAGGAAAATCTGAGAGTAATAACCCTTTCCATCACTGGAAAACAAATGGCAGTTTAACTTTTCAAGTGGAGATATTCTCTGGTTTACTTTATAGTTCTGTTTGTCTTGTTTTATATGTCTTTTCTCTAAGAAATAGAATTTCGTGGTCACATTTTCTTTCAGTTAATTTTTTTTCTTTAAATTGAGTGTCTTATTCTCTTAAGCACGTAATATCCACTAAATTTATTTCGTTTATCTATTCAATCCGTCAGTCAGGAAGCATTTACTCAACACCTCATTTGTCAGACATTGTATATGTGCTTGGAATACAAGGATAAAACGTATGTTTTCTCCCCAAAAAGAGTTCACATTTGGGGACTGTAGAGTCTCATATGACCAGCTGAAAAATCAGTCATGATTTATTTAGCAGAATAATGCACATAGAGGGCTTGTCAGAGGATGCAGAGGAGGCGATGCCTGCACCTCAGGATGAGGGAATTCTCTTTAAAGACTAGCTGGCATCTTCAAGCTGGGATGGATAGGCGCTCCACAAGTTGCTAAGGCAGACCACGTCATTGGGAAGACGTGAAGACTGAGAGATCAAGGGGCTTGGGGCAGAGCAAGTGGAGGAAGATGGATTAGACCAGCAGGGGCGCTGAGCCGCCAGTAGGCCGGTATGTTTTGGATTAACGGCATGGTTTAGTCACTAGCTGTGTGGAGGAGAAGGCGTAGATTGAGAGGATTGACTGCAGCCGGAGCCAGGCAACTCAAAGCTACCTGCAGGGGCAGGCGTTGCCAGGGGAGGGGTGAGCGCGGTGGGGTGGGGGGGGGGGGGTGGGGGGCTGCGGAGGGCCAGTGGAGCAGTGTAAGGCTGAAGCGCACGCTGGGAGTAGGATGAGTACAGGTCTGATGAGGGCAGCGGGAAGACAGGGCAGAGCCGAGCTAGCGCCTGTATCCCGTGCAGCCCTGTAGTCAGGCAGACCGTGTTGCTGCAGTGATGAGCGCTCACCTTCCCAAACCTGACATTTCACTTTTCTTTTTACATCCCATGAAGTAGGTTATCTTAGTGATAGTGCTTTTTTACCTCTCCACACGGGGCGCATTTCTATTGAGAAATAATGTTGACACACCCATCCTGCTTGTTGAATCTGAAGACACTTCAGCTCACTTGGTCGTAAGTCAGCAGCTGAAAACTCAGTTTTAACCTTTCCTGTGTTCTGCTTCTCTCTCTGAAAGGTGCTAAGAAGAATGCTGAACCATCAAGGTCTCCAGCACGTGAAAATCATAGCGAGTGATAATCTCTGGGAGCCCATTTCTGCTTCTATGCTGCTCGACCCTGAGCTCTTGAAGGTGATTGATGTAATAGGGTAAGGAATGTTTTACTTTGAGAATGAACAGTTTCTGTTGGTTGCTCTGACTATTGACGGTGCCTTTGTTTTTGTCTGCTTCTCCCCTTTCGATTGTATTTGCAGAAGGTTGCTTTCTTGTATTTACTTAACTAAAGCATATAGAAATGATGCTTCATTCCTTTTTTTCTTTGAAAAGTTTGTATTTTGGTGGATTTTGGGAATCTTTCTATGACAATGTAATAATGTATTGATGACTTTTGAAATACTGTGTCAGTGTTCAGAAATACAAAACATGATTTTATTTAGATTAAGGGGCAGAATAATGTTTACATTTTAGAAATTATGAAGGCAGTGTTGTCTCTCCCTCACCCTAAGTGTGTCTTGCTCAATTTGGATTCTAATTTAAGGAGCTTATTCTCATGGTGAGACTCTACCATTCCAGAAAGCATTTGTTGTTGTTCAGTTGCTCAGTGGTGTTCGACTCTTTGTGACCCCATGGACAGCAGCACACCAGCCTTTCCTGTCCTTCACTATATCCCAGAGTTTGACTCAATGGACATGAGTTGGAGCAATGATGCCATCCAACCATCTCATCCTCTGTCATCCCCTTCTCCTCCTGCCTTCAATCTTTCCCAGCATCAGGGTCTTTTCTAGTGAGTCAGTTCTTCCCATCAGGTGCCAAAGTATTGGAGTTTCAGCTTCAGCGTCAGTCCTTCCAATGAATATTCAGGACTGATCTCCTGTAGGAGGGACTGGTTGGATCTCCTTGCAGTCCAAGGGACTCTCAAGCACCTTCTCAAACCCTACAGTTCAAAAGGGTCTTTGGTGCTCAGCCTTTCTTATGGTCCAGCTCTCACATCCATACATGACTACTGGAAAATCCATAGCTTAGATTATTTGCTGCCTATTTCTGAAATAGTTAAGAGTTTCAGTTTGTATTGTTTACTATGGGGACCGCTAGCCACAGGTGTTTATGAAACGCTTGAAATGTGGTTAGTCTGAACTGAGGAGTGTTACAAGTATAAAACACACACCAAATTTTAAAGATATACTAATAATAGAAAAGTAAGTTATTAATGATTTTTCATATTGATTACATGTGTTGAATGATAGTATTTTGGGTATATTGGGTTAAACAAAATATATGATTAAAATTTTGTTTTTTAAAAACGTGGCTACTGGAAGATTTAAAATTACTTTGTATAGCTCACGTTGTATTCCTGTTGGACCAATCCGGTTTAAACTGTCACAGCATTGTGTTTAACCTCTTAGTGAGTTTATTGTTGGGGCCTTGGCCCCAATTTCCAGCCTGTGGAGACCTTTGCCCTTTAGCTGGTTGTTGTCGGTGCTTCCACTCAGGGTGGGGCCTGCCCCTGTTGGTCACCTGTCACCTCCACTGTTTCCACATTCTGTCTGCCGATCCTGATGCTGCAGGACTCCTGGGGACTCGCTGTCACCTGGTTTTGATGGGGGTTTTAATTTCCGTCATCAGATTGGTCTGTTTGGTTTCAGGAGGAGTATTGTGGGGAGTTTCAGAAACTGGGCTGCTACCACAGTCCACCTCGTCTATAAGTTCTATTTCTCCTGTAATACACATATGTTTTTCTGATAGGCTAAACTTTGGTTTACTTTCAGTGACCTTAATCTTGTTATTTAAAGTTTGAAAAATCATGCCATGAAATAATAGAGATGTTTTGTCTAATTATATGCATTTAAAAATTATATTCTTAAAGAACTTTTACATTATTTTGTTGAACTATAAATCTGGGCATCACAAGAGACCTGGGTTTTAGTATCAGTTCTACCCCTCTTTTCTCAGATCATTTGATAAATCACTCAGGTTTAAAATATAACAGTTTCTTTATTTTCTGAATGAGAGATATAATACCTATTACTATAGCTTTGAAAGAGATACTTTTTGGGGTTTTAAAAATAATACATACTCTTTATAGAAAATTTGGAAACTGTAGAAAACTATAGAGTTGGAACTTACTCATAATGTTAATAGCTAGAGATCATTAATAGCATAATAGCATATTATTTTACAAAGTATTATTTTTTTATATAAATATTTTTTATTTTTACCAGAGACATACCAGATATACATTTGACTGAGTGATAACTAGATGAGTCTTAAAATTAGCATTTCTTTGAGGTGTCAAAACTGAGTATTGTGATCATAGAATGCAGTTCTGGGATATAGAATAAGGGCTTCCCAGGTGGTGTTAGTGGTAAAGAACCTGCCTGCCAGGGCGGGAGACTAAGAGACATGTGTCTGATCCCTGAGTCGGGAAGATCCCCAGGAGGAGGGCATGGCAGCCTACTCCAGTGTTCTTGCCTGGAGAATCCCATGGACAGAGGAACCGGAAAGGCTATAGTCCACAGGGTCGCAGAGACTCAGACATGACTTTGAAGTGACTTAGATCAGATCATCAAAATGTTAAAGTTTATTAGAATTATGTAATTGCAGAGAATTGTCAGATTTTCCAATTTGGGATTTATAGTTCCAGAACATGAATTCTTAACCCTGTTAGATGCTAGCTTTCTTTTTGAGTATCTGTTGTGTATTTTTACAATACTGAATAGGTGCCTATTTTCACCTGAGGTCAGTGAGTCAATGAAGCCATGGTGGATTCTCATTTTCCTCTGATTCCTTATTTTATATTCTTTATTATATATTCATTTTCCTTATGAAACCATGGAACACCAGACTGATGTGCCTTATTTCATCTTTACTAGGATAATTAATTCCCAAGTAGGATTTTTTTTTCTTAAAAAGTTCATGACCTAAATGGAATTAAATAACTTAAAAACTAAAGTTTGTTGTTTTTCAGTCACTCAGTCATGTTCAGCTCTCTGTGACCCCAGGGACTGCAGCACACCAGGCTTCCCTGTCCTTCACCATCTCCTGGAGCTTGCTCAAACTCCTCTCCATTGAATCAGTGATGCCATCTAACCATCTCACCCTCTGTCATCCCCTTCTCATGCCTTCAGTCTTTCCCAGCATCTGAGTCTTTTCCATTGAATCAGCTTTTCACATCAGGTGGCCAAAGTATTGGAGCTTCAGCATCTGTCCTTCCAATGAATATTCAGGACTAATTTCCTTTAGGATGGACTGGTTTGATCTTGCAGTCCAAGGGACTCTCAAGAGTCTTCTCCAACACTACAGTTCAAAAGCATCAATTCTTCAGTGCTCAGCATTTTTATGGTCCAACTCTTATATCTATACATGACTATAGCTTTGACTATACAGACCTTTGTTGGCAAAGTAATGTCTCTGCTTTTTAATACACTCTCTAGGTTTGTCATAGCTTTTCTTCCAAGGAGCAAGCATCTTTGAATTTCATGGCTGCAGTCACCATCTGCAATGATTTTGGAGCCCAAGAAAATAAAAGTCTATTACTGTCTCCCCATCTATTTGCCATGAAGTGATGGGACCGGATGCCATGATCTTTGTTTTTTGAATGTTGAGTTTTAAGCCAACTTTTTCACTCTCCTCTTTCACTTTCCTCAGGAGGCTCTTTAGTTCTTCTTTGCCTTCTGCCATAAGGGTGGTATCATCTGCATATCTGAGGTTATTGATATTTCTCCTGGCAATCTTGATGCCAGCTTGTGCTTCATCCAGCCTGGCATTTCATGTGATGTACTATGTATATAAGTTAAATAAGCAGGGTGATAATATACAGCCTTGATGTAGTCCTTTCCCAATTTGGAACCAGTCCATTGTTCCATGTCCTGTTCTAACTGTTGCTTCTTGACCTGCGTGCAGGTTTCTCAGGAGGCAGGGAAGGTGGTCTGGTAGTCCCATCTCCTTCAGAATTTTCCAGAGTAAAATAGGTCTTTGTAATCATTCTTTTAATGTTAAGAATACTACTATACCAAACCACAAAGATAAGAATTGTGATATGATTCAATCTCTGTTATTTTGCTTGTATTTTTGTTAAATTTTTTGTCAGTAGTTGTTGGCTTAAGAAGTATACACTCTTCTCCCTAGAGTTCATGTGCTGTCTAATTCTTATACTGTTAGCCTTTTTTCTATTATACATTTGAAATTTCTTAATTGTTTTTATATTCAATTATCAGTCACTTCCACAACCATCATTATGACAGTATTTTACTCTTGGAACAGTAAATATACATTTATATTTCAGTTGACTCCTCTCATGTGCTAGAAAAGGGAGCGGTTCATTTCCCTGGGGAGGGTTTCTCCGCCTCTGCACTGTTGGTATTTCTCGCTGGATAGCTCTTTGCTGCGGGGACCTGCTGTGGGCGCTGTAGGGTGTTTGGCTGCGTCTCTGGCCTCTGCCCTGGATAACGGTAGCAACTGCTACATACCTTCTCCTCCAGACAAAATCGCCCGAGTTGAGAACTACCACTGCTCTGGGATAATAGCTTCTTATTTCTATTCAAATAAGAGTCCTCTGTGGGTTTTTGTTGGTTTTGTTTTAGTGTTTTTGTTTTTGGCGGGGAATAAATGCCAAGCTGTCTTCCTTTGTATGAAGGGTAGAGCAGGGGATTCATTGATACTTTTGATACTATTGATACTATTTGATACTTTATGTAATAAGCTTATTAGTCTTTTTCTTTTCTTTTTTTTAAGATAAAAACATATCTCTTTGTAACAAATGAACTGGATCTTCCTTGTTATAATTCTCTAGTGGTGGCCTGTGGGCTTCTGTCATTATTGCTTCACAGCATGTGGGTTCCCTGACCAGGAATTGAACCTGCATCCCTTGCATTGCAAGGTAGATTCTTAACCACTGGGTTGCCGGGGAAGTTTTACTTTTGGTTTTCTTTTTCACTCCTTTCTTTCTACTGTCCAAGCTCAGTACATCCCTTGGGAAGTCTGAATCCTGTCTCCACCTCATTCATCTCTTGGAATTTTCTAGGCCTTTTCTGCTGTCTCCGTCTGTTGACATCCTTCCCTTCTTGTTAAGGTTTCCAGAAAGAAGTCCCTCATCCACTGATGATCTTCCCCCCTTTCTGTGTGTTGCCAGTGCATCTCATCCTCAGGGCATCCTGAAACCCAGGGGTGGGAAGCAGATGCTTACATGCAGCCTGACATCCACCTGGAAGTTGCCTGTTATTTTGAAGTAGAAAACCTTGGCAAAGACACATATGTTTGTTCACTCAGTGAAAGTTGTAGTTGCTTAGTTGCGTCTGACTCTGTGACCCCAGGGAATAGTTCATGGAATTCTCCAGGCCAGAATACTGGAGTGGGTAGCCGTTCCCTTCTTCAGGAGATCTTTGCTTCCCAGGGATTGAACCCAGGTCTCCCAGAGTGCAGGCAGATTCTTTACTGGCTGAGCCACCAGGAAAGCCCAAGAATACTGGAGTGGGTAGCCTATCCCTTCTCCAGCGAATCTTCCCGACCCAGGAATTGAACCGGGGTCTCTTGCCTTGCAGGCGGATTCTTTCCCAGCTGAGCTAACAGGGAGGGTATTTACTCAATAAGTAGTCATAAGTGCAGTGTTCTGACTTTTTGCATTTCCTCCCCCTCTTTCTTTTCTAGAGCTCATTACCCTGGGACACTTACAGTAAAGGATGCTAGGTTGACTAAGAAGAAGCTGTGGTCTTCTGAAGATTTTAGCACTGTAAATGGTGATGTGGGTGCAGGCTGCTGGGGGCGTATATTGAATCAGAATTACATCAATGGCTACATGACTTCGTAAGTAATTAAAACTTTTAAAGGTTTTATTTTGAGAAATTTCAAAGCATAATAAGTAGAAAAAAGTACAATGGACTTCCATTGTCTCCCAACCTAAATTCAGTGATTATAAGCATTTGCCTTATTTTGTTCATCTATGCTATAGCTAACATGGGTCAGCTCTAGAAAGAAAAGGCAGGAAGCTGCGAACAGGAATAAAGCTTATTTTGGGGTCTGATATATTGTCTCAGACATGGTTGAGTTGTTTCCCTGGCCTGGTGATAGCTGTTTGTTCTTAGATGGTTTTGTTCCCTTACAGTCAGTTACTACTGAGACCCCTTCTCCGGGGCGAGCATTGCACTGTGGGCGGGCTTAGATCTCAAGGGGCTGAGGCCTTAAAAGGCTCCCCTTATGTCGGGAGAGCTCTGTGAGGGCCTCTCCCTCTGGGGACCCCTGCCCTGCCTGCCTGACCCTGGCAGTCGGGCTGTTGAGAGTTCTCATTGTAAAACTTTACAGCAGCCGAGTCAGGCCATGAAATTATGTCATGCAACTGGGCCATTAAGAAGGCTGACTGGCAAAAAGAAAGCAGGTATAGATAAAGTCTTTATCTGTGTTTGACTCGCATTTGTGCCATGTGTGGTGCTGGTAGGTCGTGACTCTTTTTCTGGTTATACAGTTTACAGCAGTAAAAATTGTACACCTCATATAAATTTGTGTTTTTTATTATATGATTCACTATAAAAATGATTGCATCCATCACTTGATTTTTCAAAATATGGGTGAACTTAGGCAACTTAAATTTTCTTGTTTTGGGTGGTAATTTTACCACTTACACATATTTGTATAAACTTTGCTAAGGTCTTTTATACTATAGGCTTCTAGACATTTACATTTTTATTACAAGCTGCTTTGGTGTTTCTCCTTTACCGAACAATCTTTTAGAACCATCGCTTGGAATTTGGTGGCTAGTTACTATCAGCAGTTGCCGTATGGGCGCTGTGGACTGATGACCGCCCAGGAGCCGTGGAGCGGGCATTACGCGGTAGAAGCCCCTATCTGGGTGTCAGGTATGGTTCCCCTCCGCCACTCATTCCTCGGCTCTCTGTCTGAGGGACAGAGCAGAGAGCGCCTGGAGGAAGTTGGTGTCAGGTGTGGTTCCCGCTCCGCCTCTCACTCCCTGGCTTTCTGTCTGAGGAACAGAGCAGAGAGTGCCTGGAGGGAGTCACAGAAACACTGCGTGTGTGTGTGCGCGTGCACATGTGTGCACACACACGTTAGTTTTAAGTGTATTTCTGTTTTAGCAAGACTTGTCCCAGTGTTTTGTAAGATTCTTTCGGGTAACTAAGCTACTCTCTATATTTCATTCTTGGTTAGTCTAAGACCAGGCTCTTTTTCCCAGTTGATGTATTTTTCACAGAGATTTGTAGTCCTGACATTATTCTAAACTCAGGTTGTTCTTTAATAAATATGAAAATGCTAAGTTTTGAATTTGTATATCCTGATTGGTTAACTCCTTAAATGTTGAAATAGTTGGTCCCACATTATTTCAATGAACTAATGTACTTTTATAATTTTGTCACTGTTTCTTGGGGGGGTTAATTTTGTCACTTCCCAAAATGAGACACGAGTCTCACTCAGTACATTTCTAGGACAAGCTATGGAGGTGCCTAATAAATAAGTATTGTGAAAATAAACTTGTTTAAAACCATAAAGCTTAGTTTTTGAAGTATTTTATTAACTTTTTGAAAACTATATTCTTTGTAGTTATATTAACGTGGTTTAAATAGAGATCAACAAAAACTGGGAGGAGATAACTTTATTTACTGTTGGAATAAAGCAGTTTTTCAGTAGTCTTGAACTAACAGAGTGTGGTTTATTTATTTTTTACCAGTCATTCTAAGAATATTCCCATAGTTATACCATTTAACTAGGCTAATTACTCAAAACTTGATGGCAAATATTTTTTCCAAAATAGAAATTAGCTGTTAGACTCAGTCATACTTGGGAAAGTTTTCCTTTTAACCTTCTCGGTTCTTTGGTCAATCTAATAATGGACAAAAGACAGATCACCAGGAAAAAAAAACACATTTAATTTACACATTTAATTTTGTACGTAAAAATATGGGACTCAAGTTTGCAGTCAGGCAATTCAGGCTTTATAAATGCCATCCTAAGCCAAGGAATGAGATAGGGACCTGGAGCTTCACAGGGGAAGAAGACCATTCATAGGAAGAGTAGAGCAGATATTTGCTCTGCCATGCAGACAAGTCTTTCAGATAAAAAGTTATTGCTGGTAATAGCTGTCTTTCTGGGCTGGGTCTTCTGTCTAGATTCTTTCAGGCAGTTGAAGGAGAGAGAAAACTTTTCTTTAGTCTTCTGGGTCTTGATTGCCAGCAGTTCAAAATAACACACATGCTAAAGTGGCACATTTTGGGGCGGCATATTCTGTTCTCTTTTCAAGTAAGTAGATAACTTTTTATTTCTGGAAGAGTCCTATTATCACCACTTTAATGTTATTTGGGTCTTTCTCTACTTTTCTGTAGCTCATACCACTCAGTTTACTCAACCAGGTTGGTATTACCTGAAGACAGTCGGCCACTTAGAGAAAGGAGGAAGCTATGTAGCTCTGACGGATGGCTTAGGTAACCTCACCATCATCGTTGAAACTATGGTAATTCTTTGTTGTTTTTGTTGCATTAATTCACTTTCTTAGCATTGGGGGAAAAAAGCATAAAACGTAACTGAACACCTTAAAAAAATAGAGGAGCTTTTCTTTCCGTGTAGGATCCCAGGACTGGGATGACCAGTCTGTGGCTTGACCCGGTCACTCTCTGGGCTGAGGGTCCACCTGTGCAAACCTTCTCTTCCTTTCAGATTCCTCCCAGGGGTGAAGGACCCAACTTCATGCCTTTTTTACCCATTTTACCCAGCTACGTGGAAATCTTTCTTGCAGCTTTGGTTGTAAAGAAATTCTGCCAGTTCTTCAAGTAGCTGAAGGGAAAGGGCTTGCTGCTGCTGCTGCTAAGTCGCTTCAGTCGTGTCCGACTCTGTGTGACCCCATAGATGGCAGCTCACTAGGCTCCTCTGTCCCTGGGATTCTCCAGGCAAGAGTACTGGAGTGGGTTGCCATTGGCTTCTCCAGAAAGGGCATGAGAAATACTGATATTCGGCTTGTCTCCCACAGATATTGTCGCCTTCACCTGGGAACTGGGAGGGAGGGAGTCCTGTGTTCTTGGCTGTGCCTACTTGGCCTGGAGTTTCTGTCAGTCCAGCCCAAGAGGGATAGGGAGGGACGGCTTGTGGTTTAAATGCCATATACTCTTGATGCTCATACTGAGTTTTAGTAGATTTTCTTGAATATTTCTGTATTTATAGTGTGCCCTTAGGATCATTTACAGACTTTAGCATTATTATTATTTAAATAATTTTCACCAGTTTCACTGGGAGCATATTTATGGAGCTCCTCACACTGACATTCTAGAAGCAGATCTCTCCTTTACTCATTAGATATGGTTTCCTTCAGTTCTTTGAACATTTTTAAATACCTGATTTAATGTCTTTGTCTAGGAACTATAATATCTAATAGGTAATGACTAGGCTTTCTCAGACATAGTTTCTGTCAACTGCTTTTATATCTGTATATGGGCCATTCTTTCCTGTTTGTTTACAAATATCATAATGATTTGTTGAAAGCTAGACACGTTACATAAAATAATCTGGACGCTCTGGACATCAGATTCTTTCTCCTCTCTAGCATTTGTGGTTGTTGCTTTTTGTCATGGTTGCTGCTGCTCATTTGCTTTGTGACTTTCCTGCACAGTTTCTGTAGTTGAATCTCTGCTCAGTTTTCTTAGCAGTCAGATCATGATGGTACAGCTGGCCTCATGTTTGGAGCTAGCCAGTGTCCCAGCCTCTGCTGACAGGCCCTGTGTGTGTAACGGGGCGTGCTTCAATGCCCAGGCGGGCCGTTTACAGCTCTGCCTTAGCTCTTACTTCCTGTCTGAGCCAAGCGCCCAGGGAGGCTTGAATTTCCCAGTAAAGCTGTCTGGGGCGACAGTTTTCTCTGTGAGAAGAGTTTTAACTATAATTTCATCTTCCTTTACGGATAAAGGGGTGTTCGGTTTGTCCATATCTTAGTGAGCTTTGGGTTTTTGTGTCTTCACGAAAATTTGTCCATTTCATTTACGTTGTTAAATTTCTCAGCACAAAGTTACTGCTGTTATTCCCCACTGTTCTCTTAATATATATATCTACTTTGTGTTGATGTCACCTTTCTTAATGTTCATAACTGCAGTTTGTATTTTCTTTCTTCTTATCCTAGTTTCCTGATGAGTCTGGCTAGAAGTTTATTCAGTTCTATTAATCTTCTCAAAGAGTCAGCTTTTGGTTTCTCAATTATACACTTTTGTTTTTCTAGTTTTGTTTGATTTATCCTTTCATCTCTATTATTTTCTTTCCTCTGCTTACTTTGTTTTTTTTAAATTGAATTAAAAGTTTTACTGAAATATAACTGATTTGCAATATTGTATTAGTTTCAGGTACACAGCATAATGATTCAGTATTTTTATAGGCTGTGCTCCCTTTAAAATTAATGCAATATAATGTCTATATTTCTCTGTGCTGTACAGTATACCCTTGTTGATTATCTGTTTTATACATAGTAGTTTCCATCTCTGAATCCCATACCCTATGCTTACTTTGGTTTTAATTTGCTCTTCTTTTGCTAGTATCTTAAGCTAAAATTTCTGTTTTAGTGGCTTCCCACAAATCCTGATGTGTTGCGTTTTTATTTTTGTAAGTTCAAAATTCTTTCTCGTTTCCCCTTTTATTTTTTTCTTTGAGACAAAGATTATTTAGAAATTTGTTATTTAGTTTCTAAATATTTGGGGATTTTTTCAGACATTTTTGTTATTCATTTCTGACTTAATTCTGTTGTGGTCAGAGAATAGACTTTGTGGAACTTGAATCTTTTTGAATTTATGGAGACTTCTATTATGGCTAAGAATGTGGTGTACTTTGGTAAATGTTCCTTGTACACATGAAAAGAACACATATTCTGCAGTTATGGATGAAGTGATCTATAGATGTTAATCCAGGCAAATTGTTTGATAGTTTTGTTAAATCACCTGTATCTTTGTTGATATTCTGTCTAGTTGTGTATCAGTTATTGAGGGGAGGTATTAAAATCTCTAATTACAATTTAAAAATTTCCCACAAAACCTGGCCCAGAACCTTATATTATTAAGTCCTCTGTGATTGTTAAATCCCGTAAAGTAGGAATGATGTCACAGACTTCCTTCGATCCACACCACAGTAATGATGGCTTTCCTGGTGGCTCAGATAGCAAAGTGTCTGCCTGCAATGCAGGAGACCTGGGTTCGATCCCTGGGTTGGGAAGATCCCCTGGAGAAGGAAATGGCAACCTACTCCAATACTCTTGCCTGGAAAATCCCATGGACAGAGGCGCTTGGTAGGTTATGGTACATGGGGTCACAAAGAGTTGAACATGACTGAGTGACTTCACTTTCCTTTTTTCCTTTACTTTATGGTAATGATTATTTTGAAAAAGTGATGTTGACAATGAGATTTGTTGTATATATTTAGCTGACTGCAGTTGTGCATTTGAAGGTTATACTTGGGTGAGATGCCTTCTCAGTGAAAACATCCCAAGCATTTCTTGTTTTTGGATGTATATCACTTAAAAAACAGCATAAGTTTAATCTGGGTTGCCATCAGATGACTCTGGAATTCAAAGTCTGACTCAGTCAAAACACCATTGAGTTTTGTTTTGAGTAGGTATAGGCAGTGTTGTTGTTGGTCAGTTGCTCAGTCGTGTCCGACTCTTTGTGACCCTGTGGACCGCAGCACGCCACGCTTCCCTGTCCTTCACTGTCTGCTGGAGCTTGCTCAAACTCATGTCCATTGAGTCGGTGATGCCATCAATCATCTCGTCCTCTGTTGTCCCCTTCTCCTCCTGCCTTCAGTCTTTCCCAGCATCAGGGTCTTTTCTAATGAGTTGGCTCTTTGCATTAGGTAGCTAAAGTATTGGAGCTTCAGCTTCAGCATCACTCCTTCCAGTGAATATTCTGGACTGATTTCCTTTAGGATGGACTGGTTGGATCTTCTACGGTCCAAGGGACTCTCAAGAGTCTTCTACAACACCACAGTTCAGAAACATCAATTCTTCGGTGCTCAGCCTTCTTTATGGTCCAACTCTCACACCCATACATGACTACCGGAAAAACCATAGCTTTGACTAGATGGGCCTTTGTTGACAGAGTAATGTCTCCTTTTAATATGCTGTCTAGATTTGTCATAGCTTTTCTTGCAAGGAGCAAGTATCTTTTAATTTCCTGGCTGAAGTCACAGTTTGCAGTGATTTTGGAGCCCTCCAAAATAAAGTCTGTCACTGTTTCTATTGTTTCCCTGTCTATTTCCCATGAAGTGATGGGACCAGATGCCATGATCTTAGTTTTCTGAACATTGAGTTTTAAGCTAACTTTTTCATTCTCCTCTTTCACTTCCATCAAGAGGCTCTTTAGTTTTTCTTTGCTTTCTGCCGTAAGGGTGATGTCATCTGCACATCTGAGGTTATTGATATTTCTCCCAGCAATCTTGATTCCAGCTTGCGCTTCATCCAGCCCAGTGTTTCTCAAGATATGCTCTGCATATAAGTTAAATAAGCACAGTGACAATATACAGCCTTGACATACACCTTTCCCAATTTTGAACCAGTCTGTTGTCCCATGTCTGGTTCTGTTGCTTCTTGACCTGCCTACAGATTTTTCAGGAGGCAGGTAATGTGGTCTGGTATTCCCATCTCTCGATGAATTTTCCACAGTTTGTTGTGGTTCACATAGTCAAAGGCTTTAGTGTAGTCAATGAAGGAGAAGTAGATGTTTTTCTGGAATTCTCTTGCTTTCTTGATGATAAAATGGATGTTGGCAATATGATCTCAGATTCCTCCTCTTTTCTAAATCCAGCTTGAACATCTGGAAGTTCACGGTTCATGTACTGTTGAAGCCTGACTTGGAGAATTTTGAGCATTACTTTGCTAATGTGTGAAATGAGTGCAATTGTGTGGTAGTTCGAATACTCTTTGGCAATACCTCTCTTTGGTATTGGAATGAAAACTGACCTTTTCCAGTCCTGTGGCCACTGCTGAGTTTTCCAAATTTGCTGGCATATTGAGTGTAGCTCTTTCACAGCATCAGTTTTAGGATTTGAAATAGCTCAGCTGGAATTCCATCACCTCCACTAGCTTTGTTCATAGTGGTGCTTCCTAAGGCCCACTTGACTTCTCACTCCAAGATGTCTGGCTCTAGGTGAGTGATCACACCACCGTGGTTATCTGGGTAATGACGATCTTTTCTGTATAGTTCCTCTGGGTATTTTTGCCACCTCTTCTTAATATCTTCTGCTTCTGTTAGGTCCATACATTTCTGTCCTTTATTGTGCCCATCTTTGCATGGGATGTTCCCTTGGTATCTCTAATTTTCTTGAAGAGATCTCTAGTCTTTCCCCTTCTATTGTTTTCTTCTGTTTCTTTGCAATTGATTGCTGAGGAAGGCTTTCCCTTCTCTCCTTGCTGTTCTTTGGAACTCTGCATTCAGATGGCGATACCTTTCCTTTTCCCCTTTGCCTATAGCTTCTCTTCTTTTCTCAGCTACTTGTAAGGCCTCCTCAGACAACCATTTTGCCTTTTTGCATTTCTTTCTCTTGGGGGTGGTTTTGATCATCACCTCCTGTATAGTGTTATGAACCTCTGTCCATATTTCTTCAGGCACTCTGTCTATCAGATCTAATTTTTGAATCTATTTGTCACTTCTGCTGTATAATCTTAAGGAATTTGATTTAGATTGTACCTGAATGGTTCAATGGTTTACCCTACTGCAATAAGCAGTTCAGGATCTGAGCCACAGTCAGCTCCTGGTCTTGTTTTGGCTGACTGTATAGAACTTCTCCATCTTCAGCTACAAAGAATATAATCAGTCTGATTTCGGTGTTGACCATCTGGTGATGTCCGTGTGTAGAGTCATCTCTTGTGTTGTTGGAAGAGGGTGTTTGCCATGACCAGTGAATTCTCTTTGCAAAAGTCTATTAGCCTTTGCCCTGCTTCATTCTGTACTCCAAGGCCATATTTGCCTGTTACTCTAGTATCTCTTAATTTCCTTCTTTTGCAGTCCAGTCCCCTGTGATGAAAAGGACATCAATTTTTGGTGTTAATTCTTAGTTCTGGAAGGTCTGGTAGGTCTCCATAGAACTCTTCAATTTTACCTTCTTCAGCATTAGTGGTTGGGGTTTAGACTTGGATTACTGTGGTATTGGATGGTTTGCCTTGGAAATGAACAGACATTTCACATTGTGGATGTGACTGGTGATGGAAGAAAAGTCTGATGTTTTAAAGAGCAATATTGCATAGGCACACACAATAGACATTCAACAAAGGTTTTGTTAGAAAAAGTCTTTAAAAATTTGAAATACATTTTTTTTCCCTTGCTTTATTTTATTTATTTATTTTATTTATTTTTATTAGTTGGAGGCTAATTACTTTACAATACTGTAGTGGTTTTTGCCATACATTGACATGAATCAGCCATGGATTTACATGTGTTCCCCATCCCGATCCCCCCTCCCACCTCCCTCTCCACCCGATTCCTCTGGGTCTTCCCAGGGCACCAGCCCCGAGCACTTGTCTCATGCATCCAGCCTGGGCTGGCGATCTGTTTCACCCTTGATAGCATACATGTTTCACTCTTTGTCACCTAGTGTGTGTCACTTCTGTTAATCTGGGTGCAGTAAATGACTTTCTCTTTAAAATGTCCTATGTCTCATCTAAATAACTTACATGACTTTTTTCTCCTTAGAGTCATAAACATTCCAAGTGTATACGGCCACTTCTGCCCTATTTCAACGTGTCACATCAGTTTGCTACGTTCGATCTTGAGGGTTCTTTTGTAAGTAAATAAGTGGAACTTTTATTTTGGCTTTGATTTGAGAATTTATATATTTTATCATGAGCTAGGAGGTTTTAAGTGAAATATTGTAAGCTATAAGAGTTTGCATATGCATCGTTAAATGCCTTGGTGTGTTCTCTTTGCTGACTGGTTTTAGTCAGGAAGTACAGAAGCCACCAGGAGGTAATGCTCTGAGTGGTTTTGAAGAATCCTGACAAAAGTCACTTGCATGAAGGTTGTTCTTTTTGGTAGAGCATCATTTGTGTAGTTGAGGAAGCTTTCCAGCACTGCTCTTTACAACATTCTATATAAAAACATACAAAATTCTTGTTATTTCTACCTATTGTCAGATTTGAACACAGAAATACATACAGTGCACTTTTTACTAATTGCATAAGCATTGTTTTTTAATGCCAGAAAATTCTTAAAAAGCTTTTTATATAGGTATAATAATAATGAGTATTTTTGAAGCAAAGATACAAATCTTTTTTAACATTTGCCAAAAATCTGCAGTGTTTGTAGGAAATAAAGTATTTGCTTGAATAATGTCTTCCTACTTTTGAAATGATTATTACTTAAGGTTTGAGCTGGGTCTTTGGGTAGATAGAGATGGAGTGCACATTGTCCTTGGTGCATTCTTGCTGGTACAGGTTTTGGAAGTCCTCCAAGAGAAGATGATGAATCACTCAACAGTGCTGTCCTTGTGTTTCCTTCTCAGAGTGAAATACCAGAGCTGCAGGTGTGGTATACCAAGCTCGGAAAACCACCAGAGAGGTTTCTCTTCAAACAACTGGACTCTCTATGGGTAGTGTTAAATAAATTCCTACAGTTTGAGCACTGCAGCATTAGAGGGGACAGAAATTTGATTAATGAATTAGTTTTTAATTTCATAATTGATTTATGGCTGAAGCATAATAGAGATAAAGTTGCCCCCCATTTTTTAAAATAGAAGGCCTCTTCAAGGAAGGATGTTTTGGTGGATGGGTTTGCTCTTGATGTATAGTTTGTCTTGGTGAATGGTACCATCACTTGGTTGCCCAGGTCAGAAATTTGAGTCTCATTTGAGACTGTCATTCCCACCCATTCTTTGAATACCCTCAGTGATCAAGTACAGACAGTATCACCCACATAGTTCTCTTGCCCATGCCTTATTCTCCATTCCTACTGCTCCTGCTTGTTCAGTTCCTCATTGTATCTCTCTTGGATTTCAGAAACTCTCTCTTGCTCTTTTAAGACTCTCTGCCAAACATCACACTGCTCCCAGAGCTGGATTTTGTCTGTCCTTTGCTCAAATGCCTTAATGATTTTGTCAGTTCACATTCCTTAGTGTAACATGTGACCTCATTAATACCTCATGAGGTAAAAGAATGCTTTCTTTTTCTTTTTCTTTTTTATTATTATTTTTAAAAGAATGCTTTCTTTTCGAAAGGCCTGTCCTACTAAATTGATCTTTCTTCTCACACTAAACTTCTTGCAATTTTCAGAGCATGGGTATGCCAAGTTAATTACTTCTGTGACTTTGTACATGATTTTTCTTCCTCCTGGGATGCCTTCTGTTTGTATTTTTATCATCCTTCAAGACTCAGCCCAAGTGTAGCTTTCTCTGAAGCCTTCCCACCAGTCTTAGGGTCACAGCCACCTGGGGATGTGTGTTTGCCTAGTAAGCACGTCCTTGCTGCACCGGATGCCTCGATGACTGAGTCCCCGCCTTATACATCCTTAAAGGTCCCTGCCTTTTTGTCCCAGGTGCCTAGTGTGGAGCTTAGTAAATGGTGGTTTCTCATCAGTAAATGTTTCAAAGACTGAATTGGTCCGTGCAAGCACATCACTTCACCTAATTGACACAAATCTACTTTTTCTGGTAATTATTAATGTTCTGTGACTCAACTAGTCACTATCAATAAATGAAGTAAGTGTAGCATCTACTTTTTGTACGACACATTGCTAGAAATAGTATCATGAAATTGATTTTCCCATAAGAAAAGTGTATCATTTAGGATTATTCCTAAGCCAGAATATGGTATTAGGTATGTCATAGATCTGACCAACAATCTATTAAAGCTAGGGTGTGATATAAACACATTTAATTCAAAGTAGAAAAGGAGAACTGCTCAGATTTCATGAAGTGGACCCACATTTAGTGCCAACATCAGTTATGCAAACGCTTTCACTGTCTTTAGAGGCCTGTATTTGCTGTAGGACACCTATGATGTAGGGAATATTTCTTCTGGGTCGCTCACTGAGCTTAGAACTTTATAAATATTGTCTCATTTAATACTCACACAGCCCTCTGTGGTAGTATTTTCTACTCATTTTAGAGATGAAGCGATTTTGGCTTTAAGAGATTAAATTGCCAAAACATAAACCTAGTTTGCTAATTGAAATATGTGTTGAGCATGTAATGAGTAGGTAGGGCTTTTTTTAATTAACAGTAAGGTTTCTGTGTTTAATAGCTGAGTCAACAGTAAGATTTTACAGATTTTTCTACCTTAGTGAAGTCCTAAAAAATAAATAAGCAGATCTCATAGGTAAATATATTGAATTCATACACAGGCTTTAAATATCTTACAGTCTAATGGAAAGGCATAGACTGATAGAAATAGATTTGGGGATCATCTGTTCCTTCTTCCTTGTATGAAGTGAAATTCTCTTAATATCCTTTCTAGAATGCAATTGTATAAAGTCTTCTAAACAACTTAAGAAAAAAGATTTCCAGGGCCTTGGTATTGAGTGTGTATATTAACAAATAATTAGGGACTTCCAACAGAAATCACTTTGGCATTTCTTAAGCTCGTTTTTTTAAAAAGCTATTTGACTCGTGTGAGATGAGCCGAGGCGCCTGGCTTGACCACAGCGTCATTTCTCTCTCAGCTCCTCGACAGCGGTGGCAGCTTCACGCTGGAACTGCAGGAGGATGAGCTGTTCACCCTCACCACGCTCACCTCCGGCCACAAAGGCAGCTTCCCATCGCCTCCGAAGTCCCAGCGCTTCCCTTCTGTCTATGAGGATAACTTCAACATTGGTAAGTCTTTGTACTGATACTTAACTTGGTTCCCATTTTCAGCAGTAATGGATAGATTTCTACCTATCAAACTGGTGCTAGATGGAGTCTGTAAGAAGTACATTGATTTAGTTCTAAGTCTGTATGTGGTAAAAGGGACCTAATTTTCTGTTACTTCCAAGTAACATCACAACTTGAGGGCCCTGTGATTTTCAGTGCCAGAAAAAATTTAGAGGTTATTGCTGGAATGGAAGTTGTACAGACCTTACTCAACTTACAGTAGGTTAGGTCCTGATAAACCCACCATAAGTTGAAAATACCGTAAGTAAAAAACGTGCTTCATGTACTTTGATATACTTAGCCCACCAAACCTGTTAACGCAGTCGGCCTACCTTCAGTGTGCTCCGAGCACTTACGTGACCCAGCAGCTGGGGAGAGTCATCTACCACAAAGCCCAAAGAGGTGTGGCGTGTCGCCTCTGATACTGTGAAGAAAGTGAGCCCAGGACGGTTGTCAGGGGCCAGAATGCTTCTCAGTGACTCTGTTGTTTACCCTTCGTGACTGTGTGGCTGACGGGGCTGTGGCTTTTTGCTGCTCACTGCCACTGCCCGCATCACGAGAGGGTGTGCTCATCAAAATTCAGAATTTGAGGTACAGTTTCTACTGAATGCATACCGCTTTCATACCATTGAAAACTTGGAAGTCAGGGCAGTTAAGAAACTTGCCTGGGGAACTGACTGAGCTAGACTTTGAACCCAGGTCTGCATGTTCCTGAACTCAGGATCTTTCCTCTTAAGCATTTGTGTGGATTGACTATGTAAAGTCTGTATGTCAGACTGATCATATTGATATTTAATAAAGATTACATTAAAGTCAGTACCTCTTTAATTACCTAAACCCTACCCTTTGACTGTTTATAAGTATCATTTCCCTGGTAGCTCAGTGTTAAAGAATCTGCCTGCCAATGCAGGAGATATGGGTTCAATCCCTGGGTTGGTAACATCCCCTAGAGAAAGAAATGACAACCCATTCCAGTATTCTTGCCTGGGAAATCCCATGGGCAGTTTGGCATGCTGCAGTTCATGGGGTCGCAAAGAGTTGGACACGACTTAGCAACTGAACAATAAAAAATATCAGTTGCCAATTTAAAACTTTTCAAAAGTATATTAGAATGTACCAGAAAACATTAGAGAGGAGAGATGCTGTAAGGATTTGATAACTCAACACACAATTTATTGTGTTCTGAACAGATTACCCGTTTTTTAGTGAAGCTCCAAATTTTGCTGACCAGACCGGGGTGTTTGAATACTACGTGAATATGGAAGACCCCGGAGACCATCGCTTCACGTTGCGCCAGGTTCTCAATCAGAGGCCCATCACGTGGGCTGCCGACGCCTTCAACACCATCAGCGTTATCGGGGATTACATGTGGTACGTAAAACTGACCTAGTCTTTACCGTAGATCTGGCGAAATAACCTTGTAATGTCATCAAGTACTTTCTGAAGCCAGGACTCCGCAGCAGCCCTCCTTGTCTGGGAACCTAACAGGTATGTGGTAACTGTTGAATATCACAGTGGGCACAGACCAGCCAGTTGTTTTGTTGTTGTTCGGCGTCCTTCCCTCAGATTTCCCCAATTTAATAGTAATCATTGCAGGATAAGATTTGGTTTTAATGTGAAATCTGAGGGCATTGGACCCAATTATAATTTAAAATTTATGTATAAGCAGACTTTGTGATATGCATGTTTTTAAGTTTTGTTTTTGCTGGAGAGCTGATATGTTGATCTGGTGTTGCCACCTGCTGGATTCATACTTGAATTACACTTTGCCTTTGTGCAACGTCTGTTTACAAGGTGACAGTAGATGGCAATAGTAAAAAGCAAATCAGCTTTCAGTTGGCTAGTGAATTTAACTAGTATACTTACACTGTGAAACATAAAATACAAGCATTTCAACCTCAGTGATAGTAATTATTAATGCAAAATCGCAAAATAGCCATGTCTGTAGCTTGGAAATCGGACAGGGAAAGGAAGATAATTTGGAAGAGAGCCTTGAATTGTTTATTTGAGGACTGCTGCAGAAAGTCTTTATCCCTTCTGCAGAGCCTTAATCTGTGTTATAAAATGAAGTTCTAGTCGAAAGCTCTGATATAAGTCTTCAGAAACTTTCAGTTATCCAAAGTTCCTGGAACCGTTATAGCACCATGAAGAATTATTAGGATAAAGAATTCTTACCTAATTTAGGATAACTTTGATGGATTATCTTTTTATACAACAGAAATACTGTTTATACAAGCATCTCTGTTCAGTTCAGTCGCTCAGTCGTGCCCGACTCTTTGCGACCCCATGGACTACAGCATGCCAGGCTTTCCTGTCCATCACCAACTCCCAGAGCTTGCTCAAACTCATGTCCATCGAGTCAGTGATGCCATCCAACCATCTCATCCTCTGTTGTCCCCTTCTTCTCCCACCTTCAATCTTTCCCAGCATCAGGGTCTTTTCCAATGAGTCAGTTCTTCACATTAGGTGGCCAAAGTATTAGAGTTTCAGCTTCAGCATCAGTCCTTCCAATGAATATTCAGGACTGATCTCCTTTAGGATGGACTGGTTGGGTCTCCTTGCAGTCCAAGGGACTCTCAAGAGTCTTCTGCAACACCACAGTTCAAAAGCGTCAATTCTTTGATGCTCAGCTTTCTTTATAGTCCAGCTCTTACATCCACACATGACTACTGGAAAAACCATAGCTTTGACTAGATGGACTTTTGTCAGCAAAGTAATGTCTCTGCTTTTTAATATGCCATCAAGTTTGGTCATAGCTTTTCTTCCAAGGAGTGTCTTTTAATTTCATGGCCTGCAGTCACCATCTTCAGGGATTTTGTAGCTCAAGAAAATAAAGTCTCTCCATGTTTCCACTGTTTCCCGTCTATTTGCCATGAAGTGATGGGACCGGATGCCATGATCTTAGTTTTCTGAATGTTGAGTTTTAAGCTAACTTTTTCACTCTCCTCTTTCACTTTCATCAAGAGGCTTTTTTTTAGTTCCTTTTCACTTTCTGCCATAAATGTGTAATCTGCATGTCTGAGGTTATTGATATTTCTCCTGACAACCTTGATTCCAGCTTGTGCTTCATCCAGCCTGGCATTTCACATTATGTACTCTGTATATAAGTTAAATAAACAGGGTGACAACATACAGCCTTGACAGACTCCTTTCCCGATTTGGAGCCAGTCTGTTGTTCCATGTCCAGTTCTAACTGCTGCTTCCTGGCCTGTATACAGATTTCTCAGGGAGGCAGGTAAGGTGGTCTGGTATTCTCATCTGTTGAAGAATTTTCCACAGTTTGTTGTGATCCACACAGTCAAAGGCTTTGGTGTAGTTAATAAAGCAGAAGTAAATGGTTTTCTGGAGCTCTCTTGCTTTCTTGATGATCCAATGGATGTTGGCAATTTGACCTCTGTACTAGACACTTTATCTGGATATTCTGGTCATGTCAGTGGGCTTTTTGATTTCCTTTTTTTTTTTTTTTTTTTTAACTAATGATCTTATTGTAAGACAGGTGACTGAGCTTATTTGTCTAAGGGATGGGCCTTGTTATATTTTGACCACTAGTCTGGAAGGCAGCTGCCATAGATAACCTTTAACTTTGTGGGCCAACCCTTATCCCCCATGCCTGTGAATATTCTACATGAAGTTCTCTCTGAAACCCAAATCTTTTGTTTCTGACTGAGACTCTGGAAAAGTTGAGAGAATTTCATTGTAGTAGAGAGATGATATAGAACACCATCCAAGGATTAACCAAAGCTCTTCATAACTTTGAAGGTTTTGCAGTATTTACATAGCAGTACTGAATCTTACTATTGCAGTGGGGAAGGAGGTAGGGAAGGGGAGGGTGAAGTGAAGTGGGGAGAGAAGGAAAGAGTGACATATTCTGAAAGAAAAAGAACCAGGAAATCGCAATCACGCACATCGAGAGAGGACTGCTTCAGTCCTTCTTACGCTCCACCCTCCTCCTGTTTTTTCACTGCTCAGGAGTACGCCGCGACCCTCGCCTGTGGCCAAACCCGAGCCACACTTCTGGGCCTGATTCCAAAATCTTTTAAAATTTGCTCTCATCCTGTTTACTTTGTGTTGCTTCTCATTTTCCTGTTCTCGGTGCAGGGGAGCCAGATCTGTTGAGAGACGCACAGGCATCCCACGTTCATTTCTGCCCTCTGGCCGTGATGCCCGGTTATTGCAGGGAGCGGAGGGAGTGAAAGCTGGGTAACACTGAACGCTGGCCTGTGCTTCCCATGGCTGCTTTATGCTGAAGGCAGCACCCTGCCTGCCTTACAGACTGGGAACCTGAGGCATGGGGTAAGATTGTTCAAGATCCCACACTTTTAAATTCCAGAACCAGGGCAAGAGGCCAGGTCTGTCCTGTGCTGGAGCCCCTGCTCCTTGGACTTCCGCTCACAGCCTTGTTTTAATCACTGTCTGCTCCCTGAGGGCAGGAAACAGAAAGTTAGCAGAGTGTATCCGTAGTGCTAGTCCAGTCAGTCAGCTCTACGCATGCAGGGCGCCATCAGTTCTTAGAACTGTGTTTAGGACAGAACTTCCCTCACATTTAGACTTAGTTAAGTGTCAGCACAGTAATTTGACTATAGAGGGTGGACTTTCCCAAAGCTACTTCAGACTTTCATCTCATTAGCAAGCTTTGGCTGGGATCTGAGGACAATCACAAAACTATCTTTTTTCTGAACAGACCTGAACTCTGAATCCTTTTGATCAAATTTACTTAATATGTTGGCTGGTTTTTATTCTCTCAGCACTTCTGAGGGGTTATGATTATGGAAGATGAAGCCAAACTTTTATTCTATTTTATTCATTATCTGTAAAATTGCCTGTAAGTTCTGATGCAAGAATCGTTTATTATGTGATGTAAAAAAGGAAAACATTTGATCTTCTCTCACTCTCACACTAAATAGAATGAGTTTATGGTGCTGACAGCGTCCGATGAACCAACAGAGAGGTAGGGGATTTAAGGAGCAAGTCCGATCCCAGGCGGTTTCATGCTGGTGGTAAAGAGAAGAGCACCCTTTGCAGTGGGAGGACATACAGGACAGACTGGGCTTTAGCTACTTAGCATTTGATCTTCCTGTAAAGTAGCCCAGCTTTGATTAAACGATTAAATGAGGATTTTTCTGATGGTTGTGTACCTGTTGTAGGTGCTTCTTTTTTATATTTTCCTTTACAAAGTAACATTTCACTGCAAAATTCACTGATGAAAAATGTGAAAACCACATAATTCTAGATCTATTCTCCCCATTTCGATAAATGTATTTCTTGGCATTCTTAGTTTTAGATAAATTGCTTGCTTTATTGCTTGGCTGTGTGCAAGCTAATTCTTTCCCATTTGCACTTCAGATTTGAATAGGAGGGGAATTGTTTTCAAAGGTCATGTTGGATTGGGGTGATTATGGGCTTCCCTGGTGACGCAGAGGTAAAGAACCTACCTGCCAGTGCAAGAGATGTGGGTTTGATCGCTGGGTCAGGAAGATCCCTTGGAGAAGGCAATGGCAACCCACTCCAGTAGTCTTGCCTGGAGAATTCCATGGACAAGGAAGCGTGGTGGGCTGCAGTTCTTGGGATCACAAAGAGTTGGACATGACTTAGCAACTAGACAACAGCAAATCACTGCAAAGGAAGTCTGGTTGCGTTTGTGAAAGGAAGCCGGAGAAGAGCTCCTGGTTGGCTGAATCCTTCTCTCCCTTTGATACACTCTGTCAGTCAGCACTGCCAAAACCGGGATTTTACTGCCTGTTCATAGAGGTAACCTGTAGGGGAAAATGGCTCTCAGAGTGAGGTTCCTGGACCTGCAGCATCAGCGTCACCTGGCAGTCTGTTAGACACACAGGTTCAAGGGCCCACCCTAGACCTGCTGAGTCAGACCCTGAGGGTGGGGCCAGCAGGCAGAATCGAACACCCCCTCCAGGGTGATTTCCGTGGGGCTCAAGTCTGAAAATGCCGCTGTAGAGTCAAGGTAGAGTTGACTCTGACTTGACAGAGAAAATAATTTTAGATCTTTCTTCTGTCATTTCTAAGTCTTGTTATGGTTAAATGTAAAAATCAGCCTCGAAGTAACTTTTCCCAGAGGCTCCTAATATGTAGTCTTCACTGTTTCTCTTTGCTGATGTAAATGTAATAAACCTTTTTGCTCAGGCTTACATGGAAACCTATCTTTTATGTATTCCTAGAAAAAAATGGATTCTTATTATATTCTTAGAACGAGAAGTTATTTTATTATAGAAATACAGGAAATGCATTCTTAGGAAACTTGAAAACAGTATTATTTTCCAACAGTAAGTCATTTAAGAGAGGCAATGAAATGACTTGACTTTAGTCATGTAAAATTTAAAACCATTACTGGGGAAGGTTCTTGAAGCCCATACCTGCTGTTAATGTGGACTTAGCGAAACACATACCCCCTCAATTAGAAGTCTGGAAGCGTGTGACGGTGAGGTGAGCGTTGGTGCTGCATTTGCAATGACATAATTAACAGCGCTAACACTCTGATTCTGCAGGTCCAACCTGACTATAAAGTGCGATGTGTACATAGAGACCCCTGAGAAGGGAGGCGTGTTCATTGCTGGAAGAGTCAATAAAGGTGGTATTTTGATTAGAAGTGCCAGGGGGATTTTCTTCTGGATTTTTGCAAATGGAACCTACAGAGTCACAGGCGATCTAGGTAAGTGGTTTTTTCTGTAGCGCATGATTTACTATGTGATACGTTGCTGTGAGTGTCTGCTTGTTACCTGTGGGAGTAATGAAATACCTCACCATGTTTGAGCATCTAATTGGGAAGAGATTCAATGTGTGTAAGCAAACACCAAACGATTCCAAATTATAGTGTTAATTAATTAGTACAGAGGCAGCCCTGTGAAAGAGGAAATTGTGCACAGCCTCTCGGGTACTGCTGACTTGAGCTAGGCTGGTAGAGTAGGGCGTGGGGGTAAGGAGAGAATACTCAGGAAATTTAAAAAAAAGCAGAACTATAAGAATGTTGCTGTTGTGCTTATGGAAATATAAAGGGAAGAATTAACTTGCTTAAAATGGACATACCCTATTTCCTAATTTAGTCAATAACTTGAAAACAGCTTGACTTTATTATTCATCTTAACAGTCTCTGTCTTATGTATAATAGTATTTTATCTAGAATAGGTACTTAGAATCTGTTCAAGTTGAATTCCACCCACTTCGCTTTGGTTTGGGTACACACCACTCTGTTGAAACTAGATCTTATAGCTGACTCTTTCTGATTCAAAGTCTCTTGACTTTCATCCTGCATTAATAAGAAGTCTTCTTTCCTATTGTTTTCCCCCTTTGCTTCTTTCTTAGGTTAAAGGGCTCCAATGATAAAATAGAAGTTAAAGAGTGAGTGGGTAATAAGGATATTAGAATAGAAATTGCATAATCATAGCATGACTGGTCTGGAAGGTACCTCGAATTTTCCAATCCAAAAGAGAGTGCCAGAGAGGTTAATTGATTTGCTGAAGGTCTCAAAATGAAGTAGTGGAAAAAGTGGAACTAGAGATTTAAGTCTGTCTTCAGTCCCCACTGCCCTGTGTCTTAAACTGCCCATTGAACATCTCATCCTGGGTTTCTGTCAGGCATTCAAATATAATACATTCAAAAATTGACATTATTTTCTCTCTAATTCTCTAATGTCAGTTACACTACCTGGAAGTCTTATGGTAGTTTTTTTACTGTTCCTGCTTATCTTCCATATCCGGTCTGATCAGGTATACATACAGACCTGAATATACATGCTAAGGCATCGTGTACCCTGCTTGATTTGTAAGTTTATTTTGCTCATTCTCTTGTGAGCTCATGTATTGTATATGGCTCAGGGTAGGATCTCTGCATGTTGAATGCATTCCTCAATGAAGGATGTTTCTTGTTTTAAATCAGTTGTAGATCTTGGAAATGTCGATCTTTATTATGACTGACTTTACTACATACGGATGCTCCTAAGAACCCCCAGTGAGTTATGTGATTCAGTGATTTAGATTTTAAAAATATGTCAACTAGGATAATCTTTTTGTGTTACAGCTGGATGGATCATATATAGTTTAGGACATGCTGATGTTACAGCAAAAAAATGGTATACACTCACTTTAACTCTGAATGTAAGTATTGCCGATTCCAGTTCCTGGAGGTAAAATGTTCTTTTCTTGTGTCTTTTTTTTTTTTGGTTAACGTTTTATGTTATCAGATGAGACTGGGAAAGTGTGATAAACAGTGGAAAACAGGCGGAGAACCTGCCGTGATACCAGCAAACCAAGTCCTTGGGGTGCTAGCGTGTGTCTGGGTTGTTTCACCTTTGTGAACCTCTGTGTCCTTATCTTTAAAATGGAAGTAAGCTCTGTGGGTTGTTTGAGAGTTAGATGATTATTTTTTTTCATTCGACACATTTTTATCAAGTGTCTACTGTAGGTACTATTCTAAATACTAGGGATACAATAGTAAACTAGACAGACAAGATTCCTGTTCTCTCAGAGCCTATGTTCTACTGGGACAGGAGTTATTAAGCTTTTTTTTTTTCTGTAAAGGGCCAAAGAGGAACTGTTTTAGGCCTTGAGCGCCCTATGGTCTATTTTGCAGTTCTTCAGCTCTGCTTTTGTAGTGAGAGTGGAGCCTTTGACAGTAGGTGGAGGAACGGGGGTGGCTGTGTTCCACTGAATTTATAAAAATAGGTGGCTGGGCTGTGGGCCAGGGCTGGCTGACTCCTGCTATAAATAAGCAAATAAAACTGTGAAGATAAAAATGGGATAATGAGATAAAGTGGCTTCCCTGCCAGATTCTCCAGATAGCAGTCAGGGAAGGCCTCTTGGAGGTGGTGACCGAGCTGAGGTCTGAGCGGAGGGCGCGCTCTGACGGGCCGGGTGGGAGCGGCGGTCGGAGGCTTGGGCAGCCGAGTCTGGAGCTGAGGCGGGGAGACGGGCGTTTGTGCTTAATGCAGTTTGTGTGCTGGAGCCCCGGGCTCAGTGTAATAGTCACCAGTCCCTCAGTGGTCAATAAGCACTTTCAGAGCTGGAGCTGGATTGCTGTGAGGTGTGCAGTAATGGGAGCGTATGTGGCTCTGCATGTGGAGTTGGGCAACTCGAATTCAGGTCTGAGCATCGCCGGTAAATCTGTGATTCTGATTGCTCGTCGCCATGTCTGCAGCCATAAAACACAAGAACTAAGTGAAGGCCCATTCCATTATAAGTGTAGGACTCAAGAGCAGATTTTATTCTGACTCCACCTAGTGCTTCGGATCTTCTGCTTTTCACCCTTTTGAAATGAACTAGTTTTAAATGTGGCTGGAAGGAGTGTGTTGTGAACGTTTGCTCACAAGCAAGTTGTAATAATGGTAAGAGCTGTGTGCCAGGCGCTTAGCTAAGTAGGAAGGGCAGCGGCTGAGCAAGGTGTTAGCTTATCTTTCTCTGTCAGTGACCAGTACGTTGTTCCTGCGAATATTTCTCTCTTCCATCCACTCCCCCTGCCCCTACCAGTCACCAGTTTAAATGCTGGTTACTGTTTTTCTAACATAAGGGTGAGCTTTTGATATGACCTCGAAGTGATATTCTGTACATGAGGATAAAACAATAAAATGAAGGTTAATTACTCTTCTCTTGGCTGGGCTGATGCTCCTTAATGAAGACCTTAAATAAACATCTTGGCCCCTGTAGTCCTGTCTGAAGAGCTGGTAGCTGTAAGCTACAAAGGATGTAATTGCAACTACGTGTATAAGAAATGTGTTTTATTTTAGTGAGCTTTTGTCTATAATATTGTCATAATGTTATGAAAAGTGTTACATTCCTGCAGATTTTACAGCATTTTGGGGGAGTACAGGAAATATTGAGGTATTCTTGTGCCTTGAGAACTGTTTATATAAATAGATGAGAATTTCCTTTGGGAAAATTTCCCCTGCATTTCAAACTTCTGCTCAAAGTTGTGGGATCGTTTTGCCTTGATGAGTCTTGCGTGAGAAGAATGTTTGCTGCACTGAGTGGGTGGGCCCTCCACTGAGCAGCAGGCTTCAGAGGACCGTTTTCCCGTGTCTCTCTCCTCTCCAGGGTCGCTCCTCCTCCGGCAAACTGAATGGCAAGACCCTCTGGAAGAACATCTCTGTGAACTTCCCAGGAAACGGCTGGGCCGCGATTGGGACTCACTCCTTTGAATTCGCGCAGTTTGACAACTTCCGTGTGGAAGCCTCGCACTAATCCACAGAGGGCCACGGGACACTCTGCACTGTCCTTCTTTTTGGTTTTGGTTCAGAGCCAATTCTCGTTTTGATGATCAATATAGGAGCCTTTCAGAGGCGAAAAGTAATGAAGAGGAAATGGGGAGAAAAATATATTTTTGCTGAGCCTCTTGAAGATTATTTTAGAACTAATTCCAAGGGGAAACAGATGAAGCTTTAACATGACCGGATGTGTCCCATACAGAGGACATGAAGTACACGGGTCCCATCCTTGGGCATGGCTAGGGTGTTAGACCCCGAGGCCTTGTGTTAATGCCGAGGGAGCTTTCGTCATCTTTCTTGCCCGTGCAGATGGCCAGGACGTGCTCGTCCCGGCGGTGTGTGTTCACGCTCCCCGTGTGTCCTCATCGCGGGCCGCGCTGCCCTCATAGGAAGCTGCAGACCCTGGAAGCACTGCTGTGCGGAAACCACTCCAACATGTTACGCCTGCACTCTGAAAAGTATTTTTTCTTTTCCTTTTTAAAGTGATATATTTTTGAATTATGATGAGTGAGATGATTTGAAAAATAACTCATTAATAACTACCTCTAAAGATATTTCTACAGTAATAAATATTAGCAGATTAATTGGGTTACCTGCATTTTTTTGGGGGGTGTCCAGCGTTTAGTCTTGTGACCCTTACAACTCTGTGAACGTTTTCCCGGGTGGCTGGAAGGAGGAAGAAAGCTCCCTGGCATGTAGCCAGTGCTGTTAGTGGGTCCAAAGGTAAAATTGTAGCACATTTTTTGTTTCATTTCTTTGTGGCTTTCTGGTCTGACTTCTCTTCCGGCATTGGTGACAAACCAAAATAACTAATGAATATTTCCATCTCCTTGTGCCTGGAAGATGATCACCTAACCTTTTGCTGGTTTATAGAACTGGATCATCCTCTAATATTTTGTTGTGGTTAGAAGTATTTATTTAATTGAAGTACAAATATGTTCAAGTGTAGGTGAGAATGTTTCTCATGCTTTATAATTTATATCTAATCATTAGTGTACCCCCTTGAAGCAAATTAGTTATTCATGTGGATAAAATAAATTTTTTTTTAATAATGAAGGTTTAAAAGTTCATTGAACTAATTCTACAGTTTTGGAATTTATAATGATTTAATGTAGGCTAAATTGACATGAAGTTTTGTATTACCATTAGAGACAAGAAAGTAAATTTTAGAATAAATCAGGTTACAGAGGAAAATTTTTAAATTAAAACCAGTTTAAGTGATTTCCAGTTTAGGTCACTACATATTTTTTAAAATTAACTTAGGTATAATTTACATATAGTAAAATGTTTGCATTTTAAGTGTTCAGTTCCATGAGTCTTGGTAAATGGATAAACCAAGATATCAAACGGTTTCATCGCTCCAGAAAGTTCTCTCTTACACCTGTGCAGTCGTTTACCGTCACCCCACCCTGATCCCAAGCAATCACTGATCTGATTTCTGTCACTGTTGATAAAATTTCCTTGTTCCAAAACATTATAAAAACGGTATCATACACTTTGTACTCTTTTACGAATAATTTCTTTTACTTATCCTGAAGTTTTTGACATTTGTTTATGTGCTATGTATATCAATGATTTACTGTTGAAGGGGTATATCACCATTTGTTCCCCCAACTTTCAGAATTACAAATAAAGTTGTTATGAACATTCGAGTACAAGCTTTTGTCTGGACGTATGTTTTCATTTTTCATGGGCACATGCCAAGAAGTGAAATTGCTAGATCTTAATGGGAAGTGTGTGTTCAACGTTATAAGAAACTATCAAACATTTCCAGGTTAATTGTATGATTTTGTACTCCCATTAGAAATGTTTGAGAATTTCAGTTGCTCTATATTCTTGTCAGTGCTTCCTGTTATTATTACTTTTAATTTTAACCCTTTCTTGTGACTCTGTAGTAGGTTCATTAGCTGCTAGGCATCTTTTCAAGGGCTTATTTCCCATTCATATATTTTCATGAAGAGTTTGTTCAGATCTTTTGCTCGTTTAAAAAATATGGTTCCTTGTCTTATTATTGAGTTGTAAGAGGTCTCTGTACATTTCAGGCACAATTGTTTTCTAAACTCAGATATGTATTTTGTAGATTTTTCTTCAAGTCTATATCTTTTGAAAAGTACAAAATTTGAATTTGGAAGTCCAATTTGTAATTTTTTTCCTTTTATGATAGGTGTGTTTTTGGTGTCCTAAGAAATCTTTGGCCCAAGTTCACAAGGATGTTTTCTTCTTTGTTGTCTAGGGTCTTAGTGTATTTAGTTTTTGTATTCAGATCTGTGATCCCCTGTGCATTACTTTTTGCTATATGAAGAGAGATGAAGATTGAGGTTCATATTCTTCCTGTGTGAATATTCAGTTTCTCCAGCATCATTTGTTGAAAAGACTTCCTTTGTCAAAAATCAATTGACCATACATGTGTACAACCAATAATAGACTCTCTATTCTGTTCTACTGATATGTATGTCTGTCTTTAGGCAAATACCACATTCTCTTCATTAGCAAACACCCTTTCCAACAACACAGATGACTCTACACATAGACATCACCAGATGGTCAGTACCGAAATCATATTGATTATGTTCTTTGCAGCTGAAGATGGAGAAGCTCTGTACAGTTAGCAAAAACAAGATCTGGAGCTGACTGTGGCTCACATCATCCACAAAATTTGGGCTTAACTTGAGGAAAGTAGGGAAGACCGCTAGGCCATTCACATATGGTCTAAATCAAATCCTTATGATTATACAGTGGAGGTGACTAACAGTAAAATGTGAGCTCAGCTCATATCCTCCAACTTTGTCCTTCAAAGTTGTTTTGAATAATCTAGATCCTTTACATTTCCATCAGTTTTTGACCCATATATTCCTACAAAGTCCTTCCTAGAATTTTGATTGGAATCACACCAGCATTACAGATGGGAAGAATGGATATCTTAATAATGTCGACCCTTCAATCTGTGATCATGTTCCATCTCCATGTTTTGAGACTTTCTGTCGGCAATTTCTGTAGTTTTCACTGTATAGTTTTTATGCATATTTTATTTATCCTGAAATATTTTGTTTTTTGATGCTGTTGTGAATGGTGTTCCCCCGTATTTTATTTTTCAGTTCTTTGTTGTGCAGACATCAAAATACAGCTGATTTTCTCTTGTTGACCTGCAGTTCCACCACATTCCTAAATTCACTTATTTTAGCAGCTTTTAAAAAAAAACAAAATGTTTAGAATTTTCTACATAGATAAGAATATCTGTGAATACAGATAGTTTTACTTCTTCCTTTCTCGTAGGTCTGCTTTGTTCCTGGTGTCGTACTGCACTGGTTAGGACTTCCAGTACAAGGTAGGGAAGACGTGGCAAGAACCGATGTCCTTGCTGTATTCCTGATCTTAGGGAAGAAGTGTCTTTTGTCATTAAGTGTGATGTTAGCGATAGTGTTTCTTTTCTATAGATTCCCTGTATCTAGGGAAAGTTACCTTCAATTTCCAGTGTGTGGAGAATTTTATTGTGAATAGAGATTCAATTTGTTAATAAGTTATATGATTTTTATGTACCTAATAAGATAGTTATATAATTTTTCTCCTTTATTTTGTGAAGATGGTATTTCATGTTTGATTTTTAAATATTAAAACAATTTTGCCTTCCTGGATATATCATGATCAAGTGGTGTTTATTACCCTGTTTATATTGTAGAGAATTTGATTCCTTGGTATTTGGTTAAGGGTTATTATGTTTATGTTTACGTGGAATATGGGTCTAGTTTTTTTTTTTTTTTTAATGTCTTTGTCTGGTTTTAGTACCAGCATGATGTTTTATAAACTCAATTGGCAAGTGTTCCCTCCTCTTCTTTATTTTGTGAAAGAGTTTGTGAGTTTCTTAAATCTTAGATGGAGTTGATGGTTGTATCAGTCAGGTTGCCTGAGGAGGCAGAAGCTACACCAGGAAAAACTTTGCATAGAGAGTTACTGCCTAGTAACAGGATTACCTTCTAAGAGGCAGAGAGCCCTGAAGAATACAGACGTGCAGCTCTGGAGATAGTCGCTTTCCTGGCCTGGCAGAGTCCTTGAGGAAGGAGCACACCTGGAGGAGGGTTTCCAGGCAAGGCCGAGATTCAGGTCTCTCTGGAGGTGGCGTGGCCGTGGTTCTGTGGATGGCCCAGAACCTCTGAGATGGTGCCGCTGTAGCTGGCAAGCAGCAACCTGGCTTTGGGGGTGGACTTGAGACTCACCGGGAAGCCGCCTCCTGGAAGGCTGCTGAACTTCAGAAAGTTACCCTTTGAGGCACTGGTGGAACTTTTCTGGGAAAACTGCTGGCGTGTTGGTGAAAATACCTGGCGGGTCAGGACCACTGGTTGTCCCAAGCCCTCCCTGGAGGGGAGGCATCACAGGCTGTCCCCGAGGCTGCGGTGAGTCACTCGCCGCAGGAGCAGGGAGAAGAGAGCGCACTGTCTTGGGGATGGAGGCTCCTTGCTTCTGAATGTCCCCGTGGTACCCGCCTGGCTCTCTGGCAAAAGAAGGCGTTTACAGGCCCCAGTCCCAGTGTCACAAAGCAGGTCAGAGACTTAACCAGAAGCAGAGTTCTCCAATTTTTAAATGTCTCATGTCAGTTCTGGCAGTTTGTGTTTTTCAAGGAATGTCTACATTCTGTGTAAGTTGTCTGTGGCATAAGCTGGTTTATAGCGTTTCTTTATCGTCTCTAAGACACTCCTGGTAGGGCCAGTCTCTGCCTGTTCTCTTTACTAGTATAGTTGGAGTGTGTCAGTTATCTTTCAAAGAGCCAGCTTTTGATTTCTTAGATTGTTTTTTCTTCCTTTGCTTCTTTATTTTCTGTTTTATTGATTGCTGCTTGTACCTTTGTTATTTATTTTCTTCAACTAACTTTGGGTTTAAGTTTTCTTTTTTCTAGCTTCTTATGATGTCAGCTTAGATTTTTGATTTTGGATCTTCTTTTTCATAAATATAGGCATTTGATACTAAACTTTTCTCTAAACACTAGTTTAGCGGCATGTCCCATATTTGGATATGTCATGTTTTCATTTTCATTCATTTCAAAACGGTGTCTAATTTCCTTTGTATTTTCTTTTACCTTCGGGTGAGTTAGAAGCGCAGTGTTTTCCTCTGGCTGTGGTGCGTGGCGTGGGGTCCCCATTCCCCAACGTGGGGTTGAACCGTGACCCCCACACTGTCAGGGCAGAATCCTAACCGCTGGATTGCCAGGGAAGTTCCAGAAGCGTGGTGTCTAATTTCCAATTATGTGAGGATGTTTTAGATTTCTTTGTTTGTTACTGACGTTAAACTTCATTTTGTTGTGGGTCAGAGAATATGCTATTTGATTTCAGTTATTTTAAATGTATCTAAACTGGATTTATGAACTGATTTGTCTTAGCCCACATACCCTTGAAAAGAATACAGATTGTATAGTGAGTGGCTATGATGTTTTAAAATATTAATTGTTGTGTTGATTGATGGTCTGGTTTCAGAAGTCTAAGCCCTTATGGATTTTCTGTCCACCTTTCCATCAGTCATTGAGAGAGGAGTGTTAAGTCTCCAAATACAGTTGTGTATTTTCTCCTTCCCCTTTCAGCTCTGGCAGTTTGATAGTTTTGGAGCTTTTAGAACTTTGTCAGGGCAGGTCCAGAGTAGCCTCTACGCCAGGTCTGGAGTACTCCTTTTCCTGGGGCACGGCATTCTCTAGGAGTTGAAAGAGTTCTCCACTCTAGAGCTCCACTATTGTTTGGCTCTGGAACACCTCCCACCTCTGTGAGAATTTTACTAGTTGGTCAGCTCACAGGTCCTTGGTCACTGTTCTTCCCCTGCTGACTCTTTGCCTGGCCCATGGAACTTCACACTATGAATACAAAGGTTGGTCCGGAGCCGGAGACGCAAATGGGCCCCTCTGCGGATTTCTGGGCCTCTTTTCCTGCGTAGCTGCTTTCTCTCTGATGCTCTGCACTGCAGACTGGAGGTGTCTGGGCCTCCTTGAACTCTGATCCATCTCCACCGCTCTACACGACCCCGCCTGGGGAAATGCATTCCCTGCATTTCCCCTCTGTGCACTGGAACCTGCTAAACGCCTCCACAAGGAAACTGGGGAACACAGGGCTTGCCTCACTGATTTCCGCTCTTTCAGGGATCCCAGTGCTGGGATGTGTTGTCGACTCCGAAACTCTTGCTTACAGCGGGAGGACGGGTCCATTTCCAGATAGTGTTCTTTCATGGCTGAAAAACTCTCCCCTCGTTCAGCTCGATAGTTAGCCTTCACGAGTCTTTGTCCAAAATCTTAACGCTAATGGTATGAACACCCTACTTATTACGATTTTGATGTTGTTTCAGGTGGCAGCTTGATCTTCTCCAGCAGCTTTTAGCTTTTTAGGTAGAGAATGTCTCATGCTTCTTCATTCCGTGTATTGGTGCCCAGCAAGGACTTGATTTCCGGTTAGGTTTGATTTGATATGCTGTGCTTTCTTATGGCTCCTGGTAACCATGAGCTGGATTTATTAAAGCAGACACCAAGTCTCTAGATAAAAACCCTCTGTAAATGGCTGAAGTTACTTCACACACTGTCTGAGCTGCCAAACAGCACACACTGGGCGGCTTACACACAGCAGACGTTTATTTGCTGTAGTTCCGGAGGCGGGGGAGTGTCCAAGATCCAGGCCCCGCATGCTCGCTGTCTGGTGAGGACTCCTTTCCTGGCTCATAGCAGCTCCTTCTCACTGAGTCCTCAGACAGCAGAAGGGGCTAGGGACTTCTTTTATGAAAATAATAATCCCCTACCCTCATGGGATTCTCTGCAAGGAGATCCAACCCTTCTATCCTAAAGGAAATGAGTCCAGAATATTCATTGGAAGGACTGATGCTGAAGCTGAAGCTCCAATACTTTGGCCACCTGAGGGGAAGAACTGACTCATTGGAAAAGACCCTGATGCTGGGAAAGATTGAGGGCAGGAGGAGAAGAGGATGGTAGAGGATGAGATGGTTGGATGGCATCACTGACTCAATGGACATGGGTTTGGGTGGGCTCCGGGAGTTGGTAATGGACAGGGAGGCCTGGCGTGCTGCAGTCCATGGGGTCGCAGAGAATCAGGCATGACTGAGCGACTGAACTGAACTGCCCTCATGACCCAATCGCCTCCCAGAGGCCCCACGTCCCAACACCACTGTATTGGGTGTTAGGACTTGAACATATGAATCCTGGGATGTGGAGGACAGAGGCATCAGGTCAGAGTGCACACCTAAATGTCTCACCTGGAGGAGCACCACGACAGTGCTGAACGTGGTCCTAGGTCTGGGCTCTTACTGATGGTTGAATCGCTTAAGCCTTCTGGGCTGAAGCTGCTGTTTCTATAAAACAAAGACTCGCGGCTGGCCCCTGAGACTCCTTCCAGCTCTTTCTCTGTAATTCTATGCCTTGTAAAATCTGCATGTCTTTATTGAATTCAAATTTTGCTTACCTGAAGAGGTAATTTTTTTCCAAATCAATACTGTTAGCTATCCATTGTTTTCCATAGAGCAGATGATCAAACTATGCTTTGTACATTATCCCTCCAGCAAAATGGCTTCATCAAGTGAAATCATTTTGCAAATGCTAGTCTACTTCATTCTAAAGTAATATAGATAAGCCTTGTGGCAGATTCCATTCTTCGAGTTACGTGACCTGCTTAAGAAAGACCACTTTATCACTCTCACGGAGCTGTTAGTAGTATTTCAAGCTATCATGGTGTCTAAACATTGTGATAAGTTAGACTAGAATCAAGCGATAATCAAGATGCAGAAACCACATGATTTGGAAACCACAACTTTGCTCGTAGATGGGTTCTTCATAGCATTTGGTTTTTTTCTTTTGTCTTGTTGATGCTTTTCCTTTCACTTGCAGGAAGTATTTGTTTCTTTCAAGTATGTCGGAGGTATAATGCTTTGATCCGATCATTCTGAAAATAGCCCTTGGCTTCCTTCAAGCACATGGATAACCTGAAGCGGTTTTAGACGCGTTCTTCTCCTCCTCTCGTCCCCTCACCCCGTGGCCCTTCTTCCTCAGCCCCTCCTGTCCCACCTTATTTCTCTCCTCCTTCCTCTTTCCTTCCCGCTCTGATAGAATTGAACTTGATGTTCCACACGATCGACAGTTATTAACTCAACTAGAAAAAATGCAAACACTTTTCAGGAATGGTGGGGATCCCTGGGCAAGAAACTTGAGGTGATTTTGTTCCCACTTGGTAGTTATAATTTTCACACTCATGGAGGGAGGGAAGCATTGTGAAACTCAGGGATTGGAAGGTTGTACTGAAAAGACAGCTTATTGCTTTCTGCATCTGCTTTGCAGATTGCACTGACGGATGTTTTCGAATTGCGTGGTAGGTACTGAACGCAAGGTAGGGAGTTTCTAAGCCCGTGTCAAAGGCGGATATGGTTTCCACGTGCTTTGGGAACCAGTGTGGACTTCGGCAGCCATGATATTGCTGCAGTGGATTTACGGCTCTGCTTGCGAAGACTAACGGCTGGCAGCCGATCGATTACCAGCAACAGGCAGAGAGTACAATTCCCTTCAAGGCGAGTAAGTGATGCCACGCTTGCCTGTGTGTGGCTTTTCCGTGGGGGACACAGCGGCTTTCACCCAGGGGGGGCTGCACACTTTCTGGCCCTGAAGTCTCATGAGAATTCTCAGCTTCTGGTGATACTGTCTAACGGGGGTGGAAAAATGGTCAGACTGACTGCAAATGGGATTCAGGTTATCTCTACCCGCTTGTCTCTTCCCAGTTGCTCTGGAGACTAGACACGTACATGGCTTCTCCTTATGTGTAACTGGTAACAGGCCAGTGTATTTGAGAATTTCCTACAAGACTGGGTGAGTTGAAGATCAGTTTCCCTAGCAAGTCCAGGCCACAGAGCCCCTGAAGATCTCTTCCTGCGAACTCCCCACGGCAGATTTACGCTAACTCTGACTGTTGTTGTTCAGTTGCTAAGTTGTCTCCAAGTCTTTGTGACCCCATGGACGGCAGCGCGCCAGGCTTCCCTGTCCTTCACTATCTGCTGGAGTTTACCCAAACTCATGTGCATCGAGTCGGTGATGCCATCCAGCCATCTCATCCTCTGTCGTCCCCCTCTCCTCTCACCTTCAATCTTTCCCAGCATCAAGGTCTTTTCCAATGAGTAGGCTCTTTGCATCAGCTGGCCAAAATATTGGGGATTCAGCTTCAGCATCAGTCCTTCCAGTGACTATTCAGAGTTGATTTCCTTTAGGGTTGGCTGGTTGGATCTCCTTGCACTCTGATTACCTTTGCAAATAGTTAAGGCTTGCAAATAAAACTGAAACTATTAGTTATGTGTCAACTTGGCTAAGCCATGATACCCAGATATTTCTTTACAGATGTTTTTGTGAAGATATTTTTTAGATGAGATCAGCATTAAATGGGTAAACTTAAAGCAGATTACCCTCCACTGGGATTCCCAGGTGGCACAGAGGTAAAGAATTTGCCTGCCAAGGCAGAGGACGCAAGAGGCATGGGTTTGATCCCTGCGTTGGGAAGATCCCCTGGAGGAGGAAACAGCAGCCCACTCCAGTGTTCTCATCTGGAAAATCCCGTGGACAGAGGAGCCTGGTGGGCTGCAGTCCACGGGGGCTGCACCGAGTCAGACACGACTGAATGACTGAGCGCGCACACACACACCCTCCATAACATGGGTGGGCCTCACGCATCAGCTGAAGGCCTTAATTTAAAACCAGACTGACCTCCCTGAAGAAGAGGGGAGGTGCCAGGACTCCGGATGGGAACTGCAGCTCTCCCCTGGGTCTGCATCCTGCTGGCCGACCCGGCAGACCTGGGGCTTGCCAAGCCTTTCCCGTCATGTGAGCCAATTCCTGAAGACAGATCTCTCTCTCTCTCCCTCTAAATGTGTACTTCCTGGTGGTCCTGCTTCCCTGGAGAACTCTAGTAAGATGCCTTTATCAGAGAAGTGCATTTTGGCATTCTTAAATGGATATAGATAAAATCTTCCATTTGGATTACTGCATTATATTTCCTAATAAAAATGTAACAACGCAAGGGGTTTGGGCCATTTTTTATAGAGGACAGAGGAGCACACGGGAAGCATTCAACGGTCGTATGCATGAATGCTGAGTGAAGAGCATACAGTTGGTCTGTGACGACATTCCCCTCCCCTAGCAGTGTAAAGGGTGTCAGAACCAGTCTAATCCGCTAAAGAGAGTACACACGGCTTCCTAACTTATGGTGACGGTTAAATAAAAAGCTTGTCTGAAAACACTGACTTTGGGAAAAAAAAATTACTCTTTTGCATGTTTCAGTAGTATTTTTCTTCCCTCATATTCTTTTTGTTGATTGCTCTTCAGGAGGGGAAAATGGGCTGGACCCTTCCCATTTAAGAAGAGAAGGCAAGGGTGGATTTTTCGAAAGAACAGCATTGAAACATGTATATTATCTATGGTGAAACAGACCACCAGCCCAGGTGGGATGCATGAGACGAGTGCTCGGGCCTGGTGCACTGGGAGGACCCAGAGGAGTCGGGTGGAGAGGGAGGTGGGGGGGGGGGGATCGGGATGGGGATACGTGTAACTCCATGACTGATTCATGTCAATGTATGACAAAACCCACTTCAATATTGTAAAGTAATTAGCCTCGAACTAATAAAAATAAATGGAAAAAAAAAAAAGAAGATGTACTGGAGAGAGCAATTGACGTGTCATTGACTGGGATTGAGTAACATTCTAGCCAGAGTCACCAGAGAGGCTGGAAACAAAGGCCTTTTAACGGGGCACGTGGACACGCCACATGAAGTCGGGTTCAGCTGCCCGGAAGAAATGCAAAGTGAACGAGGAGCAGGCAACTTCCAGGCTCCGCCACACCGTGCTTCTCTTGTTAATTTTATTTAAAATCTCAGTCCGTGGAAACGCATTTTGCCTAGTTGTTTTCAGTACTGCTATATTAAGCCTGGCAGGCCTGAATCATCATTGTTTTTAGGGAAAAACAAAAGCCACATACACACACTTAAAATTACTGGAAAATGTTGGAGCTGGCAGGGATCTTAGACATAATCTGGCCCTGTATCTTCATTTTTCAGAGGAAGAAACCGAAGCACAGAGGGGGGAAGTGACTTAAATAAATGTCATAAGGCTCCGTGAAGACTTCTCGGGACAGGAAGTTGGTTGTCTCGGCCTATGTTTATACCCCCCTAATCCCTGGCATTTCAAGTTTAATCAAACTCAGAAAGCTCTCCAGCCCTTCAGGGCTGCATTTGTTTCTTTCCGTGAAACTTAACTGTACAAACACCTGCCATTTGGGACTCAGCAAGCCCAAGCAAAAGGTTGCAAATTCTTGCTGTACCACTTGCAGTGTTTATTTTTAGCAGCGAAGGGATCATTCTCATTCTTAGCATCTTGAAATAATAACAGCCGGCATCTACTGAGAATTAGTTTGTAAGCTCCGTGGAAGCAGGGATCGAGCTTGATTTTCCACACCAGCACATCCGGCAAGCCTAGCCCAGTCCGTGAGACATGCTACGTAACACAGCAAGTAAACAGCTGTTGGGTGAGTGGCCATGGTGTTTACGAGGTGGCAGGCACTGTGTTACGCACTTCTCATGCAGTATCTCATTCCGTCTTCATAACTATCCCATGAGGGAGGTAATATTTAAAACTAAAAATTGAAAAAGTGCCCAAGGATGCAAACATAGTATGTCTGACTCCAGGGTTACCATTGATTATCATTTGAAATGTATAAAACTACTCTTAGATTAAGTGTGGGGGAGTTTTAAAAGTTTGACTAGCTGACATGTTATCCAGCACTAAACATAAGTTACTTAGCCTTAAAAAAAACTGAAGAGTGAAATAGGAAAAGACTGACCTACCGGGTTAGCTAAAGATGGTTGGGTATTTTGGGAGGAATAGAATGAGGCTGACTTGGCCAACAAAGTTCTCTCTAGGCAAGGCTATGGTTTTTCCAGTGGTTATGTATGGATGTGAGAGTTGGATCATAAAGAAAGCTGAGCAACGAAGAATTGATATTTTTGAACTATGGTGTTGGCAAAGACTCTTGAGAGTCCCCTGGGCTGCAAGGAGATCTAACCAGTCCATCCTAAAGGAGATCAGTCCTGAGTGTTCATTGGAAGGATGAGGCTGAAGCTGAAACTCCAGTATTTTGATCACCTGATGGGAAGAGTTGACTCATTTGAAATGACCCTGAGGCTGGGAAAGATTGAGGGCAGGAGGAGAAGGGGACGACAGAGGATGAGATGGTTGGATGGCATCACCGACACAATGGACATGGGTTTGGGTGGACTCCGGGAGTTGGTGATGGACAGGGAGGCCTGGCGTGCTGCGGTCCATGGGGTCGCAGAGAGTTGGACGTGACTGAACTAACTGACTGTCTGAGTGCAGAATAATTATGCAATAGTTTTCTACCTGGTTTGAGAGTCAAGGGATTTTCCTCTGAACCATACGCTCAGTTTGAACATGCCGTCCTGTAGGGTTTCACTTCTAGATCACGAATGAGAGACGTTGAAGCCCTATCCCCAGGATCTATGCTCGTGATGCTAAATCTTCCCGGGGAAACAGTGCATCTGTGCAGGTGCAGAGGGGGGCGGGGAGCTGCAAGAACAGACTCTGTGCTTCCAATGCCTCGGGCACTGCTCTCCCATCTTGTTGGGACAGAAGTTTTATGTTTTTGTGTATGGATTTCTGTTTTTTCACCTGAGGCATGACTACTACTGCTGGAAGCCTGTGTTAGGTGGTGAGGATGAGTTCCTGTTTCTCAGAGCCCTGCAGAGAGGCCTCAGCCATTGTGTCCGGAACAGAATCCCCAGAGCTGACCCACAGGACCGCCTCGGTCCAAGGCCCAAGTCTTTGAGCGGATGCGGCTTAGGGACAGTGAGGCCATGTTCTTTAAAGGTTTTGTTTCTGCCTTCCCTGCTGTTTCTGGAGCCTGGCTGTCTTGACTGTGGGTGCGCATATCACACAATCGCCCGAGGGGACCTAACACACTGGTGCCGGGCTCTGTCCCGAAGGGCCTGGTTTGGAGAGCAGTCCGGTGTTGGCACTGACGATGGAAGCATCCCCGGTGATTCTGACGTGTGGTCAGGGCTGCGGGCCGCTCCCGCGGCCTTACAAAGCTCCTGCCTCTGTGACCATTGTTGCCCCTTGCCTGGCTCCCCTTCCCACGCCCCCACTCATGTGGCCTGGGGGCTTCTGCTGTGTTTGGAGGGCGTTTACAAGGAAGGTCAGGGACTGTGCGCTTGGGCTGTGGGATGGGATGGGGGAAGGTGAGGAAGACTTCTATGAAACACACAGGGTGAGGTGTGTGTAACCGTGGGTTCTTTCGCTTTGTAATTAAAAGTTAATGAATAAACCTAAGGAAAGAAAGAATCAAAACGAAACAAATGTGGACTGGAAACATTGTTATGACTTTCCTGTAACCAGTAAATCTGAGCGCAGACTGCCTCTAACAAGTGGAAACATTAGAGTAAACGAGCGCTTTTGTAAGAAATGAGCTCAATAAAACGGACTCAAGAGGAATTGAAAAGAAAAAGAAAATGACCAATTATCATGGAAGAAACTGAGCCATTTGCCATAAGACATCACACACAAATAATGTCCACTTGGATGATTTGAAAGTATTGAAGGTCAGATGGTTTCTAAGGTGGTTTAAAAGTGTTCCAGAGCAGAGAAAAAGATTAGTGAGGCTTCTGAATTATCTTTATGAAGCAGGCACACCATTGATAAACAGTGATGGGTGAAGATAGCACTTGAAAACAATTAGGCAAGCAATTTAATTTTTCTTAAGAACACTGATATAAAAATCCCAGATGCAGTATAAGCAAATAAAGCATAAGAATGCATAAAAGGTTAGCACCGTGGTGTAGAGAGGCTATTTTAACAAATCAAAGGTGGATCAGTTTGGGAAATCTGCTAAAGGAATTTTCTGTTCTGATGGGTAAAGGAGGGGGAAAGGTATCATGATTTCAAGAGATGTGGCCAAAGTTGATATATGGCCTGGATAAACAGAACAGGAAAACAGAAATAGACCATATCAGGGAAATTTCCATAGGTTTTCATTATGCTTAATGGTGAAACACTAGAACCAGTTTTTAAAGTTAGAAATAGACAGGATGCCCGCAGCAATAACAACTATGATTGAACAGATGCAACAACACGTTTAGAGCACCAAGTGAGCAATGGTTTCTATGTGGCAGGCAAATCATTTCATCCTCCCAACACTCTGAAAGACATGCTATACTCTTCACATTTTACCGATGAGAAAATAAAAGCACAGAGGAGTAACTTGCCCAAGGTTACCCTACCAGGGAGTGACAGAGCCCGGATTGGAATCTGTTACCTGACGTCCTCTAGGAAGAAAATTCTTGATAATAGGAGACTTGGATAAACGGGGACTGGAAAATAATTTTGTAAGGATGGCATTCCCTCTAAACTTATTAATGAATTAAGAAATTATCAGATTGTAATTCCAATAAAACTTCCTTAACTTGGAAAACCAACTCTGAAATTCCTCTAGAGAAATGGGACTTCCCTGGCGGCTCAGACAGCGAAGTGTCTGCCTGCCATGTGGGAGACCTGGGTTCAATCCCTGGGTCGGGAAGTTGCCCTGGAGAAGGAAATGCCAACCCACTCCAGTGTTCTTGCCTGGAGAATCCCACAGACAGAGGAGCCTGGCGGGCTACAGACCGTGGAGTCGCAAAGAGTCGGACACGACTGAGCGACTTCACTTTTCACCTTCCACTAGAGAAATGGATATTCAAGAATAGCTAGAGAAGATCTGTAAAGAAGTTTTCAGTTGGTCAAAGTGTTCCCTCAGGTTTTTCTATGAGATCGTGTATGCGTGCTCAGTGGTGTCCAACTCTTGGTGACCCCATGCCTAGCCCACCAGGCTCCTCTGTCCGTGGAATTTTCCCAATAAGAAGACTAGAGTGGGTTGCCATTTCCTCCTCTAGGGGACCTTCCTGATCCAGGGATCAAACCTGCTTCTCCTGCCTTAGCAGGCAGATTATTTACCCCCGAGCAACCTGGGAATCCCTGTAATATTTTATGGAAGAACAAATTTTTTTATTTTTTTTGCCAACCCAATATAATGTTGGGAAGGAGGGACAAATTGAGAATTAAGACTGACATGTACACACGGCTGTATTTAAAATAGATAACCGAGAAAGATCTACTGTATAATGGCAGAGAACTATGCTCAGTATTTGGTAATAACCTAAGTTGGGAAGGAATTTGAAACATAATAGATGCATGTATTAATATATGTATAACTGAATCACTTTACTATACACCTGAAACTAAGACAACACTGTTAATTGACTGTGATCCAACATAAAATGTTGAAAAGAAGTATGGTGAGGAGGAACTTTAAGTTGTAGCCTTGCAGTTGGCATGGTAACAGCCCAGGAATCAGCCAATGGGGGGTGTAGGACAGGGGTCAGCAATCTAGGGCCAGCAGGCCAAACACGGCCATGCCCGTCCATTTACATGGTACCCGTGGCTGCTCTCATGGGACAAAAGCAGAGCTGAGTAGCTGCAACAGAGACCATTTGACCGGTTCAGCAATATTCACCCTCTGTTCCGTTAGAGAAAAGTTTGCCAACCCTGGCAAGAGAACAAAGTCTGCATCAAGTGTCTGTAGATGACCTTAGAAGTCACTGGGAGGACTGACCTGGTGGTCCAGTTGTTACGAGTCCACAGATCAATGCAGGAGATGCAGGTTCAACCCCTGGTCTGGGAAGATCCCACATGTCACGGAGCGACCGGGTCCACACCCCACAACCACGTCCACACCCCACAACCACCGAGTCTGTGCCCTGGAGCCCGTGCTCTGCAACAAGAGGACCCACTGCAGTGAGAAGCCTGCTCACCACAACGAAGAGTAGCCTTCACTCACCACAGCCAGAGAGAGCCTGCATGCTCAAGGAAGACCCAGTGCAGCTATAAATAAGTAAAATAAATCACTGAGGCTGGGAATTCCCCGACTGTTCAGGGACTAAGACTCAGTGCTTTCACTGCCATGGACCTGAGTTCCATCCCTGGTCAGGCAATGGAGGTCCCGCAAGCTGTGTGACCAAAATAATAATAACTGGGATTATTTGATTACAACAGTTGTCGTATTTCCTGTGACCCCTTCCTCCAGGATAGACATACAAATGGCCAATAGTAGGTAAAACCTGTACTAAAGGGAAGCAGAACGTTTATCAACCTGCTGTGGAAAAGCTTTTTCCAGGGATGCCATCAGTGAGGATAAAGGAAGAGTGTTAAAATATGACTACAAACAGAAACATGTTTAAGTGGCAAGGAAACAGCGGAAACAATCCTCCAAGCCAAATGGCAAACTCGGAAAAAAGAATTTTAAGACATGTTTAGATGGTTTACCATTTAGTGGTTCCGTTGCAGATTACAGAGTCCACTCTGGCTTGTTAGGCAGGATGGGATTTAACGCAAGGGATTAAGAGGTTCCTGAATTGTTGGCAGGGCAGGAGGAGATCTCAGAGCTGGTCTTCCAGGGCAAGTGCGGCTCTTGTTCACCCAGGAAACTGCAGAGGAAACTGCTGCCTCCTCCCATGACCGCTGGGTCCCAGCTGTGAGCCAGAGATCGGGAAGTTTCAGCCAGCCCTGTGGACTCATGAGCCCGATGGAGCCCACTGACCCCACAGTAGCAAACGTGAATGCCACACGCGCCTGGTGTGCTGACCCAGGTTCTCAAGTTTCCTGCCAGCAGGCCCCAGCGGTCGGATGACAGCATCTTTGAGGGCTTAGCTGCAAGGGAGGCTGGCAAGCATGGCTTTCGGCTCTTCTGGAAGCGGAGGAGGGTCAGGCAGGTGCTGAAGGAGCCAATCTACTGCCCGTAACTGTACCGTGGCAGGTATATTGTGGGCGCTATGAGACGCTAACCAGGAAGAGATGAGTGTGATAAGTTTTAAAAACAGGCAAAGGGAAAGACACATAACTCAAGTGAGGAGGACCAGGAGGTCAACAAAAATGAAAAGCCGTCAACTTTATTATAGTCAAGAACTGCAACTGAAGTCATCAGTGACAGAAAACTGCCATTGGCCTGGACGTGGGGGCAAGAGGCCCCCCTCATCACTGTAAAGTCAGAAAACCCTTGTACAGGGCAAATCAAGCCATGGGTCCAGCAATCCTGCCTTGAGGAGTCTCTGCCAAAGAAATGATCATTTCATGAAGGGAACGAGAGGCGCATTCAAGCATCAGAGTGTTGCTCTCCGAGTATTGTTCTTTAGCTGCAAAATATTGCAGACGATCTAAATGCTCATCAAATGGGAACTGAGGAAATAAATGGCGGTACACTTACACCACAAGATAGCCTCTGAAATAGAGGGATAGTGCTTGGGGACAGGGCCATGAGGCCACTGAATGCACAGCCTTTGGAACTAGAGGGCCTGGATTTGGACCCCGATTCTACCACTTACTAGCTGTGAGGTCTTGGAACATACTCAGCTTTGACATTTGGAAAATAGATATAATAACAGCAAAGTAGACATAATAACAGATAAAACCTTCTTGGCTGGGGTTTTATGAGAATTAAATGAGTGAATATGATGTCTCCTTTTGAGCTCTTAGGGAATATTAGATGTTATTATGTTTGCTGCTCAAGATCAGTGACCATTGGGTGACATTTCAAGTGATAAATTAAGGTTTCAAAAGATCAAGTACATCATGATCTGTTTTATATAAAATGCAGTGTACTTGTGAGAACACACACATTAATAACAGAGGCAACAACAGAACTTTCCAGAGTTTATGATAGTAACAGAAGTCCTCTTTGAACGGGATTTCAGGTGATTTTACTTTATTTGCACTGTCTTTGTGCAAATATGTATACGTGTATGTGTCTAGGGCTTCCCTGGTGGCTCAGTGGTAAAGAATGCGTCTGCAATGCAGGAGATGCTGGTTGGATCCCTGGGTCGGGAAGATTCCCCTGGAGGAGGGCATGGCAACCCACTCCAGTGTTCTTGCCTGGAGAATCCCAAGGACAGGGGAGGCTGGCGAGCTACAGTCCGTGGGGTCACAGCAAGTCGGACATGAAGTGACTGAGCACACACTCACATGTATGTGTTTATAATGTACTATGAGTTATTAAAAACCCAAAGGCCAGGGTTTAAATTCGCCCCTTTAATTCTTTTGACCAGAGTAAGGCCCTGCTCACCGTGGGCAGACAGAACCCCGAGGTCCCTGCAGGCCCCTGCTTCTTGGACCTTCACATCCCACTTTGTGCACTTGCTCTAACTCCATCACACCTACCTGCCTGGCCAATAATAGTACATGTCATAAGGGACTCATCCAATGTGAAGGTAGGGAAATCATGAGGTTTCATTACCCAGGAAAGTAAGGCAAATGGAAACTTACCCATGAATATGATGATCTTGTCTGCCTAGGTACACTATAGAAAATTCACATTTTCAGCCATGAACATGCTGGACCACAGTGGGGAGTCAGGTTTCCTAGCCTGAGTCAGGCACCCTCTCAGGTCGCCATGGCAACCATGATGGAAAGTTTTAAAAAATGGTTTTCTTGGAAGAAAGCACTTTTCTTTATCATTAGTGGCATAAAAATAAGAAGCTTATAGTTTTAATATTTTTTGATAGCAATTGTCTTTCCTCCGTCACTGAAGTCTCAGAGCAAGAATTCCAGTTCAGGTTCAGACAAATAATAAATAATTTGGCATGTAAGCTCTTTATATAAGCAGTGCTCTTTGGCAAGTTTTTCCTATTTTGACCTGTGGACAGTGGAGATTATTATTCAATAAATGTGTTGGAAATGAGGCATCCAAATGAGTGATACCCTCTTCAGAACAGAACCAGCACATCTTCAAGTTATTTGGAAGGTGCTTCCAGTTTAGAGAACACCTACTTCTGCAGCTCTGATCTTGGTGGTTCAGCTTCTGCCTGATCCTGTTTCTGATAACTGTCCCTGCTCATCCAGGGGTTTCCCAGGGGGTGCTAGTGGTCAAGAATCCACCTGTCAATGCAGAAGATGCAAGAGATGTGGGCTTGATCCCTGGGTCAGGAAGCCCCCCTGGGGCAGGAAGTGGCAACCCACTCCAGTATTCTTGCCTGTGAAATCCCATGGACAGAGGAGCCTGGTGGGCTACAGGCCATTGTGGGCTACAGTCCATAGGGTTATAAAGAGTTGGATGTGCCTGAGTGACTGAGCATACGTACTTGTCTAGTGATGTTTTCTTGTAGGAGAGTTATAATCATTAGAAATTATTAAAACAGATATATAACTTTTGTTGTTTTGAGCCCCACATCTGCCTTTCTAGGATGATTCTATCTTTAGGTCAGAATCAACTCCCAGAAAGTGAAATTCTTGTCCCACTTCAAAGATTTTCAAACAGAGGAAGGTCCCTGACATGGACTGCTTTAGAAGCCATGTGTGATTATTGGGTATGGGGGGGGTTTCCGGGGTCCCCCAGTCCCGGGCCTGTGAGGGTGGAGCAGACCCCCACGGACAGCCTTGTCTGGAACGACAGGGTATCGCCTGCTCTTCTCCTCCCCCCCGACACCCCCCTCTTGATCTAGCTGTGCTCAGGCACCAGGACAGACGCTACGCCTCTGAGGTGTCCTGGTTCTCGTGGGAGCTGCCTGCCTCTGCTGCGGCTCCTTCCCCCACGGCGAGGGGCTCTGTGGTCAGACTGATCTCCTCCCCGAGGATCACAGGACGGCTGCTGTCCGTCTCTGAGTCCCAAGCGCCTTTCTGACTCCAGCACTTGAAACTGTCGACTGTTCGGTGTGGCTGGCACCTGCTCCTGAGGACAGGGAGATAAGCCCCCGCGTCTGGTGCCACGTAAGACGGCATTCCTTCCCTGCCCTGCGGGTTTTCAGTGAATGTGCGGCTGAGCTGCTGACAGATGAGCTATCACCCACTGAGATGTCCCAGGGCTCTCAGGGTGACATGCAGGGACCGGGCGGGTGGGCGGTGCTCCCTTGGGCTTTGCCGTCTTTTCAGTGTGATGGATTTGGGTTTGGATGCGCTCCCCCTCTTTGGTCTTGAGCTATTCAAATAGTGTATCAAGCTGGTGTTGGGCGTGCAGCACAGCCACCTCCCTCCAGAATCACCTGCAAAGCCCCATGGCCAACACCCAGCCATTCGAAGGACCCCGTGTTTCGAGTTCAGAGAGCCGCCAGCAGGTGGACCTGGCCCCTCTCTGCAAGGCTTTCTGAGAGACGCCGGCTGGGGAAGTGGGCTTATCCTGTTACCCTCACTGTCTCTTGATGGACAGTTCGTGGGGAGGCTAGGCCACTGGGCTGTGCAGCGGAAGCTGCCTGCACAATTTTCCTGGGCCTGGCAGGACCTCAGCGCATCCTGGGTTCTAGTTACTGTTCAGTCGCTTAGTCATGTCCAATTCTTTGCGATCCCATGGACTGCAGCACGCCAGGGCTCCCTGTCCATCACCAACTCCTGGAGTTTACTCAAACTCAGCGGACGGTCTAATCAGATTTAGAGAAACAGGGGCCTCCACCGGAGAGGGGCTGGTCTCCGCCCCAGGCAGCTCTCCGTCTTCCTGTTCCAACACCAGGACGGTAGGAAGTGAAGCAGAGGCAGAGACAGCGGGGCCGTTGCAAGGCCGAGGGTCTAGCCTGCCCTGCAGGGAGGACTTTGAATCAAGTATGGGTCTGAAGAGTTAAAATGAAGACTGGGTCTTCAGGAGCTGGAACTGCACTGTTCTAATCATGCAAAGTGACCAAAAAGTGTTGGAACAGGTTGAGATACTGCTATAATCGCCCAGTCGCCGACAGGGGGCGTTTGCAGAATGGGTTCTTAGGGGCCGGGAAGTTACTGGAGAAGCTGAGTCCTTTGCACACTCATCTCACCGCCGAGCGGGACCAGTAGCACACCGCTTCTTTGAGTGTGTTTATAAAACAGCTCACGCGTCCGTGGGACTGTGCCGCCATGGACTGGGGCTGCTGGGAGGATGCACCGTCTTCCCACTTTTAGCCAGGTGCCTAGAAGTCACCAGCGTCTGGCGAACGAGGCTGTGAAGAGAAGCTCTCTCCTTCTCGTATCTGAGGGTCATGACTGTGTGGAGCGGGCCTTGGGGGCTCCTTTTCTGATCACAGGAAGGAGATTCATTTGGGATGTAAGATTGAGTCGCCCAGCCACTCAGCTGTGAATAGGACATGTTCCTTGGACTAGAGAATCGCAGTGTGCAGGATGAATGTAGGAAGGTGAAGAAGTTGGAAAATCCACTCCCTTTTTCGTTTCTTAATTTCCCCTCCCTTCCTCGCCTTCTCTTGCCTCCCGCCCTCCCTTCCCCCCTCTCTTTCTTCTCTCCTTCCTTCCTCTCTTTCTTCTCTCCTTCCTTCCTTCCGCTCTCTCTTTCACTGTTTCACTTCCTGTTTTCCCGCTTTGAAGAATTTACAAGTGTAGGGGCATTTGTTTGGGCTTCGGATCTGGAGGCTCAGATGATGAAGAATCTGCCTGCAATGAAGGAGACCCGGGTTCAGTTCCTGGGTCGGGAAGATCCCCTGGCGAAGGAAATGGCAACCCACTCCAATACTCTTGCCTGGAAAATTCCATGGACGGAAGAGCCTGGTAGGCTACAGTCCACTGGGTCGTGAAGAGTCGGACACGACTCAGCAACTAACACTGTGACTACTAAACATTAGTTTAAGTGCTGTTTATCATCAGCCTTCTCCACTGGACCTCAAGCCTCCAAAACCAGCTGTGTCTGTTGGGTTCGCTGTTCTCTGTTCCCATCCCAGTGATGGGCACGGGGCGGACACTCAGTGTACGCTGAATGAATAAATATGTGGATACTCAGAGGGGGCCATTAAAATAATATTCTTTAAGTTGCTAATTTTATTATGAGCTAAGTGTCCCACTCTCAAGAAGCTGTGATCCCCAGTGAGCTCCTGTTTCCCTTTGAAGTATCCTCATTGTAATTCTGCGCGGTCTTAGCCCGAGTCCCCTCCCCCGGGGAGAGAACCCCTAGAATGGAGCTGTCGATGGGCCTCTCTCAGGGGGCTCAGGATCGCCATGCTGCGTCCCCCTGCTGTTTCCCGAGGCCCAGCCGTCCCCCGGGAGGCACTCGTCCCGGGGCCCTTGGAGGGGCTGTCGGTGGGCACGGCTCCCTGTCTTGGTGGTCCTCTCTAGCTCCCCCTTCGCGCTTCAGGAGCGTGAACAGCCCTCTCTCTTTTCCTCTTCTCTCTTGCCCAGGGCCAGCCTCTTTCTCTAATTTCTAGGAGAACATCAGAGACCCAGAAACCACAGAGTGTAACTGAAAACCGCCGCGAGTCATTATCTAAGACCTGCCGGGCTGGGGGGTCCCCCTGAGAGCCGTTCCCTGTCCACCTCCTGGCCGGCTGCCTCCTAAGAGGGGGCAGCCTGCAGGCCCCAGGGGGCTCCCTCCGTCAGGGTCCAGGACAAGCTTATCTTGGCTTCTGAAGAGAAGGGGAATTTTGTTTTTGCCTAACCTTAATATAAAGCCCATCCGTCCGCTGAAAGACACAGCCTATTCACATTATTAAATGAGTCTGCTTGGGACATCAGCGTTCAGGTTACTCTGCTGCATGTAGGTCTTCCCCAGGGGCAATAGGTGGGAAGCTGCTAAGATACATTTTCTTAACTCGAAACATGGTCTCCCCTGAAACTAAATTCAAGCCTCCTCCCTTAGGAGACAGAAACCATTTACAGCATCGAAAGACTTGGATCCATTTTCAGTGAGGTCCACCCCTGTTACCTCATCATTACAATGGTTCTCTTTTGTAGGATAACCCTCATTTAGATGTCGTGTTTTGATATCTTTCTTAGAAACCCAGTCACTACTTTGCACTTACATTTGCTTATTATTAATTTAACAAGTATTCGTTGAACATTTACACGGTTCCTGTTTCCGTGGAGTTTACATTCTTAGATCAGGGATCAGCAAATTTCCTTGTGTGTGTAAATGGTCAGACCATAAATATTTTAGGCTTTGCAGGCCATGGGTCTCTGGGTACAACTTTCAGCACTACCGTTTTAGCACTTGAGCCTCCACAGATAAAACATAAATGAGTGGATATGGCTGTCTCCGATAGAACTTTATTTACAGAACAGATGGCGGCCTGGGGTGGTAGTTTGTTGATGCCCGTTCTAGACAATGAAACAGATGTATCGCATGGCAGGTCTGAGTGCTAAGAATGAAATCAGTACACGGTGGACCGCAGAGGGTGGGTCATGCAGGGCTTTATGCGGAGTGAGGTTAGAAACGCCTGGAAGATTTAAGCAGGGTAATGGTCTAACTCCCAGCTGCAGTGGAGCACCCTGCAGAAAGCGTGGAAACTCGGGGACCGGTTGGAAGGTTACTGTGATGGTCCCCAGGCAGATGGAGGGTGGCTGGAACAAGGATGGGATTTAGACGGAGATGGATTTAGAGGTTGACCAACAGGCTTGGCTGAGGGTCTAAATAGTTCAAGGATGACTTTAGATTGTAGCCTGAGCAGTGGAAAGAATGGCTCTTCCATCTACTGAGATAAATGAGAGAGGAGGGGTAGGTCTGCGGCAGAAGACCAGGAGTTCCGTTTGGGACACGTTGAGTGTGAGATGCCTGTCAGACGTTCAGATGCTGCTGCTGAGCCCGGCTGGATGGATGAGTCTGGGATGAAGGGGGGTGACCTGGGGTCACAGATTCCAGCGTCCTCAGCACGTGGATAGGAGAAGGAAATGGCAACCCACTCCAGTGCTCTTGTCTCGAAAATTCCATGGATGGAGGAGCCTGGTGGGCTACAGTCCATGGGGTCACAAAGACTCGGACACGACTGAGCGACTTCACTTTCTTTCTGTCTATAGTTCCTTTTGGAGAAGGAGATGGCAACCCACTCCAGAGTTCTTGCCTGGAGAATCCCCCGTGGACAGAGGGGCCTGGTGGGCTACAGTCTGTGGGGTTGCAGAGAGTCGGACATGAGTAAGCAACGCACACACACACACACACGCACACACACGCACGCACACACACACACGCACACACACGCACACGCACACGCGCACACACACGCACACGCACGCACACACACGCACACACGAGAGTCGGACACGACTAAACAACACACACGCACGCACACGCACACACACACACACACGGATGGTCCTCGCGGCGCGGACGCGATTGGCGAGCGAGCGCGAGCCGCGTGGGAGAGAGGTCCGAGGATGGAGCCTGGGACGTGCTGAATCCGGAGTCGGGACGAGCGGGGCGGCGAGGAGAGGAGCCGTGCGGAGAGGCTGAGGCGTGCCGCAGGAGAGCAGCGAGAAGCGGGGCGCGGCTCAGGGCGCGCGGAGCCCGCGGAGGCCGAGGATGCTCAGGGCGGCGGCCGCATGCGGGCCGAGAAGGGTCTTCGGGCGGCGGGACGCTGGGAGGTGCGGCCGTCTCACTGGAGGGCACTTTGCGGCTTTCCCGTCCCCTTGCGGCTCCCGCGGCTCTGCCATCAGCGAACCCCCAGGCCTGTTCTTCGCAATTCGGCGGGGAAGTCGTGCCTCCCAGGTTGCTCAGGATCCGTGGCTAAGCGGCTCCCTTTGTGCTGAAAAGGGAAGCCAGCGGAGTTAGGGAACGGCTTCTGGAACATAGGGGACCGTTTCGGAGAAGAACACAGGCCGCTCACAGACGCCCGCCGCCTCGGCCTCTTCCCGGGGCAGGGCGGCGTCTCCTGGCCGAGAGAGCAGCTGCCGCTGTGCAGGGAGAACGCAGCCGCCGCCCCCGGAGCTGGGGGAGCGCCCCGGCGTCCCCAGGGGAGCGGAAGCACCGGGGGCGGACGGCGGTGACGAGCGCGGAGCCATGGTGGGGCAGCGGTGAGAGGGAGGCCGAGGGCCTGCAGACGGGGCCGGGCTCGGGCGGGAGGCCGGCGTCTTCAGCGCTGTGGCCCGGCCCTGGCTCCGGGCCTGAGGCCGCGCGCGCGGAGAGCCGCTCCCCTGCTCCCCGCTCCTTCTCCACCCCAGCAAAGGCGACACCTGGCTTCTGAGCTCACGCCCGCGCAGGCCTTTGTTCCCTCTTTCCCGCTCTGTTCTCTGAGTGTCTGGCAGGAGGGACCGAGGTTTGAAAGCCGCACCCCCGCCGGCCCCTCCGCGCCCGCTGCTGCTGGGTTAGCCTGGAATCCCTCGCGCTGGCTGGCCCCGCCGGCTCCCGCTAGGCCGAGTTTGGGGCAGGCTTCTGCTTTGATGTGAGATCATGCACTTGGCTCACCCCCTCTCAGATAGTCGGCTTGGATTTTTTTTTATTTTGTATTTAATCTAATTCGTAAGCATTAACAGAGGGAATTATTTCCTTTAAACAGAGATGTGTTTAGATTTTTAGTCAGAGACGGATAATTCACAGGAGTTTGGGGACAATGTTTCTGATGATTGAACAGGAAAGGGAAACGAGCATAAACGTGCTCACAGAAGACAATCAGGTGTCTTTATTGCGTTGTTTGGCTTTCATTAAGTTGTAGGAATTTCACCAGAAATACAAGTCCTATGTCATATATACACACATATGTGCATAATTTATATATAATATTTTTTCACTTCGTGACCTGATTTTTCATTTTCTCAATGATGACTTTTTTTTTTTTTTAACATTGTTGACCTGTGTTTAAGCAGATCTATAAATAAGAGGACAGTTCACTTCCTTAAGGCCCGCAGCAGAGGAGTCAGCAACTAGGGCATAGCAGGGTCCTCCGCCTCTCCTTCCCGAAAACTTACTGGTGCTGCTCTGGGCAGCCCCCGTCCTCGGATCCAAGCACAGCAGTCAGTTTCCAAGAGGAACTTCCTGAGTCTCCTGCAACAGGAGCCCAGGCGGCTGTGGCTGCCGCCGTGACAGCGGGGCCTGCGTGGGGTGCGTCGTCAGCCTCCCCGGAGCACGGGTCTCACTCCCTGTTTGTTGTTCGGTCGCTCAGTCGTGTCTGACTCCTTGTGACCCCGTGGACTGCGGCACGCCAGGCCGCCCCGTCCTCCACTCTCTCCAGAGTTTGCTCAGATTCATGTCCGTCGAGTCGGTGATGCCATCCAACCATCTCATCCTCTGTCGTCCCCTTCTCCCCCTGCCCTCAATCTTTCCCAACATCAGGGTCTTTTCCAGTGAGTCAGTTCTTCACAACAGGTTGCCAAAGGATTGGAGTTTCAGCTTCAACATCAGTCCTTCTAATGAACACCCAGGACTGATCTCCTTTAGGATGGACTGGTTTGATCTCCTTGCAGTCCAAGGATTCTCAGGAGTCTTCTCCAACACCACAGTACAAAAGCATCAGTTCTTCAGTGATCAGCCTCCTTTATGGTCCAACACTTGGTTAGATTTATTTCTAGATATTTTACCCTTTTTGATGCAATTATAAATGTGATGGTTTTCATACTTTATCCTTCTTCTTGGATTACTGAAAATCTGTCTTTTAGGCTTCAAATGTTGTTGACCTGCTGCCCCTGAATAAAGCTGAGAGCTGTGAACTTGATGGAGATTCTAGATGATTCCAACCTCCAGTCAAGGAATATACAGGTTAGCCCAGTGTGTTTAACACAGCAAAGGCCAGAAAAGTCCTTTAAGTTAGTGGGATGTCCATAAAGACAGAATGGTTATAAACGTGCGTAATGATTCTTTGTGTTCCTAGGCTTCATCAAATCCATAATACAGCCTTCGTTTATTGTCCTGGCTCCCAGGGTGAAGTGGGTCAGCGAGAAAGAAGACATGAAGAAAGTAAGCAGTGGGGAGAGAAGCAAAGAGCGTGTTATATTAATATCTGTCACCAGAAGTCTTCCCAGGAAGGGAGCCACTTTGTGAAAGTACTTTGACAAGTCATCTGGGAATAGAAGGGGAAGCACTCAGGGCTGTTAGGAGTTAAGACGATCCAAGGAATTTCACAAGTGCTGCCGTAGACACCAAGACTTTGGGCAAAGGAGAAGGGGATGGAGTTGGACAGGGGGCCAGAGGCCAAAGAAGGGTGAAGTGCTTCTATTCTGTTAATCAGGGTTCTCCAGAGAAACAAGACCAATAGGATGGGGGTGTATATGTGCATCTGGAAAGACATTTGTTATTAGGAATTGGCTCCCATAATTGGGCTTCCCAGGTGGCGCAGTGGTAAAGAATCCGCCTGCCAATGCAGGAGATGTGGGTTTGATCCCTGGGTCGGAAAAATCCCCTGGAGGAGGAAATGGCAACCCACTCCAGTGTTCTTGCCTGGAGAATCCCATGGGCTGGCAGGCTACAGTTCACGGGATTGCAGAGTCAGACGCATTTGCGCGTGCTAGGAGCCAGCAGCCAGCCCATAATTATGGAGGCTGAGAAATCCTATGACCTGTTGTCTGCAAGATGGAGATTTAGTCAAGGTCGGAAGGTCTAAGAACCAGGAGCAGCAAAGGCAGAAGTCCAGTATCCCAGCTCAAACAGGCTGAGTGAATTCAATCCACCTCCCTCCCCCTTTTTGTTCTATCCAGACCCTCAACAGAGTGGGTGATGCCCACCCACCGCTGGGGAGGGCCGTCTGCCTCTTGCTGCCCATCAATTCAAATGCTGAGCTCCGAGACACCCCCTCACAGATACGCCCCCAGATAATGCTTAACAAGGTTTCTGGGCATCTCGCGACCTTGTCAGGTTGCCGCAAACAGTATGCGTCCCTGCCGCACCTGCTGCGAAGGGGCTCATAGGAGTTTTATGCAGCAGAGGCGGCAAGCGTCCAGTACCACGGGGGTGCAGGTTAGGGACGTAGCTCTCCCGCCTCCCCGCTTGCTGAAACCTTTAGTGAAGTATATGGTGCACACAGATGTATGCCTTTTTAAAAGCGTTTTTATTTATTTAAGTTTTTCTGGCTGTGCTAGGTCTTGGTTGCTGGGCTGGCTTTTTCTTGAGTTGTGTATAGCTGCGGTGTGTGGGCCTGTGGGATGTTTCTGGACCAGGGATCAAACCTGCATCCCCTGCCTGGGTGGGCGGATTCCATACCACTGAGCCACCAGGGAAGCCCCATGACTTTTCTTAAGTGATGAGCTTGTGTGACTGTATGTGTGCATGTATTCACGTGTGTGCATGGTTGTGTGCATGCATGTGTGATATATGTGAGCATGCGTGTGAGTAGGGTGTGCATGTGTGTGTGAGAGAGAAACCGAGAGGGACAGAGACAGACTGGTTTGTGCAGATGCAGGAGACTGAAGCGCCCCCAGGGAGGGTTGGTGCAGAGCAGAACAGGGACTAGACGAGGAGATCACTCAGAAATGTAGCAAATGCAGCAGAAGCGGGACCCTGAGTCCTCAGCGGAAAGGCGTGAATCCCCAGGCATCTTGTGGACTGTGGAAATGAAATGGGCGTTACAGCCAATCTTGTCTGGATGAGAAGGGGCATGGTGATGCCAGTGATGAGTTCTCCACGTGTTATGAAAGTTCCACTTGCTTTTGGTAGAATATAAAGTGCCCACCTGGAGACCCCAGTTCGATTCCTGGCTTGGGAAGATCTGCTGGAGAAAGGATAGGCTATTCACTCCAGTATTCTTGGGCTTCCCTCATAGCTCAGCTGGTAAAGAATCCACCTGCAAAGCGGGAGACCTGGGTTCGATCCCTGAAGATCCCCTGGAGAAGGGAAAGGCTACCCACTCCAGTATTCTGGCCTGGAGAATTCCATGGACTGTATAGTCCACGGGGTCGCAGAGTCGGATGTGACTGAGCGACTTTCACTTTCACAAAGTGCCCACTCTTTGTGGCCTCAGGGACTGCAGCTTGCCAGGTTCCTCTGTCCATGGAATTTTCCAAACAAGAATAATGGAGTTTTCCAAGCAAGAATAATTTCCTCCTCCAGGATATCTTCCCAACCCAGGGATCTAATTTGCATCTCTTGCATCCTTCACTGGCAGGTGGATTCTTTATCATTAGGGCTACCTGGGAAGCCCAGAATATAAAAGCCAGGGGTTAAAAGACTGATAATCTAACCGTAAATGTCCTCCACTCTCAACAAAGCACATCATCTGCATTGTTCCTCTGCTGTTCTATTCCCCTCTGTTTCTCATCTTCATGACAACTCTCTGTCTCTTCACTTATCAAAGGCATGTGTGCGCTCAGTCCTGTCTGACTCTTTGCAACCCCATGGGACTGTGGCCCGCCAGGCTGCTCCGTCCATGAGATTCTCCAGGTAAGAAACTGGAGTGGGTTGCCATTTCCTTCTCCAGGCTTATCAAAGGCACTTTAACCTAATTTTAGCAGACAAAATTGTTGGAAATGAGGGTATGGTCTTTGGTAGTGGATTTCAATGCAGGCCTTTTCTAATAGTATTTTTATTCAAGGGCTAAAAGGTATAATTCAATAAAAGTAACTTGTTTTACTTGTAACATCTAGGACACCGGTTGTGTAAGATGAATTATCATTTCATGCAAAGTTCTGAGTGGCTAACTGACAAAACATGATAGAGTGTTTTCTTCAAGTCTTCAATGGCTCTGCAGATGTGACTTGGTCTGTAACATCACAGGATCTCTTTTCTCGTGAGTCACACTTCCCGTCCCTATTCCACTGTTCTAGAGAGAATGATTAGCTTGTGTCAGCTGCTGATTTTGAGTCATCAAGTACTAATCAGATAAGAAATGGATTAGCAAGGAATCATATAGACTGTATTTTCAGAGTAGAAATAAAGGCAGTGCACATTTAAAATTCACAGCGAAGCTATCGCAGCTATTTAGGATGCAGTAAAAGCCCATTTTAATCTGAATCCCATAGTTTACCTGTAACCCATTAAGTGCAGTTTAGAGACAGGAAAAGTGAAAAGTGTAATCTGCTTTTAAGCATTTCCCACTAATATAAATTACCCATGTGAAGTGTTGGGGCATGTTTGCACTGCTAACCGAGGCAGGAAACTTGACCAAATTTTCATGTTAGTACTCTGTGGGTATTATCTTGGCCGTGTTAGTGAACCTACCCCGCCCCTCCCCTCCGCTGGGTTGGAAGGCAAACAGGTCTGATGTTGGGCACACCAGTTCCCTTCTTGGGGCTGCAGGTTCCCTATGTGTGAATCTGGGTTAATTGATCCTGTGAGGATTGTTATCAGGTTAAATGAGAAGATGCTTGCCCTGAGCTAAGCCTGGCATGTACTCAGTGCTTGGAAATGATAAATATTCTTGTGTCCGTCTCTTTGCGACCCCATGGACTGTAGCCCGCCAGGCTCCTCTGTCCGTGGAATTCTCCAGGCCAGAATAGTGCAGTGGGTAGCCTTTCCTTTCTCCAGGGGATCTTCCCAACCCAGGGATCAAACCCTGGTCTGCCGAATTGCAGGCAGATTCTTTACCATCCGAGCTACCAGGGAAGCCTCATAAACTTGTAGTACGTATATTTCATCCAACACTATTATTTTTAGTGTTCTATTTACTTTAACCACTTAAGATGGAAATTTTAAATAAATTCTGCTCTTCCTGCCTGTTAGGTCAAATTTTATTTGATATGAGAACACATAACAATGGAAAGAACATTTAAAAAATTTAAAATAATTTGCTCATCATACTTACATCCTAAGAACAAAGCAATTTCCCTCTTTCTGGATTCCCTTGCCCATGCACATTTTGACATCATCATAAGCAGTCTTTAAAGCATTATTCTATAGTTTGCATTTTTGTTAAATGTACTGTGATTATTTTTATAGGGCTTCATAGGGATACCGTTTTAATGGCCATGTAGCATTCAGTTGAGGTTGCAGACCCTAATTTAACAGTTCCTGTTTTGGGGCCTTTTTACTGCTTCTGGTATTTATATACATGGCAGAGATAAGTCAGTGGCAACCCACTTCAGTACTCTTGCCTGGAAAATCCCATGGATGGTCGCTAGGTCCGTGGGGTCACTAAGAGTGGGACACAACTGAGTGACTTCACTTTCACTTTTCACTTTCATGCATTGGAGAAGGAAATGGCAACCCACTCCAGTGTTCTTGCCTGGAGAATCCCAGGGAAGGCGGAGCCTCGTGTCTGCCGTCTATAGGGTCGCACAGAGTTGGAGAGTGAGGTGAGTTAGCAGCAGCAGAGATAAGTATCTGCAGTCTAATGCTCTCCCAGCTGAGCTGCTTTTGCCCGTAAGATGAACATCTGCAGAGGGGGTCTAGGGGCTGCAGATCTGGAGAACTGAGGCTCTGGGTCTGTCAGCTTGGGGCGGGATGGAGGGTTTGGAGAAGGCGGGTGGGGCTCCTGAGCGCTCCGGACACAGCGGCGGCGGGGCTGGGCGTGGGGACCCCCGGAGCGGACCCCCGCGGGGGCTATGGAGGCGGGCAGGGGGCCTGGGGGCTGCCGCGGGGTGGGCCGACTCATCCCGGCGGGGAAGGGAAGGGCCCGGGGGACTGGGTGGAAGTCCCCGCCAGCGGGGAGAAGAGGGCTCGGCCTCGTGGAGACGGCCCCTGTTTCCACCTCCTTCTCATGGTGAGCTCCTATAACCCTGGAAGGCTCTACTCGCGGAAAGGACGACGCAGAGAGAGGCGCCAGCGTCCCGGGTCAAGGAGCTGGGGGCTTCCCGGGGGTCCGCTGGTAGAATCCACTGGCCCACGCAGGGCACACGGGTTCAGGCCCCGGTCCAGGAAGATCCCACGTGCCGTGGGGCAGCTAGGCCCGCCCGCCACGACTACGGAAGCCTGCGACCTAAAACCATGCTCCGCAGCCAGAAACGTCACCCCAATGAGAAGCCCGAGGACGGCAACTGGAGAGGAGCCTCGGCTTCCGCAACTAGAGAAAGTCTGGGGGCAGCAACCAACACAAAGTAAAAATAAACAAATAAATAAAATATTTAAAAACACCCCAAAACAAAAAGAGGCTAGCATCTTGGAGGGGGATGGTGGGAGGGGTGGCTACCGGACTTCCCGGAGCTGGGGGACCCTCAGGGGCACACGTCTGGGTACCTCCGGGAGTGCTGCTAACCGCTTTAGACCAGATCAGGGCCAGGTCCACAGTGCAGTTACAACCAAAAGCTCAGCCTTCCTGCCCAGTGAATGGGACACCGCAGGGCGGGGGCAGGCAGCCCCCAGAGGTGCAGCAGCAGCTGATCTGTCCTCGAGAGTGCGGCCCTGAAAGGCGGGGCGTCCCCGCACAGAGCACCCCGAGGTGTGCAGGGAGAACAGTGCTTCCTCTGCAGTCTGCAGGAGCCACGGAGAACCGTCTTTGCAGCGGCTCCTGGTGAGCCGGCCACTGAGCCGCCGCTCCCAAGCAGGCATGGAGTCAACCACACTGCCTTGATGGGTCACCGCGTGTGACTCGCGTTGCCGTTGTGCATAGGAGGTATCACCAAAATGTAGATTAGTTAAAATAATAGAAAGACGGCATTTTTTGGCTTATCATTTCAGCAAATGCACACATAAATATCCATACTGTGTGCATGCGTGCTCAGCTGTGTCTGACTTTTTTGCAACCGCAGGGACTGTAGCCCTCCAGGCTCCTCTGACCATGGGGTTCTCCAGGCAGGAACGTTGGAGTGGGTTGCCGTTTCCTCCTTCTGGGGATCCTCCCCACCCAGGTATCGAACCTGGGTCTCTTACATCTCCTGCATTGGCAAGCACATTCCTTACCATTGAGCTACCTGGGAAGCCAAAATGTCTATACATTGTATGTTATTTTATGTATAGCAGGTAACACATAAAATACTGCATCGTGTATGTTACGTAGGTACTCACATCATGTGTTTATGTATGTGTGCGTTTGTAACCCTGGCACACTGCTTGTTTTCCTCTTAGGGCAGTTACGCTTGCGGAGGTAGACGATCTGATTGTGCTGCTGAGGAGGAGTTACTTGCATCGTTTAAAGCTCTTGCTTTTTGGGCAGAGGGAGAAACTGAGGCTTGGAGAGATGAAGTGACGCCTTCATCCGGCGCAGCTGAGGAAGGAGCCCGCCTCTTTCTCACGTCCCCCTCCTCCCTGGTGTGACCTCCGAGCCGCAGTCATGCCCGTAAAGGGGCCACAGTAAAATGTCTCTTTTCACACTGGAGCATGCTTGTCACGCAACAGTGTTCATCGATGTCTCAGGACAACAGCCAAAAGGGGAAAAAAAAGAGGAAGTGATTGGTGACAGTTTCTGTTTGAGGTCTACTTCCTCAAACACACGCCTTGGAGCTAAACCAAAGGCAGGCGATTGTCCCTCCGATGGCACTTCTCTCCAGGGGACATATTTCCTCTTGTGAGGAGCGTCTCCTTTTTAGACAAAAACATAAACAGAAATTCTATTCTGGCTCACCTAGTGCCACTGGCATATTTCAAAATATCTTGCTACCAAGACAGGAGAAATAGTGTAAACATTCTCTAATATACACTGAAAGAAGTCTATCAAGGAATTCTACAAATTAGCCTCCTACAGGAAAAGACCTAAGGGTCTTCAAATCCTTGTTTGCCAGTTTCCAGATGGAAGGTCTCAGTTCTAAGGGCTGTCCACTAGATGGCAGCATGATTATGGTTAAAGTCTCATATTTGCTTTCTCTGGCACGGAAAACTGGATTTATTTCTTTGATCAGAGGTTGGAACCCAAAGGTTTTATGGATACGAATATTCTGTTAAAATATTAGGAATGAAACTCTATATCTAATATCTAATTCTTATTATTACTGTTGAAGTATCATATTGGCTTTCTTTCCGTAATTCTTCCTTTGATTACTCAGATCCATGTGTAATTTAGAGTGTGTTAGTCCCGTAGCCGTCCGACTCTTTGCTCAGAGAGACCATGGCTTCTCTGTCCGTGGAATTCTCCAGGTTAAGAATGCTGGAGTGGTTAGTCATTCCCTTCTCCAAGGGATCTTCCTGACCCAGGGATCGAACCCAAGTCTCCTGAACTGCAGGCGGATTCTTTCCCAGCTGCGCCACCAGAGATGCCCAAGTCCTTTGCTGGCTACCACCACGCTTACTTGACTAATCCCAACGTTTGCTTTGGTTCTTCAGAGGGTAGGGGGTATGTACTTATTAAGTGGCTCAGTCTACATTAGCCTCACAGCTGGGATCCTGGTAATCACTGATCGATCATGATTTTGACTCAGTTCTGTGAGCGGTCAGTCGCTTTTCCTACCACGATTGCACATGAGCTACAATCTGATTTCTGACATTTCGGTGACGCCACGTGAGATCATTGCGGTTTCGCTGAGTGCCAGGCCATGCGTGAGCTGTTGGCGATGCTCACGGAGGTTTCCATGATGGTTACTCGCTAATGAAATACACCGGAAGACAGAGGGGAGGCACATCCTTCAGGATAAATAAGTTCCTTTTGATAAGTCCTCTTAAGATTTAGATACTGTGTTGGTTTTGAAAAGTTCTTTCGGAAAGAGCTGGGTGATCAGGAAAAGAGTTAGGACCCGAGGGGCTCAGAGGTGAGTTTCCAAATCTAGCGACGATTAGGAGACCGATGCCAGCCGTGTTCTTTAGGAGTGCGCCGCGGCTGTCTGCTGTTGTCACCACCCGTCATCTTTAGGAGACAGCCGCACGGACAAGGCAAAACGTTGGAAGTCTGTGGACAGCCTGGTTAGCGCAGTTCTCTAAATAAATGAATGCGCACGGGCTGGTGGGGAACAGGAGGTGTCACTGTGCCAGGCAAAATAATTCTTCCCTGTCTTAAAGCACCTGATGGTTGATCAAGTGTGTTCAGATATATTGCATGTGATGTTACAACGCGAGGCCCCGAACGTGCAGCAGAGGACTCAGAGGTGGGAGGATAAGACCTGTCCAGCGCCCGTCAGAGGTGCCCCATCATAGCTACTTTACTGTGGCCCCTGTTTCCTAGGGGTCAGGTCACTGGTTTCCAGGCATCGCACCCTGACATCAGGCTCTTTCTGGTCTAAGACTTAACGACTTGAGGTCTCCAGGTGATTCACTAAGTTCCAGCACTGACTGTGTGTGTATGTGTGTGTGTGAGTGTGAGTGTGAGTATGTGTGTGTGTGTGTGATCGTCACTCTCCATTTCTGGGGTTTCTGTGCCTTGGCTCCACTTGTGTTTTGGTGGGTTGTGGGAGGAGATGGTGTGCCTCGTCCATCAGGGGCTGGGAGGAGATGGTGTGCCTCGTCCATCAGGGGCTGGCAGGACCGTAAACCAAACCAGCATTGTTGCTAGGCAGAGGGTAAATTAAGCAACAGGCTTTTCCAGAGAAGAAATGTGAAAAGACTACCCTGCATGTGATTAGCAGGCTGAAAAGGCTTTTTTTTTTTTGCTGTGGCAAGTGGGACTTGAGAGGGAAGCTTATTTATAACTCAGGGTACCGGCAGGGCTCAGCGGTGCAGTGGCTATTAAAGAACGCTGAAATGTTAGTGGGAAAAGCTGTTTGCCATAACCTTACAAAACGGGCTTTCTGTTTCCAACAACAACAGAAACCAGCAAATAGAAAGAGAAAACTGCGAAAAAGTAAAAACAGCAGGATGATGGAAGAGTGTGAGTGAAGACTGAGAAAAGGCGCCTGGGTTTCCAGGGCCTGAAGTTTCCATAAAGAAACAAATATATTTAGAAAGTGGCAGCGCCTTGTGACATTTGCTAAGTGATTTTGATGATTGACTTTTCAATTGAGTTTCTGTAGTAAGAAGCAAAGTGGTGGGGGGAGTGGTGAGGAAAAAGCAATTTTCCCAATGGGGTTATAAAACCCTTCAGCCTAATGAAATGTTTTCTCTGGTTTAGAGATAACAACCCACTTTTGGGTTTTATGCTTAATATTGATTCTTTGTGTATTTTTTATGGAAGCCTTGATGAAATTCAGTTAATTGTATTTTATTAGAATGGCAGAGTGTCCTGTTTAATATTCTCCAATCTCCTCACCCATGGTTCTTCCTACCTTTCCCCCTTCTCCCTATCAATAGTTTAACTTTGATGGATGGTTTGTGGCGGTTAAAAAAAAAATCAAACTCTTGCTCCACCTTTTTGGATCCTTTTCCAGTTTGCACAGTTGCAAAAGCACTGAAAAAGCCAAGTTCCTTTAAGTGGTAAGACGCTGAAATATGGTCATTAAATCCTGATGGGTTTTTCATTCTGCCTCTCATAATTTTAAGGAGAACCACTTTCGGAGATGGTTGGATAAATGCAGAAAATATCATAAGGGGGAAGTGAGGTCCCCAGGCAGCTTTTAAACCTGCAGGGTGCTGAGTTTATTTACAAACTCCAGCAGAACTAGTGAGTTAGCAGGGTATCTTCACCAAGTGGCGGGGCCCCTGGGTCACGAGAGGCAGGTGCAGGGGAGTCAGCCATTCAGGGGCCGGCGGGGCGGGGGCTGCCCTGCCTTCCGTCTTTTCACGTCTCGGTGTTTTATCTAGAGAAGGCCTTGTCTTGAGAGAACTGCGTTGCCACTGGGCTATAAGATGACTTACTTCTTGGGACGAAGGGTCTCATAAAAGGATCGAGCAAGAAGACTTAGTCATTGAGAGAAACTGTGATCTTTCTTGACTGACTGGTGTGGACATGGGAAGCAGAATTAGATTTAGAATTGCTCAAAGGATAAAAGGGTTCAGATTTATTTAAGGCCCCAAAATAATGAAAACGAAAGGTAATAGAGAGACAGGATATTATGGTACAAAGAGTTCTGCCTTAGTATTTAGAAGCCTTGGGTTTTTTTGAGTCCTGGTTTTGTGACTTAGAAGTCAGATGTCCTTAGGGAAATCACTTAACTTCTCTGAGCTTTGCGTTTTCCTAGATATATGAAAGGGTTTTCTGGGGGCTTATTTTGGGCTGGATGAAGAACTCCACAGGTGTTCTCCAATTTAACCGTCTCAAGAACCACACGGGGCAGGAACTATATGGTAATTTATATCGCACGGATGAAGACACAGAGGAGTATCAAAGGTCGGCAACTTTCCCGAGTCAGTGACTGGGCGGCATTTGCACAGTCTAAGGCTGGTGTCTGAAACACACAACTCCTATGGTAAAGCCACGCTGGACACATAGTCCTTGACTTGCTAATGTAATTATGGGATGACCAGAAAAGTCTTTGTTGGTGGGATGTGTGTATAAAATAAAAACCGACATGCACATGTAAGGTGGTATCGCTTTCAGTTTATCATGAATCATCTCCTTAGTGCTGGTTGTGGAGAGTGCATCTCACTCAGACTGCAGACTCAAGCGCTGTGAGGTTGCTGTTTATCGGGGTGCACTCTTTGCCTAGGGCTTTCGAAACAAAGTCCCATAAGCCAGGCGGCTTAGAACCGTTCAGCTTTACTGTCTCACAGTTCAGGAGGCTGGAAGCTCAAACCACGGTGTTGGTAGGGCCATTTTCCCTCTGGAGGTAGGAGGACCATTCCATCTCTCCTCGCTTCTGGAAGCCTCGGGCATCCCTCGGCTTATAAATGGCTGTCTTCTTCCTGTGTCTCTTGATCTCATCCTCCCCTGTGCACGTCTGTGGTCAAATTCCCTGCTTTTATGAGGATGTCAGTCACTGGGATGAGTGCCCACCCTAACGACCTCAACTTACCTGGATCATCTGCAAAGACTTTATTTGTAATTAAGGTTACATTTACAGACACTGAGGGTTAGGATTTCAACTTTTTATTTCCAAGGTGGGGAGGGTGGGGGACACCGGTGAGAAAGCGCGGGATGGGATTTGGAGGCCAGCACACCAGAGCTCAAGTCCAGCCTCCATCACTTACTAATGTGCAGTGACTACGTTAGCTTCCCAATGCTGCTGTCACGAGTGGCACACATTTAGTGGCTTAAACCAGCAGTTTTTCTGTCTTAGAGTTCTGGAGGTCAGCAGTCCAAAGTGGGTCCCGCTGGGCTAATATCAAGGAGTTAGTAGGGATGTGTTCCTGCTGGAGGTTCCGGGGGAGAACCTACTTCCTGCCTTTTCCAGCCTCCAGGGGCTGCCTGTACTCCTTGGCTCATGGCCCCTTCCTCCATATTCAAAGCCAGCAATCCAACACCTTCAAATCTCTCTCTGAATTTGACTTTACCTCTATCTCCCTCTTCCGTGTTTTAAGCATCCTTGTGATCCCATTGTGACTTCAAGGATCCTTGTGGTTAACACTTGGATCATCTAGTACTATCTCCCCATGTCAACACCCCAAACTTGAGTTCATCAGGAGTCTTTTTGCCATGTAAGGTAGCTTACCCCCAGGTTCCATATGAGGATGTGGACATCTCTGAGCGGGGGTGGGGTGGGGGTGGGGTTTCTGCCTGCTCTGATCACTGTCCTAAGCCCCCTCTGTAACTTGGGAATCAAGTTGGGAACTTGGGAAACAAACTTGGGAGTTTGTTCCAGAGTGTTGTTGAGAAGGTTGAAGGAAGCCTTTCTTGTGAAGCACTCAGGTCAGCGCCCAGCAAAGAGCACCAGTGTCTCGTTCTCCACCAGCGGCTGACGCTGTTACCCTTTGCACCCACGCAATGGTTTCATTTCATTTTAAATCCTTTCAAGTGGAGGGGAAACCTATGCAAACATTTCTGATGCTTGTTTGAGTCCAAAGCAAAGCACAGGCGTTCCATTTTCTGAGCGATCGGTGAAGCTCCATGTACCTAATGGTGTGTATATGTGTCTGTGTGTGGCGGGGGGGGGGGCGGGGGGGGGCAGGGGCACGTGAACATCATTTGTGTCGCTTTCACATCCGTTTATTCGGTTCACTATTCTATCAAGTGGCAATTACTAGAGATCATGCTTGGGAAAACAGCCAGTTTAACTTGGCGATGTTAATATAGCTAAATATCCCGTTTTTAGGAACCTTAATGTTTAAGACATTTTAATGGCCGCTGTAACACTTACTGTGTCACCTCCCAATCCCCAGCCTCAGTTTAGATCATTTTGGAGTGTTTAATGTGCTTTATACTAGCAGCCCAAAGCCATACCAAATAGAATGGAATAATAAAAAGTATTGTTTTTCATAACTACAATAACAGTGTAAATAGCTGAAGAATACTTGATCGTTTTACAAAAGGCTTTCTCATAGACTACCAAGTAAATGACTGACTTTGTGGTCCCGTAAGCCGTCTAGCGTCTGACAAGGAGTCCGTCTGGGGCCCTGGCCTCAGGATCAGACTCCACAGCTCTGGAGTCCAGCCGTCGCGCTTCATGGACTCCGTGATCCGAGTCAGCGCACCTGGTCCTGCCTGGGCCTCCGTTTCCTCATCTGTCAAGTGAGACGAGCACCTCGCGTCCTCTCGGGTGGTGGGGAGGATTCCACGAGAATACTCAGAGCGCACTTGGCTTCGTGCGCTGCACTTTTTGAGGGAGTGTCAGCCGCTCACTCGTGTCCGATTCTATGTGAGCTCATGGACCGTAACCCGCCAGGCTCCTCTGTCCATGAAACTGTCCAGGCGAGAATAACGGAATGGGTGGCCATTTCCTCCTCCGGGGGATCTTCCTGACCCGGGGATCGGACCACGTCTCACATCTCCTGCAGTGGCAGGAGGATTGCTTACCACGAGACCTGGGAAGCGCACCCGGCACTTCCTAGTGACCGGTCAGTGTTGGCTGCCGTCATCACTGTCGGTGTGAATAGAGGCTACCGTCCAAGGTGAGGTGCCAGACCACGGGCAAGGCTGTGAACACAGCGTAGGTTCTGATTCCCCCCTGACCACCCACCTCCAGCCTTGAAGAAGTTGGAAAGACGAGCAGGAGGGCAGGAGACGAGGAAGAGAACCGAAGATGGAGTTGTTGGTGGGATGAGCTGGTCCCGAGAGGGCGTGGTGAGGGGTCCACCCAGGGAATGTACTGTGTGTCTCTGGCAGTTGGGTGGGAACCACAAACTGGTACCTGATGCATTTCCAGAATCCCCGAGGGCAAGACAGACTGTCTGGCTGCAGAGAGGATGGCGTGATGGACAGGCTGCAGCTGTCTCGGGGTTGGCTGTGCTCCGTGCGTTTCTCTGGGCAGAGGAGGTGTGTCCTGGGAGCAGCCGGGGTCCGGCTTGCGGGCAGCAGGGCTGAATTAGATGCTGACCAGGATAGCTAACAGCAGGGGCAAGGTGGCACCCACCAGAGGGGAGCCCGGGGGGACGTTCCTGGATTTCCAGGGGCCAAAGTAGGATGCGTAAGTGTCAGCTGGAAGACAGGCATCCGTCCAAGTCAACAGAACCACAAGATACTAACCCCCTGCAGTGGGGCGAGGGAGGGAGCGAGTCAGAGGCTCAGAGTCCAGGAGGGAAGCTGGGGGCCACACAGGGTCATCCTGAGATGATCTTCCTTTCTCCCTCCCCCGTGCTCTGATCCACAAGGGTCAGGAACCAGGATGAACAAGCTCGAGGAGGAGGGCTGGATGTGCAGGATGGCAAAGAGAAGACAAACACCACCTCCTCCCAGGCAGGCAGCCCAGCTGCGTGCCCGCTGTGTGCACGGAAAGGCTGTGAGTGAACAAAGGAGTGGAACATTTTATTTATTCATTCAGACCCGAAGATGTGAATTACCCAACCGAGACTTGTTAGATTAAAGTGTCCGGAAGAATCATGAGACTTGCCTTCGATCTGACACAGGGGTAAGGAAAAGCCAGTTCCGGGAGAGTTCCGTAGAGCTGTCGAGAGGTGAAGCTGCCCCGTGACCCATCCCGAGGGCGAGGCTCCTGTAACGTGATCGCCTCTCACAACAGCCCGGGGGGGGGGGGGGGGGGGCAGGTGTTGCTGCAGGAAGTCACGTGACTCCACAGACAAGCTCATCACAGCTTAGACGCCTGAGGGGTGTGTGCAAAACTCCCAGAATGAAGACAGGCAGAGGTGGGACTTGAACCTTGCAATCCCGATTCTTGCTCCGCAGACCACAGGGCCCCCACATGCTGGTGGAAACGGTAACAGAACCCAAGTTCCTGAAGGTCCTGGAGCTCAAAGTGCATTGTCGGGAAGTTGGAGTCTTGTCTGGTTTGCAACGCGGGAGCATCATCCTAGGTCAATATGTGATTTAAACAGGCTGTTTGTTTTGCTATAGAATCCAGATCAAGTCCACGCTCTTTTCTTTTCGCACGAACTCGTTTAGGGGCTTTCGGCTGAGAGGAGGGGGTGAGGCCTTTCTGCTGTGCCATCTTTCTTAGAGAAGAATGCTCCTTTAGTCACTTACGGTAAACCCCAATGAACTTTTTGGCCAACCAGATGTCTCTTAAACACCTCCGTTTCTTGGTGAATGAATCACCCTAAATGGAATTATCTAGAGGAAATCCAAGCCGGTGAAAGTGGAAACAGCCACAAGACTTGGGTCAGATTCCCTCCGGGGGGCTTGGAGACCCCTGAGGCTCCCTGGAAGGAAGAACGGTGCCTGTTTCATGAGAACAGACCGCCGTAACCAAGGGTGGCCAGTGTCCCTGTGGTCAGGGCCCGTCCCCTGGGATATCTAGGGCATCTCCATGACGAGGAGCTCCACCTCTGGAAGCTGTGGTTGCCTGTGCTTCTGTCTGCAGAGAGGGCCCTCTGCCTTGGATGAGACGAGAAAGTTTCTGGCCTGGGGACGAAACCAAAGGGACCCCCACCCCAGCCAGTGAAAGAGGTTCCTGGCCGTGCTTGGGGTTGGCGGCGGGGTGTGGGCCCCCGCTGGGGGTCACCCCCCCTGTGTCCGCGAGCACTGCTGGCTCGGGGGCGGCGCTGCCCTTCACTTGAGTCATCGCTCCCTGGGCCAAGGGCTGAAAGCAGTGAAAGAACCGCCGAATGTTGCGTCGCGTGGTCTTGAGGAGTACCTGAGGGAAAAGAAACGCAGCCCCCGGTCTCTGACCAGGCTCTCTGCGTGTGGCCTGAGCGGCCCGTCTTGCTGAGGCGACAGGACTCAAGTCAAGGAAGCAGTCAGCTGGGAGTCACCTCTGGGTTTGACACATCCCAACACAGAAAGCCTGGGCTCATCGAGGGCGGCTGAAGAAGAGGCAGTGTGTCTAGCTCAGAGACAAATGAAAACCGGGAGGCAGGCGAGCTTCATCAGCTGCAGGGGGCTTATCCTCTGGGATCCGAGAGGTGAGATCGAGGGAAGGGCTTGCGGTCACCTGCAGACAGACTTGGGTTCAAGAGATGAACGCTTTCTTGCCAGGTGGTTTCGTACCTAGAAGCTACTCTGTTCTTCGCAGAGCAGGCAGAGCGATGCAGCAAGTGGTTCTCACGGAGCCTCTGGTTTCCACCCCTTCTCCCCACCAGAGCTGGCTGCGACACGGCCCCCAGATTGAGCCACAAGGGGTCGAGGAGGCGGTCAAGTGCTCTTCGGGATGGTGCTTTTTGAGGGGAAGGCAGATAGAGTCTGACAGTTTTCTCCCCTCTCAGTGGGTTTGCAGAAAAGAGCGTGGATTTTGGAAGTAGACTGCCATTGGTTCCAGTCTGGCCTGCCACTCACATGCTGGGCAACTTTAGGCAAGTTACTTAAGCTTGCCAAGCCTTAGTTTCACCATTTGTAAAATGAGGAAAATAAAAGTCACCAGTATAATAATGTAGTTGTTATAATTAAATTTTTATCATGGCCTGGTGGCTTCTATACACATGGAAGTGGCAACCTTAAAAAACACCCTTTATTTTTTTAATTTAGTTTAAAAAATTTTATTGAAGTATAGTTGACTGGATATTATATTAATTTCATCTCTACAGCAAAGTGATTCAACTATACATATATATGTTTATACATGTTCTTTTTCCTGTTCTTTTCCACGATGGTTATCACAGGGGATTGAATATAGTCCCCTGTGCTGTGCAGTGGGACCTTGTCTGTCCATCCGATGCACAACAGCTCGTATCTGCTCATCCCACACTTCCAGTCCATCCCCCATCTCCCTCCTCTGGCAACCACAGGTCTGTTCTCTGTGTCTGGGAGCCTGTTTCTGTTTTATAGACAAGTTCATGTTGTATTTTAGATGTCACATATAAATGATTTCATGGTATTTTGCTTTCTCTTTCTGAGTCACTACACTTATATGATCATCTCTAGGTTCATCCACGTTGCTGCAAATGCCAGTATTTCTCTCTTTTATGGCCGAGTAGTATTCTGTTGCATGTGTGTCTGTGTGTGTGGTGTGTTTCACATCTTTTTTATGGCTGAGTAGTATTTTTTTTTAATGACTGAGCAGTATTCTGTTGCCTCTGTGTGTGTGTGTATGTGTCTGTATATGTATGTGTGTATGCATGCATGTGTATGTATGTATGTGTGTATGTACATGTGTGTGTCTCTATGTGTATGTATGTGTATGTGTGTGTATGTGTGTGTGTTTCACGTCTTCTTTATCCATCCATTCAATGATAGACTTTTAGGTAGTTTTCATGTCTTGGCTATTTTAAATAGTGCTGTTATGAACATAGGGGTTCCTTATGTTTTCAAATTACCAAATTAGAGTTTGTCTAATATATGTTCAGGAATGGGATTGTAGAATAATATGGTAGTTCTATTTTTAGTTTTGGAGGATCCTCCATACTGTTTTCCATAATGGCTGCCCCAATTTCAACTCAGTTCAGTTGCTCAGTCATGTCTGACTCTTTGCAACCTCATGGACAGCAGCGCAGCAGGCCTCCCTGTCCATCACCAACTCCCAGAGCTTGCTCAAACTCATGTCCATTGAGTCAGTGATGCCATCCAACCATCTCACCTTCTGTCATTTCCTTCACCTCCTGCCTTCAATCTTTCCCAAAATCAGGGTCTTTTCCAGTGAGTCACTCCGCATCAGGTCACCAAAGTATTGGAGTTTAAGCTTCAGGATCAGTCCTTCCAATAAATATTCAGGACTGATTTCCTTTAGGATGGACTGGTTGGATCTCCTTGCAGTCCAAGGGACTCTCAAGAGTCTTCTCCAAACCACAATTCAAAAGCATCAATTCTTTGGCACTCAGCTTTCTTTATGGTCCAACTCTCACATCCACACATGACTACTGGAAAAACAACAGCTTTGAATAGATGGACCTTTGTTGGCAAAGTAATGTCTCTGCTTTTTAATATGCTGCCTAGGTTGGTCATAGCTTTTCTTCCAAGAAGCAACTGTCTTTTAACCTCATTGCTACAGTCACCATCTGCAGTGATTTTGGAGCCCAAGAAAATAAAATTTATCACTGTTTCCACTGTTTCCCCATCTATTTTCCATGAAGTGATGGGACTGGATGCCATGATCTTAACTTTCTGAATGTTGAATTTTAAGCCAACTTTTTCAGTCTTTCATTTTCATCATGAGGTTCTTTAGTTCTTCGCTTTCTGCCATAAGGGTGGTGTCATCTGCATATCTGAAATTATTGATATTTCTTCTGGCAACCTTGATTCCAGCTTGTGCTTCATCCAGTCCAGCGTTTCACATGATGTACTCTGCATATAAGTTAAATAAGCAGGGTGACAATATACAGCCTTGACGTACTCCTTTCCCAAGTTTGAACCAGTTTGTTGTTCCATGTCTGGTTGTAACTATTGCTTCTTGACCTGCATGTAGGTTTCTCGAGGCACGTAAGGTGGTCTGGTATTCCCATCTCTTGAAGAATTTTCCATAATTTGTTGTGATCCACACAGTGAAAGGCTTTAATGTAGTCAATGAAGCAGAAGTGGATGTTTTTCTGGAATTCTCTTGCTTTTTTGTTGGCAATTTGACCTCTGGTTCTTCTGCCTTTTCTAAATCCAGATTGAACATTTGGAAGTTCTCAGTTCATGTACAGTTGAAGCTTGGCTTGGAGAATTTTGAGCTTGACTTTGCTAGTGTGTGAGATGAGTGCAATTGTGCAGTATTTTGAGCATTCTTTGGCACTGCCTTTCTTTGGGTTTGGAATGAAAACTGACCCTTTCCAGTCCTGTGGCCACTGCTGAGTTTTCCAAATTTGCTGGCATATTGAGTGCGGCACTTTCACAGCATCATCTTTTAGGATTTGAAATTGTTCATCTGGAATCTCATCACTGGAGACTCCTGGACACTCCAGTATGAAACCATTTATATTTCCACCAACGATGTAAAAGGGCTCCATTTTCCCACATCCTCTTCAGCACTTATTATTCACAGACTTTTTAGTGGCAGCTGTTCTGACTGGTTTGAGGTGGTACCTCACTGTAGTTTTGATTTGTTGTTATTCATTCGCTAAGTTGTTTCTGACTCTGCAAACCCATGACCTGCAGCGTGCCGGGCTTCCCCGTCCCTCACTGTCTCTTGGATTTAGCTCATGCTCGTGTCCATTGAGTCAGTGATGCCATCCAACCATCCCATCCTCTGCATTTCCCCAATAATTAGCCACGATGAGCATGTAAGACACCCATTATTTGTTTCCTGTTTACAATGCTTAGAAATACTGAATATAACTAAATTGTACGTTCCATAAAAGGAGATGACAACTACAGGTCCAAACAACTAAAGTTTTTAAATAGGCAACTGCATCTTAGGCATTGATGATCCTGAGTATTGCTGTTAACATCAGTTCTTTCTAGGTCTTTTGTGTTGTACTCTGCTAACACATGTCAGCAGACAAGTGGGAGTAGATCTCCAAAGTAAAATAAAAACCACTGAGAGAAAATTGAAGTTTTACATATTTTTATATGTTAAATTCAATGTAATTATTTTTGAGCTCAATCTGGGTATGAATTCTCATTTGGTTATAAATTAGCTTTACAACTTTGGACAAATTACTGAACCATTTTAAACCTGTCTGCTCATCTATAAAAAAGAAATTGTTGTGAGGATTAAATTCAATGAAATTATACAAGAAAAACATAATGGTTGCAATGGTCTGGATGTTGTTGTTGTTTGGTCGCTCAGTCGTGTCTGGCTCTTTTGCGACCCCATCGGCTGTAGCCTGCCAGGCCCCCTTGTCTATGGGATTTCTCAGGCAAGAATGTTGGAGTGGATTGCCACTTCCCTCTCCAGGGGATCTTCCCAACCCAAAGATCAAACCTGTGTCTCCTGCATTGGCAGGCAGATTCCTTTTCCACGACTACTGAGGAGACCTTATGTAAGAGCAATCATATAGTATTGTCCTTTTTTGACAGGCTTATTTCACTTCGTATAATTTCCTCATGGTTCAGCCATATTATTGTATATGATAGGATTTCATTATTTTTTAAGACTGAAAAGTATTCAATTGTATATACATATGGCCTGAATAGATCCCCTCAAAATACATGTATTGAAATCCTAACCCTCAAAGGTGATGGTATTAGTAACTGGGGTCTTTGGGAGGTGCTTAAGTCACGAGGGTGGAGCCCTTATGAATGGGATTAGTGTCCTTATCAAAGAGGCTCTAGAGAGATTCCTACCCCCTCTCACTACGTGAAGACACAGTGGGAAAGAGCCAGCTGTGAACCAGAAAGGGGCCCTTCACCAGAAGGCAACTTTCCAGCCTCCGGAACTATCAGAAATACACTTCTGCTGTTTATAAGCCAGCTAGCCTGTGGAATTTTGTTATAGCAGCCTGTATGGACTAGGACAAGGTATTGCATTTTCAAAAATTGATAAATGTTAATGTTTTCTGTAATAACTTTATTCATTATCCAACTTTGCGTGTGTTCATGCTCACTCAGTCATGTCTGACTGACTGCAGCCCCATGAACCATAGTCCACCAGGGTCCTATATCCATGGGATTTTTCAGGCAAGAATACTGGCAGGCATTGCCATTTCCTTTTCCAGAGAATCTTCCTAACCCAGGAGTCGAACTTGCATCTCCTGCATTGGCAGGTGAATACCAGTGAACCACATTCAACTCTATCTGTCAGGTATCTAGATTTGAGAGCGTCAGCATTCTGCAGGAGCAAGCCTGGAGAAACACTGTGTCAGGAGCAATCACGATGGTGCTCTGGTCCGTGTTACCTTCCTGATGCCGCTGTAACAGATGACTGTATACCTCGTGACTTAACACAGATTTATTCTCTTAAAGTTCTGGAGGCCAAGTGTCTGAAATCAGTCTCACTGGGTTGATGTCATGATGTTTGGCAGAGCTGGTTCCTTCTGGAGAGTCTAGGGGAGAATCCATTTTTCTTGCCTTCTGTAACTCCTGGAGGCCACCTGCTTTCCTTGTGACTTGTGACCCCTTCCTCCTGGCACTCAATCTCTTTGTTCCATCATCAAATCTATTTCCGTGTCCAGACCTTCCTCTGATAAGGATGCTTGTGAATGCTTGGGCCCGCCTGCATGATCCAGGGTGACCCCCACCTCTAAAAACCCTTAACTTAATTACATCTGCAAAGTCCTCTTTTGCCATATGAAGTGACATTCGTAGGCTCAGGGGATCCAGGCGTGGACATCTCGGGGTCACAGAATGGCAGAGCAGGATCCTAGCTGGATGCCTGTTCGGAGGGACTTGTGGGTGTCTCTGATGATAAATGGGAGGCAGTAGGGAAAGCTGGACCACCCCTAAGTGAGAGAATCTCTTTCCTTCTCTGCCTTGTGCTGGGTCGTTTCATCTCAACTCAGCAAATCTTTATCTGTAAATGCATTTTCTTGAGGCTCTGGTTCATCCAACTTGCACTAATCCACAAGCCAGTTGAGCCCCTCTCCTGCTCTTTTGAGGGTCCCCCATTCTTCTGACACTCCCCTCTTTTATACTCACTTGCCCCAATCTAATAGGCCTATCATATTTATATAGCATTTACACACCATCTCTTTTCTAAACACCTCATATACATGGACTCATTTAAGATTCAAAATGTTCTATGATGGACGTATCCCCGTTTTACAGCTGAGGGAACTGAAGGAGGGGATAACTTGCTCAGAACCTCAGGTGAGTGTTCGGAGCATGTCTGGCTCTGGAGACATGCTCTCCAGAGCACTCCACTGTCTGTCTGCACGGAGTCCTCAGTAAACAGTCACTATTGTTGCCTTTACAGAGCCCAGAAGTAAATGTTTTGGAGCCTGACTCCCACAGTTGCGCTCTGCTTTCTCTCAGCAAAAGAAAGAAGCAAGGGGAAGGGAAGTGAGTGGGGGAACTTCTTACTGACTTGATCTGGGGGTCACATCCGTCCTGTGGGTGAACCACACGTACGTGCGTGACATCACAAGCAAGAGGTTAACATGTCCCGTAGTCTAAACTTCAAGATAGTGCCGAGCAGATGTTGATAGAAAAAACCCAGAGAAACATCATAAAATGATGATTAAGTGAAGAAGAATTTGAATGGGAAAAACTTAGCATCTTACATCTATGAATTTATGATGACTCCGTGCCTTTGTATAAAAATCCAGTCTTGAGTCTGTAGCTGTGCTGAGAATTTGGGAAGGCGGAGGGTGGGTGGTGGGGTGGTGGGAGGCATTCGGGTCTGTCTGCTCTTGATGGACCTCCTTTCTGCTCTCAAAGGTGATAAGTACAAGGTGGCCAACTGCACTGGGTAAATCCAGGCTCTGAGGCTGGATGGTCCGTGTTTCGATTCTGCCTCCCTGCTTAGCTCTGACCAACTTTACTACACCTTTCTGCACCTTAGTTTCTTCAGGAGAAAAGGAGCATGAAATGGTCCCTCCTTATAGGGCTTTGATAAATGGCTAATACGCACACGGCCATGTGCCTCCCATGTGAGTCCTCAGCATAAGTTAGCAGGTGTTGTCATCCCCTTGGGCTCAGTTGTGCCTGACTCTTTGCGACCCCCTGGACTGTCGCCTGCCAGGCTCCTCTTGTCCATGGAATTTTCCAGGCAAGAACACTGGAGTGGGTGGCCATTTTCCTCCTCCAAGGGATCTTCCTGACCCGGGGATCGAAACCACGACTCCTGCTTTGGTAGGTGGATTCTTTACCACAAGCACCACCTAGAAAGCCGAGGTCAGGAGTTGCAGGGACTCCTGGTAGGGGTTGTTCCCTCAGGAGGTACTTTTTTTCTTCTTCCCTTAAAGCTTTCTCTGTTGTTTGGGAATTAAACTCATTGGGGGCCGGTTACCTTTCTACTGGCCATGTGTACTGACCTTATCCTCTTATCATAGCTAATAGGCTCGGGAGATGATCATAGGTGTGGGAAGAGGGAGATGTTTCTCTTTGGATACAAATTGTAAGGGAGTCGCTCATTGTTTGGGGAGGAAAGGAGACAGAGAGTAAGCTGTCTTAAATTAGCTTGGGCTGCTATAACAAAACACCACGCTGTGTGTTAGAACACGGTGTTAAACTCAGATATTCATTTCTCACAGTTCCAGAGGATGGAGTCTGAGATCAAACACGCCAGCAGGCTGGGTTCTGGTGAGCATCCCCTTCCTGGCTTGAACATGGCCACTTGATCACTGTGTCCTTCTATAGCAGAGAGAAAGAGATAGAGAAAATCTCTCTTCCTCCTCTTATAAGGGCCATAATCCCATCATAGGGCCCTGCCCAAATGATCTCATCTAAATCAAGTTCAGTTCAGTTCACTTCAGTCGCTCAGGCATGTATGACTCTTTGCGACCCCATGGACTGCAGTACGCCAGGCCTCCCTGTCCATCACCAACTCCTGGAGTTTACCCAAACTCATGTCCATTGAGTCAGTGATGACATCCAACCATCTCATCCTCTGTCATCCCCTTCTCCTCCTGACTTCAATCTTTCCCAGCATCAGGGTCTTTTCCAATGAGTCAGCTCTTTGCATTAGGTGGCTAAAGTATTGGGGTTTCAGCTTTAGCATCAGTCCTTCCAATGAACACTCAGGACTGGTTTCCTTTGGGATGGACTGGTTGGATCTCCTTGCAGTCCAAGGGACTCTCAAGAGTCTTCTCCAACACCACAGTTCAAAAGCATCAATTCTTCAGTGCTCAGCTTTCTTCAGAGTCCATCTCTCACATCCATACATGACTACTGGAAAAACCATAGCTTTGACTAGACGGATTTTGTTGGCAAAGTAATGCCTCTGCTTTTCAATATGCTGTCTATGTTGGTAATAGCTTTTCTTCCAAGGAGCAAGCATCTTGGCTGCAGTAACAATTTGCAGTGATTCTGGAGCCCAAGAAAATAAAGTTAGCCACTGTTTCCATTATTTCTCCATCTATTTTCCATGAAGTGATGGGACTGGATGCCATGATCTTAGTTTTCTGAATGTTGAGTTTTAAGCCAACTTTTTCACTCTCCTCTTTCACTTTCATCAAGAGACTCTTTAGTTCTTCTTCACTTTCTACCATAAGGGTGATGTCATCTGCATATCTGAGGTTATTGATATTTCTCCTGGCAATCTTGATTCCAACTTGTGTTTCATCCAGCCTGGCATTTCGCATGATGTACTTTGCATAGAAGTTAAATAAGCAGGGTGACAATATACAGCCTTGATATACTCCTTTCCCTATTTGGAATCAGTCTGTTTTTCTGTGTCCAGTTCTAACTGTTGCTTCTTGACCTGCATACAGATTTCTCAGGAAACAGGTAAGGTGGTCTGGTATTCCTATCTCTTTAAGAATTTTCCACAGTTTGTTGTGATCCACACTGTCAGACTTTGGCATAGTCAATAAAGCAGATGTTTTTCTGGAACTTAACTTGCTTTTTCTATGATCCAGTGGATGTTGGCAATTTGATCTCAGGTTCCTCTGCCTTTTCTCAATCCAACCTGAACATCTGGAAGTTCTCAGTTCATATACTATTGAAGCCTGACTGGGAGAATTTTGAGCATTACTTTGCTAATGTATAAGATGAGTGCAATTGTGTGGTAGTTTGAACATTCTTTGCCATTGCCTATCCTTGGGATTGGAATGAAAACTGACCCTTTCCAGTCCTGTGGCCACTGCTGAGTTTTCCAAATTTGCTGGCATATTCAGTGCAGCACTTTCATAGCATCATCTTTTAGGATTTGAAATAACTCAGCTGGAATTCCATCACCTCCACTAGCTTTGTTTGCAGTGATGCTTCCTAAGGCCCACTTGACTTTGCATTCCAGGATGTCTGGCTCTAGGTGGGTGATCACACCCTTGTTATCTGGGTCATGAAGTTTTTTTTTTTTTTTTTTTTTTTTATATAGTTCTGCTGTGTATTCTTGCCACCTCTTCTTAATATCTTCTGCTTCTGTTAGGTCCATATCATTTCTGTCCTTTATTGTGCACATCTTTGCATGAAATGTTCCCTTGGTATCTCTAATTTTCTTGAAGAGATCTCTAGTTTTTCCCATTCTATTGTTTTCCTCTGTTTAAATTTTGCATTGATCACTGAGGAAGGCTTTCTTCTCTCTCCTTGCTGTTCTCTGGAACTCTGCATTCAGATGGGTATGACTTTCTTTTTCTCCTTTGCTTTCAGCTTCTGTTCTGTTCTCAGCTATTTGTAAGGCCTCCTCGGACAACCATTTTGCCTTTTTGCATTTCTTGGGGTTAGTCTTGACCACTGCCTCCTGAACAATGTCATGACCCTCTGTCCACAGTTCTTCAGGCATTCTGTCTATCAGATCTAGTCCCTTAAATCTATTTCTCACTTCCACTGTATAATTGTAAGGGATTTGACTTAGGTCATACCTGAATGGTCTAGGGGTTTTCCTTACTTTTTTCAACTTACGTCTGAATTTGGCAATAAGGAGTTTGTGATCTGAGCCACAGTCAGCTCCTGGTCTAGTTTTTGCTGACTGTATAGAGCTTCTCCATCTTTGGCTGCGAAGAAAATAATCAGTATGATTTTGATGTTGACCATCTGGTGATGTCTATGTGTAGACTCTTCTCTTGTGTTGTTGGAAGAGGGTGTTTGCTATGACCAGTGCGTTCTCTTGGCAAAACTCTATTAGCTTTTGACCTGCTTGGTTTTGTACTCCAAGGCCAAACTTGCCTGTTACTCCAAGTATCTCTTGACTTTCTACCTTTGCATTCCAGTCCCCTATAATGAAAAGGATATCTTTTTTGGGTTTTAGTTCTAGAAGGTCTTGTAGGTCTTCATAGAGCCATTCAACTTCAGCTTCTTCAGCATTACTTGTCAGGGAATAGACTTGGATTACTGTAATATTGAATGATTTGCCTTGCAATGAACAGAGATCATTCTGTTGTTTTTGAGATTGCATCCAAGTACTGCATTTTGGACTCTTGTTGACTATGATGGCTTCTCCATTTCTTCTAAGGGATTCCTGCCCACAGAAGTAGATATAATGGTCATCTGAGTTAAATTCCCCCATTCCAGCCCATTTTAGTTTGCTGATTCCTAAAATGTTGATGTTCACTCTTCCTGTCTTCTGTTTAACCGCTTCCAATTTGCCTTGATTCATGGACCTAACTTTCCAGGTTCCTATGCAATATTGCTCTTTACAGCATTGGACTTTACTTCTATCACCAGTCACATCCGAAACTGGGTGTTGTTTTTGCTTTGGCTCTGTCTCTTCATTCGTTCTGGAGTTATTTCTCCACTGATCTCCAGTAGCATACTGGGCACCTACTGACCTGGGGAGTTCATGGAGTTCTCAAGGCAAGAATACTGAGGTGGTCTGCCATTCCCTTCTCCAGTGGACCACATTTTGTCAGAACACTCCACCATGACTCATCTTGGGGGGCCCTACATGGCATGGCTTATAGTTTCATTGAGTTAGACAAGACTGTGGTCCATGTGATCAGTTTGGTTAGTTTTCTGTGACTGTGGTTTTCAGTCTGTCTGCCCTCTGATGGAGAAGGATAAGAGGCTTATGGAAGCTTCCTGATGGGAGAGACTGACTGAGGCAGAAGCTGGTTCTTGTTCTGACGGGCGGGGCCTTGCTCAGTAAATCTTGAATCCAACTTCTGTTGATGGGCGGGGCTGTGTTCCTGCCCTGTTGTTTGACCTGAGACCGAACTATGACAGAGGTGATGAAGATAATGTCACCTCCTGCAGAAGGTCCCCTGCACGCACTGCTGCCCTCAGCGCCCCAGCCCTGCAGCCACCGCCGACCCACGCGTCCACCAGAGACCCCTGGACACTCCCGGGCACGTCTGGGGCAGCCTCTCATGGGGTCACTGCTCCTTTCTCCTGGGTCCTGCTGCACAAGGTTCTGTCTGTGCCCTCCAAGAGTCTGTTTCCCAGTCCTGTGTAAGCTCTGATGGCTCTCTGGTGGGGTTAATGATGACCTCCTCCAAGAGAGCTTATGTCATCCCCAGGTCTGCTGCACCCAGAGCCCCTGCCCCTGCGGCGGTCCGCTGCTGGCCTGGACCTCCACAGGAGATGCTCAGACACAGTTCTGTCTCAGTCTCTGGGTCCTGGTGTGTACAAGGTTTGTTTGAGTTCTCCGAGGGTCTCTGGTGAGTATGGGGTTTGATTCTAAATGCGATTTCGCCCCTCCCCCTGTCTTGTTGGGGCTTCTCCTTTGCCTTTGGACATGGGGTATCTCTTTTTGGTGGGAACCAACATTCTCCTGTTGATGGCTGGTCAGCAGGGAGTTGCAATAATTCTCTCCCAATGGCCCACCTCTGAATATTAATACTATCACACTGAGAGTTTAGGGCTTCAGCATAAACTTTTGGGAGCGCTCTGACATTCAGTCCACACTAGCAACAAACAGAAAATTTAAGAGATGGTTTTAGAGTGTGGTCAATGTCAGGAAGAGAATGGTTCGTAAGAGTGGGCTTGTCTGTGCCTGGGATTGGGTGGGACAGAGACCCACTCCAGCTGGGCGAGCAGGGATGGGCTCTCTGGACCGGGATCTGAGTTAGAGCAGGGATCGGGGAAGGATTCAGGCTGTGGGAGTGGGAGCGTGAAGACCCTAAGGTGGGGAAGAGCCTGGGGCATCGGGGCAGCAACAGATGAGGGGCCCAGCATGACCCCAGGAAATGCACAGAGAAGGGGAGGGGAGAGAGGGGAAGGAGAGGGTCTTTGGGTGAGAGGCGGGGGCTGGAGGGGGAGTGAGTGGGTTTCACCCTGAGTGCCACGAGAGTCCACGCAGGTTTTAGCCAAGTGGAGATGGGCCAGTGTGTCCCGACTGTGTTTCACACCTGGTGTTATTGTGCTTTCCATGTGCTGTGATGTATGATTTCCACTATTACTATCGATAGATGCATTTATTAAGTACTTACTGTATGCTAGGCATCTGCTAACAGCTCTGCACACACGTGGTAGGAAGTAGACTGAAAAATCCAACAGAGGACTCAGGGCAGTGTGGATGTGTAATTACATTATAGATGTGTAACTCCAAAGTGAGATGCCAAGCCAGATGCAGATTTTCAAGGCAGCAGGGGCTGCATGGTGTGAACACCTGCCTGTAGGATGTAAAAGGCAGGAAGAGTGGATTTGTGAGGAGGATTTCTTTGGAGACAGCTGATGCCAAAGTCTGTCCCCTCCTCCCTGATGACTGGGGGCTTCAGTGGGGTTACTTGGAGAGTGGATTGTCAGAGCTGACAGTTTGGGGACAATCTGGTTCCATTCCTGGGTTGGGAAGATCCGCTGGAGAAGGGATAGGCTACCCACTCCAGTATTCTTGGGCTTCCCTTGTGACTCAACTGGTAAATAATCCGCCGGCAGTGTGGGAGACCTGGGTTTGATCCCTGGGTTGGGAAGATCTCTAGGAGAAGGGAAAGGTTACCCACTCCAGTATTCTGGCCTGGAGAATTCCATGGACCATGGAGTTGCAAAGAGTTGGACACGACTGAGCGACTTTCACTGAGATTGGGTGGGTCTCATATGAGAAGAGGTGGACGAAGGGCAGGGAGAGGGGATGGAGGAAGAAATAAGGAAGCAGGTCAGAGGCTCGTGAAAGGTTGGCCGCAGGCGCAGATGGTGGGAATACTGGGCCAAGATCATTTGGAAGGAGACAGCCCAAGAGACCCCTCTAGAGGTCTGAGTTCCCGCAGAATAGACACTTGGGGAGAGGAGAAGATTTGAAGACAAGTCCTATGTGACTATTGTCTTGAGCTGGATTGCCCATCTGCATTAAGACTGTGTTTGAAAGTGACTAGAGGGTTTTTTTTTTTTTTTTTTTTATCATCTAAGTTTCATTGGTTGTGGGGCAGGGCTCAGACAGACTTCCACTGACTATAAAGAAAAAGCCTCCCTGACCAAATACATTCTAGAGAGAAATGTTGAGTTTGGATTATAACCCTTGAACTACTGTTGTTCCAACAATACTGGTTCTAAATGGCATTTCATTTAACCTTCTCTGCGGTGGGTAATCCTCTTATCTGCACTGGAAGATGAAGCTGAGGCTTAGAGAGTTTCTGCTAAACGGCATGAGCTCACAAAACCGGTTGGGAGTCTCACGGGTTTGAAGCCCCTTCAGTAACCACGCTGCGCCATGCTGCTGAGGAAGCAAGGAGCCCACCAGCTGGGCAGAAAACTGCTGGAAACAGCTCATGGGTGGTGGGTTTTGGATTGTTTAAGAAGGACGTCAGCCAATGTACCAAGCCCGATCCACCACCTCTCGGTTGAGGATAGCCTGAAAGGCTCCCTGGAATGAAGTGGGACTTTGTCGCCATGGGTGGCGTTTTCTCTTGCTCACTCCATGAGGGCAGAGCTGGGTCTTTGGGGAGATGGGAAGAAGGGGTGCCGCCTCCTCCCCCATCCCTGGGCCCTCATCCCCTGCTGTGTGTGCCCCCCACTGGTAGCTTAGGGAGGACCCAGAACTGTAAGTGCCGGGCCGGGGCTGTGACTGCTCACTCGGGTCTTCATCTCGTGTGTGGCTTGCTGAGCTTTGGGGGGCTGGGGGCAGCTCTAAAGTCACAGAGCCTTATGCTGGAGACACGAGGAATTATGCTTTTCAAAGGGTCTCTCGAGGACCCCTCTCTGCCTCTGTTACCTTTCTCAGGGAGCAGCCTGAAACCAGCTTGTGTGTGCCACCATTCCCAGTACAAAGCCATTGTTGAACACCCATTGTTAGGATCACGGCTATCGGATAAATAAAATATTGCTATATATTCAAGCATGGCCTTTACAGCATTATATTAAAACAATAAATCAAGTATCACAGGCTCAGCGTTTGAGCCAGCTTTTATTGCATTATTCCATCCTCTCCATTATCTAGCTTTAAAAATCCCTCCCTCTGCATTTATGATTTTGAAACATTACATCAGTTACATTCCCCTGGCACTTTAATCTAATCCAACACTTTAAAAGGGTAGGTAAGTGTTTCGGACACTGGGCCAGGCTCTGATCATTTTATGAAACTGTTGTTTTATAGAAGAACATTACCTTTATTACCAGATTCTACGGTGTGTTTGCGGGGGACTATCTGGTTACAATTACAAATAGCATTTCTTAGGAGCTGCAGTAGAAAGCTCAGCCATTTGAAGATGAGCTGTGGCTTCCGAGATGGGCTGGAGCATGTTGCTGTAAGATGTCAAAGGGAAGCATGTTAGCCGCTCAGCCTGGTCCTTCTCCCGGGGGGATGTTACGTTAGCTATTGGTGCAGGGGGTTCCAGTGGAAAACCTTGACCCTGGGCCCTGAAGTAATGTTAGTTATTCTTAGTGCAGTTGTCACCTCTAGGAACAACTAGGAACAACTAGGAACCTCTAGGCCTTTATGTACTGGCTAATGAGTTCGTTAAATTCACCCCAAATGAAATGCATTAAACCTTGAGTGCAATGGGCTCCTTCTTATAGGGTGGAGGTCAGACTCCCGGAGGAGGGATCACCGTCTACAGGGCTGCCTCTCCATCTCTCGGGGAAGAAACGGGCGTCTGTCCCCATCAGCCTTTAAGCAGCTGCCAATACCTGTGTGTGTTGCTCCTCAATACTCGTTTATTTCGCTTGTACTGGGTGGGGGTGGGGGGAAGTCCATAGATAAACCATTTTTCGACAATAATCCAAATGATGTCAGTAGGATACTGTTTAAAATTCAAGGAGCCTGTCTTTCACATCCCATGAGCCTCTGGGAAGCCAGTAAATGTCAGAGAAATGTCAAATTATGTGTGCATTAGTAGGGGCCGCAGTGCATTTCTGAGGAAGCCTCATGTTTGGCCATCTCATTCTGTGAAGGCGACAAGCAGAATAGGTGCCATGAATATATCAAACAAATTTCAGCGTCTTGTTCTTTAGTTGCTAGGTCCTGTCTGATTCTTTTGCAACCCCATGGACTGTCCCCGCCAGGCTCCGCTGTCCACGGGCTTTTCTAGGGAAAGAATTCTGGAGTTCGTATCCTCCAGGGGATCTTCCTGACCCAGGAACCAACCCGCGTCTCCTGCACTGGCAGGTGGGTTCCTTACCGCTGAGCCGCCAGGAGAGCCCATCACATCATCTACTCCTGTAGTCAGTTGTCCAGCATTAGGGAGCAGGCAGGGCTCTTCCCTCTTGGGAGCTGCCTTTGCTGGATGATTCTTTAAGCTCTGTTGTTGAAAGTAGGTGGGCAGACACGTCCTGATCATCAGTGAGGAAGGCCCAAGTTAGGATCGCCTTTGACGTTCCAAGCCCTTATGGCAGAAGCTTTTAAATGTTCCATGGAATTAAGCTGCCCAGGTGACTTGAGCTGTCACTTGCAGGGTCAAGTGAGGAAGGTGATGCCATGAAGAAAAGTGGGCTGAGCATGGTGTTGGCGCCAGTGTCAGCAAGGGCTTGTCTGAGACCACAGTGGCTTAGCTGTCTAGGAGGACACGGGCACCTTTCTCTCTGCTCGTTGCACAGAAAGACCCCTGAGGTGCCGGGTCTTCCTGAATCAGATGGTCTTCAGGAACAGAGCTGAGCTGAGCTGAACCTCGGGAGCCAGTTTAAATGTCTTTCTTTGATACTGTTCTCTCAAAACATCCCACCCTTGCCTTCTCCCACAGAGTCCAAAAGTCTCCAACTAATAAAAATAAATGGGAAAAAAAAATGTCTTTCTTCTCTTTATTAGGACCAAAAGTGAATTTGTCAGACTTCTTATAAAAATGCTTGCATCAATATAAAGAATAAATTATTTATTTTCTTTTTGGTGTCTCCTCCCACAGTCATTCTCTCAAACTATCTGAATTCCATAGACAAATTTTACCTTTTCTATGATTGAGGATTCTACGTTTACAGAGTACCTACTACATGAGAGGCACTGTACCCCCCTGTTTACGTTTATATCAGCTCGAGTTAAGCCCACAAGACCTGAGGAATTGTCATCATTTTAGGAGGGACAAAACAGGCTCTGATTCACCAGCTTCACCTAACCTCTCTGTGCCCGAGCAAGTGTTTGGACCAAGGTTTTCCTGGCCCCCCAGTCCGATTTCTGGGGGATGCACAGGAAACCCGTACTTCTGAATTGGTGGGGGGAGTTCCTGAAAAAATATATTCAAAGCTGTCCAGCTCGGAACTGTGTCCAGAAGCAGACTCGTTGCAGAGGGCCTCAAGCCACACTCATGCTTACTCGGCAATTTTTCATAGAAAATGAAATCTCAGTCTCTTTGCCAACATGTTGTGGGGAAGATGTGAGGTTGATCATCATCAGTCAGTGTGGTTTAAGGCAAAAAGGATGAAGAACGGGATAAACTGGAATCAAGAAGCGTGTGGACAGTTCTAGTGACTATGTTATTTGTTTGCAGCTTTAAAATAATCGAGTCTTGGATGGACAGTGATTGGCTGAAAAGGAGAGGCGTGACTTGTCGTGATGTGAAGGCACGGGACTGGACAGGTCCTGTACATCCAGCGTGCTGAGAGATTTCAGAGCGTTCCTCATTCGACTCCCTCTTTGCTATTAAAATGGGAGGGGAAGACCAAAGACTCCACGTGAACAAAGTCACATTTGTGAAAGAGCTTTGGAATTCTAGGAAGGAAACTTCTTTGGAAGGAGACTCCATCAATCTAGTTTTATTGTTAGAATAACTCTTCACTCCTGATTTGATAAACTGCCTTAATTTACTGTCTCCCTTGAACCTATCATGAAACCGTTTTCCACTTGAATCAATCTGCAAATGATTCCTCAGTCTTGTCGGAGATTCCGGTTCTGATCCAGCAGGCACTTATTCAGGTCCGGCATGAAACATTTGCTCCTGGGTCCTTCTGAGGGATTCCTTCCCCCAAGCATTTCAGGACTTCCCTGGTGGTTAAGAATCTGCCTGTCGACAGACATGGGTTCAATCCCTGGTATGGGAGCTAACACCTCACATGCTGAGGGGCAACTAAGCTCAAGCACCTCAGCTACTGAGCCCAGGCACCCTAAAGCCTGGGCTCTGCAATCAGAGACGCCACTGCAATGGGAAGACGAGCAATGCAACTAGAGAGAGCCAGCTCGCAGCAGTGAAGACCCAGAGCAACCAAACATAAAGAGATAAACGGGAACTCCACTGACCACAGAGAAGGCCATGGCACCCCACTCCAGTACTCATGCCTGGAAAATCCCATGGGCGGAGGAGCCTGGTGGGCTGCAGTCCATGGGGTCGCTAAGAGTCAGACACGACTGAGCGACTTCACTTTCACTTTTCACTTTCATGCATTGGAGAAGGCAATGGCAGCCCACTCCAGTGTTCTTGCCTGGAGAGTCCCAGGGACGGGGGAGCCTGGTGGGCTGCCGTCTTTGGGGTCGCACAGAGTCAGACACGACTGAGGCGACTCAGTAGCAGCAGCCACTGACCACACCAGCAGGAGCATCCGTCTCAGTAGGAGATAAGGGACATTTTCTGGGTTTTTCTCTGCATTTGCACTAAGGGCAAGGACTATGTCTTTAAAAAACCGTTCAGATACCCAATGAAATTGTTAGACAAACACTCCTTGTTCTCTACTTAAAAGAAACATGAACAGTTTTGGACTTAATTGATACAGAACTTACTTCAAGTTAGACATAAGCTTGAAAAATTACATTTATTAATGACCAAAACTAAGCTTCAGGGCACGTGGTTCACCTCTGCTAAGAATACTTTATTTGAAAGTCCATTCAGCACCTATTTCCATATCAATAATTGATGTCCTTTTTACTGATCATTTAAATCTGATTATTAAAGCAGATCCTGAAAGAAAATTGACTTGCTAATTTGTAGCAATCTTGTTTAGGCTAAAATATATAGTCATACTTAATAAACCTGCATATCTTTGAATATCCAATATTCAGGATTATTTTCTCTGATGGATCTTATGCAGAATCAATCTAATTAATGAGATTGTTCTATACTTCATTGTTGACAACTTTCTTTTCATACCTTTAAATTTTATTTTCAAGAATTTTCATTCCTAGAAATATAAACAGATGACACAGGAGTTTTGGAAATATTAATAATGGCAATGATAGAAGAGTTTTGGAAGGAAGGGGAATTAGAGATGCTTTGACGCTCATTTCTGGACATTGGCTGCCATCATAGGTGTGATGGTTGGTTTTGACGTAGGTGGGCCACAGTGCCCAGGTAGTTGGTCAAGCATTTTGGAGTTCCTGAGATTAACATTAAATGGTAGACTCTGAGTAAAGTGGATTACCATCGGCGGCTCTTCAAACCAGTTGGAGACACAAATAGGATAAAGGCTGATCTCCCCTGAGCAAGAAGAAATTCTGCCAGCAAAAGGCTTCTGAACTGGACACTAACTCCTCCCTGCATTTCCAGCCTGCCGGCCTACTCTGCAGATTTTGGACTTGTACCTCCACACTTGTCTGAGCCAGTTTCTTAAATTCAATCCCCCACCTCTCTTTCTTTCTCTCTCAACTATCCATACCTCTTCTTGGCTCTGTTTTTCTGGAGTACCCTGACTAGTAAAACAGGCTTCTTAGAATACTAACATTCTGAAAAAGTACCTAGTCCCACTCTTGGCACATTTAAGAAAATGACTGTTCAGAGCTTTTTGAATGTGGGGCGTTGCTGGCTTTTAGGTCTGATGCTGAATGGCATTTAATATAGTTTCCTTGCCTCTATTATCAGTGTGATGTTTGTACAGTATTTAGCACAACTGTAATGGTTGGCAAACACATGCAAGAGTTTTGTAGAACACCTGGACAAAAGAAGGCAAAGTAGTCCAATGGCATAAAACCAGAGAGAAAATAAACTTTTATTTTTTTGGCAGGATTCCATTCCAGAAATGATTTCAAGCAGTTTCTAAATGTCAGGGTTAAACTAGCACATGTGAATAGTGGAAGAGAATAGGTTGTTGAATTTAAATAGAAGAAAATGTTAATTTTAAATGTGTTTAAGGGAACTTTGAAGTATTTAAACAAGCGCAATTGGCTTCCTCTATGCAGTTCAGTGACTGCAGCCACAAAATTAAAAGACACTTGCTCCTTGGAAGAAAAGCTATGACAAACCTAGACAGTGTATTAAAAAGAATAGACAATACTTTGCTGACAAAAGTTTGTATAGTCAAAGCTATACTTTTTCCAGTAGTCATGTATGAATGTGAAATTTGAACCATAAACAAGGCTGGGTGCTGAAGAATTGATGTTTTCAAACTGTGGTGCTGGAGGAGACTCTTGAGAGTCCCTTAGACTTCAAGGAGATCAAACCAGTCCAAGCTAAAGAAAATCAGACCTGAATATTCATTGTAAGGACTGATGCTGAAGCTGAAACTCCAATACTTGGGCCACCTGATGTGAAGAACTGACTCATTGGAAAAGACCCTGATGCTGGGAAAGATTGAAGTCAGGAGGAGAAGGGGATGACAGAGGATGAGATGGTTGGATGGCAGCACTGACTCAATGGACATGAGTTTGGGTAAACTCCAGGAGTTGGTGATGGACAGGGAAGCCTGGTGTGCTGCAGTCCATGGGGTCACAAAGATTCAGACACAACTTACTGACTGAACAACAACAATATAGTTCAGCTAATAAGAGAAATGCTGGTTTTCGTGCAATCAACTGATAAACTGCGTGATATTCCTTTTATGAAATAATATTTTTTCTTCATAAACGTGCTGCTTAGGAATATATAGACAACTTGGAAAATATGGGAAGATAGAAATTAGTCATCTTTTAGAAGATTACCATTGTTAACATTTTGGAGTGTTTCTTTCCGTCTTTTTATCTATGCTATTTTTATTTTAGAGTTTGGGTTTTTCATGGTTGTATTACACTTTAATACACAACATCACTTTTGGACGTGTGTCCAAAATGCCTAAGGAGTGGAGCTCACCTTTCTGAAAATCAGAGCCAATGACTATAAAAAATTTAAAAAGAAGACACGCTGTTGCTTTCAGAACAGTTTTTCTCTGTCCTCTTGGTAGTCCACGTCTCCATGAGTCTCTCTGGGCTATAACCCACAGTGGTGTTTCCAAGGGGAGCAGTTCAGACCAGTGTTCAAGTGCAGTTCTTGTTCAAAGGCCAGCACTCACCTATGGATAAACTCAGCCAAGTTTCCTCCTCTGTAAAGTGGGGATTATAAAACTCTCTCTTATATGTTGCAAGGATAACATAAAAACGTGGAAAAACTCCTAGAATAGTGCTTACAACACACCGCCAGGCTCTGTTTGCGTTTCCTGGACACTGCGTTTTTCATCAGTTGAGGGTCTGTGTCAGACTCCGTGTTGCCCAAATCTTTCAGCACCATTTTCCCATAGTAGCTGCTCAGTTCATGTCTCTGCGTCATGGTTCGGTCCTTCTTTGCAGGATTTCAAATCCTCCACCATCGGATGGTGGTTAGCAATGTTTGGTAATAAAGTATTTTTAAAAAAAGGTATGTACATTGTTTTCTTGATATTAAGTGTGTGAATTATTTTTATATGCATTGGGGAATAAAAAATTCATGGGACTCACTTTTTTTTTTTAAGCTTATTTATGTGTTTATTTGAGTGCCGTGGCCTTAGTTGTGGCCTCAGGATCTTCCATCTTCGTTGCGACGTGCGGGTTCTTTAGTTGTGGCATGTGGGATCATTTAACTGCAGCATGAGCACTCTCAGTTGTGGCAAAAGGGATCTAGTTCCCTGACCAGGGCTTGAACCCTGGGCCCCTGCACTGGGAGAGTGGAGTCTTAGCCACTGGATCACCAGGGAAGTCCCCCCATGTGACTCACTTTATTTTGATATTCCCTTGTTTGCAGTTGTCCGGAACTGAATGCATAATATCTCTGAGGTCTGCCGGTAGTAACCTCTCAATTGGTGAAAACTATTGGGTTTCCCTCATAGCTCCGTTTGTAAAGAATCCGCAGGAGACCCTGGTTCAATTCCTGGGTCAGGAAGATCCGCTGGAGAAGGGATAGGCTACCCACTCCAGTATTCTTGGGCTTCCCTTGCTGCTCAGCTGGTAGAGAATCTGCCTGCAATGCGGAAGACCTAGGTTTGATCCCTGGGTTGGGAAGATCTCCTGGAGAAGAGAACGGCTACCTGCTCCAGTATTCTGGCCTGCAGAATTCACTGGACTGTGTATAGTCCATGGGGTTGCAAAGAGTCGGACACAACTGAGCGACCTTCACTTTCATTATTAGATAACAGGAGATTGCTTCAAATCGCACCATTAACATAACTTTTAAAAACAGTAATAAGCCCCTAGTTAGTGAGTGCAATTTATTAGCACTTTACACATATACCTCATTAGCTTATCTGTTCATTATGAACAGATACTTTGTGATATAGACACCAGTATGCCCATTTTGCAGATGAGAAAATGGGGGTTACATAGCTGGATTAGTTACATAGCTATGCCAAGGTCTCCCAGCTGGCAATTGGGAGGATAGAAAGTTGAAAGTGAAAGTCGCTGTCACGTCTGACTCTTTGCAACCCCATGTTCTATACAGTCCATGGAATTCTCCAGGCCAGAATACTGGAGTGGGTAGCTGTTCCCTTCTCCAGGAGATCTTCCCAACCCAGGGATCGAACCCAGGTCTCCTGCACTGGAGGTGGATTCTTTACTATCTGAGCCACCAGGGAAGCCCAACTATATTGGAGTGGGCAGCTGTTCCCTTCTCCAGTGGATCTTCCTGACCCAGGAATCGAACCAGGGTCTCTTGCATTGCAGGCAGACTCTTTACCAGCTGAGCTACCAGGGAAGATAAGCCACTAGTTTTTCAGGTCCTCCCTTTAACCTCTAGCACAAGTAAGACTTAGGAACCTCTGGTCTTATCTGTGCAGGGGTGGGGGCATCTGCAATTGGAGAAGGACATGGAAAGGAGAAGCAAAAGGGGGTTTGAAGGAGTTAGCTGTGACCTACAAGGGCTCCGGAAATTCACACAGAGAATGGGAGCTGTTGTGAGATATCTTTTAGTGCCTGCGCTCATTCTTTCAGCCCTGCTCCTCTGAGACCAGACCGAGTGAGCTGTGACTTTTTGATCATTGTGCTCAGAATCTTTCTGGTTGAAAATAAAAAACAACACCAAAAAAGGAGAATGTCCGTTCTTCATGAGGAATTGCAGAAAAGGAAGGCACAGTTTTCTTTCTTCAGTTTTCCCTGGGAAGTAAGCCATTGCATCTGAGAATGGTAGCTGAGAGTGTGAGTCAGTTCTTGTGCATGCTTATGTCATCGGCAAACAGCTTTTGAAAGAAACACCCAGGGTAATTTATCAAGGAAACAGCTTTTGACTCTATTCTTTTCCCTGGGGTTTATGAAACTTCAGCAGGTGGCATTTTGGTGTTTAGCATGACAAGCTTGTGGAACTGCGACAGCCTGCCAGAGAGGGGCAAGTTGATTTGGCTCCTTTCAAATACCAAGGATGAGGAGGGAAAGAAACCAATATGGATTGAGCATCTTGAATGGGCTGGGCTCTAGACTAGGGGCTGTACCGTGCATCTAATTTTTGTTTAATTTCACATGCATCAAGTTTAACTGTCCCAGCATTCCTTTAGTCATTCAGCTACCATTTGCTAAGTGCCTGCCCATGAGCGGACACTAGGTCAGAGGCTGAATCTGCAAGGTGAGTACACGGGGCCACAGATGCAACCCCATTTCTGCGAGACGCAGGGCTCCTCGAGGGGCAACGTTGGCTTAGGGACACCCTGGGGGCCTGATGGAACCCTCCTTAGGCTGCGTGGCAGGCAGTCTTCACCCGTACAGTTTCCTGCCCTCTCTTCCTCACACACGTCAGACCTTTATTGTGGTCCAACGGCTCTCCCATCCTCCCCGTGTTCCCTTCCCTTTTTCCTTCACTGGCATTTTCCCCAATAAACCTCTTGTTCATCTTATCCCATTTTGGCATCTACGTCTTGGAGAACCCAAACGAACGTGATAGAAGTAATCATAGGGGCCTTGTTTATGCACGTGGCTAAGCAAGCATTTCCCCAAATCTTGCCTTAATAGCCAGTGGCTCAAATCGCGTGTTCCTCCCACCAGTATGAAGCAGCAGAGTGAAATGTGCCTGCTATCTGGCTTAGCAGCGGTCACATAGGAGGGAACGCCGTACTGACTCCTCTGTCCTCTCAGCTATTTGCCTGATGGCGGCTGACTCAGGATTTTAGCCTCTCTGCAGCAATGTCGGTTTTGCCAAAGAAAGCATCTCAATATCTTGGACTGTCAGCTCCTCACTGGGGCACTTCTTTTCGTGAAGACGCAACAAGTCGCACACCTGCTCCAGGGACTCAACTTTGATCAGTTTCCTTCTGAAGCAGTTTGCCATCCCTCCCTGCCCTGACCGTGTAGCTCTAAGTGCAGAGTTCATAAACTGGTTTATAAAGCGATCAGCCCCATCCCTTGGCCAAAGTGATTTCTCCAACTTGAGAACACAGAGCTATTATTACCTGGGCCCCTAGCTTGGGCTTTACCACCTACTGTCCTATTTTATGGGATATCCCAGTTGGCGCAGTGGTAAAGAATCCGCCTGCAAAGCAGGAGACATGGGTTCTATCCCCGAGTCAGGGAAGATCCCCTGGAGGAAGAAAGGGCTACCCACCCCAGTATTCTTGCCTGGAGAATCCCGTCAACAAGGGAGCCTGGTGGGCTACAGTCTGTGAGGTCACAAGAGAGTCAGACTCAATTTAGAGACTAAATAACAATCGCAACAACAACAATCTGCTTTATGACACCTATTGTACTGGGTTTTGTAGGTTTTTTAATATTTAAAAGGAGTCACAAAGGAAAAAGTTAAGAGATCTAAGTGGGAAGAGAGAGAGGCGTTGTAGTTCTGATTCCAGCTCAGGTATTCATTAACCAGGCACCCTGTAGTGAGTTTTGTAATGTTTATGTGCTTAGTTTTCTCATCTGGAAAAGGGAATTATAATGCTGCATGGCTTGGCAGGAAGTATCTCATATAAAAGATCCATTTATGAAGGAGCGTGAAAGTACTGGTGGAGAAGGAAATGGCAACCCACTCCAGGATTCTTGCCTGAGAAGTCCCATGGATGGAGGAGGCTGGTGGGCTACAGCTTACAGGGTTGCAAAAGTCGGACGTGTCTTAGCCACTCAACAGCAAGAACACCCAGAGTAACAGGGGTCTCAGAGCAGGGCTTAACCACTAGCAACCAGGAGACCAAAATGCTCCGGAAGCTGGCAAGGCCCGAAGGGCAGTCAAGGGGAGCTTGGGCAGCAGGTGTTAATAAATGCGGGCTGATATTTAAACCCTGCGTGAGCACTGTGAGCCGTCAGCGTAGAATTCTTTCACAGACTCTAAAGGGCAGGCTGCTGGGATCCATGGTGCCAAAGGGAGGCCTTGCCCCCAGCAAGCGCTTCGTACATGCTCTGTGGATGAGCTGATAGCAAGGAAGCCGGGAGGGTAGGAGACCACCAGTACAAGAATCTGTCTGTCTGTCTTTCCCTGGAGTCTCCTTCCCAAAACAAGCCCAAAGGGAGGGAGACTGTGTTTTGAGAGGAAACTATTTGGATGTTCGATTGCTTCCTCACTTATCAGCATCTATTAAGCATAGTCTAAGGGATTGCCTGACAGCTCAAGGATCTGTCAGATCATCATGGAGAGAGCTTACTACAGGGCACTCTGAAACCCTACCCAGAGTAGGGAGGGGCTGGCCCAGAGGTCTCCAGGGAGGAAACGCCACTGGAGTTTAGTCTGTGAGGTTGTAAGGTGAAATTTGGTCCTTTAAAAAGGGAGCCTCCCCTCACGGGCTCAAAGTTATAAAAGAGCCTGGTTGTAGGGGCTTCCCTGGTGGTCTAGGGGCTAAGACTTCACCTTCCAGTCTCAGGGTTGCAAGTTCGATCCCTGGTCAGGAAACTAAGACTCCACATGCCTCGTAGCCAGAATGTAGAAAAAAGAAAACCTAAAACAAACAAAAACATAGAAAAAAAAAAAAGACTTAAAATGGTCCACATTAAAAAAAAAAATCTTAAAAAAGCAAGAGCCTGGTTGTTAAAGGCAACAGAGCATTTTTCATGAGCTATGCACCAGAAAAGTACAGAAAATAAAGTGTCTCCCAAGTGAAGGGAGAGAAACGTTGGAAGGACTGTAACTGGGGCATGATATTATTCTGTTCACCAACAAGCTCTGAGACAAAATGCCAGAAGGGAGATGAGTTGTGTGGAGGAAGAATTTGCAGCAATAAACCCTTGGCAGATTGGGGTCAGTGTCTCTGATGGGACTTTTACAGACACCGTCTATCTCCAGAGAATCTCTTCTGCAACAGCCTTGGAGATGGATGGGATTATGCATAAAGAAAAAGCAAGATCTCAGCCCTTGGAGAGTCAAAGCTATGGTCTTTCCAGTGGTCATGTATGGATGTGAGAGTTGGACTATGAAGAAAGTTGAGCACCGAAGGATTGATGCTTTTGAGCTGGGGTGTTGGAGAAGACTCTTGAGAGTCCCTTGGACTGCAAGGAGATCCAACCTAAGGGAGATCAGTCCATCCTAAAGGAGATCAGTCCTGAATATTCATCGGAAGGACTGACGCTGAAGCTGAAACTCCAATACTTTAGCCACCTGATGTGAAGAACTGACTCATTGGAAAAAACCCCGATGCTGGGAAAGATTGAAGGCAGGAGGAGAAGGGTATGACAGAGGATGACATGGCTGGATGGCATCACTGACTCAATGGACATGAGCCTGAGCAAGCTCCGGGAGATGGTGATGGACACGGAGGCCTGGCGTGCTGCGGTCCATCGGGTCACAAAGAGTCGAACGTGACCGAGTGATGAACTGAACTGAACTAATCGTTTTCTCCATCAGTTAATAAACTGCGTTTTATTTATTTTCTGCCCCCACCATTCACCAGGTTTCAATGCGCTTTCTGTCTTTCGTCTAAAAACTGTTATTACGCTATGTAGCAACAGGGCCACCTCTCTGGGGGTGCGTGCTTCACCCACCGAGAAGGTTCCAGCTGGCTTCCAGCGGGGGTTCTCCCTGTCTGCCCGCGTGGAGTAAGTGACCCGCTTCAAGCTCTCGAGTCCACAGACTCCAGCCTGACCCCCGCCTTCCCTGTCGCCTCTGTTCTTGTCTTTGTCTCACAAGCAATTACTTGAAGCCATTCCTGTCTGTGGAGTTCCAGCGGCTGTGAACTTTATTTCCCAGCCCATCTTCGGGGTGGCACCTTGGATAAAATGGTCAAGGCGACTGACCAAGGAGTGAAATGCATTTCTTTGTTACTGCTGCTCTTTGCCTGGAGTTGAATTACATGCGTACAGAGGCCCCACAGACCATATTGTGGGCTCATCACTCTGACTTAAGACTTGGTACATCTATTAATTTACCCTGAGAGTTTGCTTTTTTTCAAAGTAAAAAGTAATTTTTTTCTAATATTCAAAGCAATGTAGGCATAAAAATTATAAAATGTAGATAGTGAAACAGTAAGAAAATATAGAAGTAAAATAATATTAACAGTACATTTAAGTAAAAAGATAATTAAAGAGAAAATAAAATGCCCCTCATCCCACAATCCAGAAATAACTATGTTGGTATTTTATCATATCTACAGCTATAACTCAGGCTTCCTAGGTGTCTCAGTGGTAAAGAATCCTCCTGCCACTGCAGGAGATACAGGAGATGTGAGTTCCATCCCAGGATTGGGAAGATGCCCTGGAGGAGGGCATGGCAACCCACTCCAGTATTCTTGCCTGGAGAATCACACGGACAGAGGAGCCTGGGAGGCTGCAGTCCATGGGGTCGATAAAGAGGACGTGAGTGAGCATACAAAATTATAAGCACACACACAAGGACACAGAATAGTGGGGGGTGTGTGTGTGTGTGTGTGTTAGATTCACTTCAAAAAAGTAGAATTAGAATCATATCATACAGGCAATTTTGTAGAATGCTTAATGTCATATGTCACGGGCATCTTTTCACATCAATGTCTTATTTATCTGTTTCCGTTTTCATAGCTAAATAGTATTAATACATCATTTCAATGTAACATAATTTTCTTAACTGATTTCCTGTTCTGGGTTTTTTATGGTGCTTCAAACTTTTCATTATGTATACAAAAATAGACATCGCTGAATCTTTAGACATGGTCTTTTTCCCTTAGCATAAGTTCTTCCAAATATAATTATTGAGTCGAAGAAGGCATTCTGGCATATTTTGAGGTTTTGGAAAGCATCCAGCTAAACCCCACCGCTCTCGCCCACTCCCTTGATAATTTTTTGCCTCTCTACACCTTCCCCATTAGCGGGAGTGTGCTCAGTTTGGCTCACCTTGGGATTTTTGAGTGGATAGGAGTTTTGTGTCCTGGACAGGCTCTTTGCAGGTGTCTGGGACCCGGAAGTCTGGATCCAGCTTTCTGTGACTGTGGATTGACAGTGCAGGGCCCGGAAGCCCCCAGACAGCGCCTGGACTCCCCCAGCAGAGCGCTGTGCGTCCGTCCAAGCCTGCCCAGACCTGCCCCGCCCACGATGCTTTCCCGTCGCCTCGCTTCTGTCCTGGCCATCTTTCCTCCTACTGCAGAGGGTCCCCTCTGTGTGAGCAAGTTCCATGCTGAGAGTGCGTTCCTAAGTCCACGGCGTTCCCCAGTCCAACACAGTTAGCTTGGAAACCCAACGAGCACGATCGGCTCTGCAGTACTGTATTGTAATAGTTCATAACGCTTTTCACACAAATACTACATAACAAACACACAAAATAAAGGAAGCACGTTTAATCTTACACTACAGTCTTTTGAAAAGCACAGTAGTACCGTTCAGCGAGACATTTCTCTGCAGCAGCAGCTTCCTCACCACTGCTTTTATGCTTACTTCTGGACATCCTGGGCGTGAACTAAAGATCCGGGGCTACTGCATTCTATACACTACTGTGAAGTACACAGAAGCACGTCTTACAGGGGACACATGCGTGTGGCCGTGCGCACCAGACACGTGAACTTGCTTAGGTGACTGGACCTGCGAACGCACGTTTGCATCTTTGAAAGTTTGCAGCTTGAAGGTTGGCACATCGGGGCCGTACTGAAGCAGACCCCTTGTGGGATCCCCAGTACCGGCTTCTGCACGCTTCTCTCTCAGCCTCTGTGTTGGCACGTGTAGGCGCCCTTTGCCTCCCTGACTTAACTTCTCCGGGGAGAAGAGTGTTTGAGTTCCTTGCTGAAGTTACACGCTGCCTGGCACCCGACGCTGCGTGCGGTAGGCGACACAGGCCGGCTGACTCGGCCGGCTTTCAGGTGAGATCACAGCCCTATCCTGTAGCTTTGTTATTCAGTTGCTAATTCGTGTCCAGCTCATTGCGACCCCATGGACTGCAGGGCGTCAGCCTCCTCTGTCTCCTACTATCTCCCAGAGTGTCTCAGATTCATGTCCATCGAGTCCGTGAAGCTCTCTAACCATCCTCTGCCCCCTTCTCCTCCCACCCTCAATCTTTCCCAGCACCAGGGTCTTTTCCAATGAGTCGGTTATTTGCATCAGGTGGCCAAAGGATTAGAGCTTCAGCTTCAGCATCAGTCCTTCTAACACTTTTGCTTAGTTGGCATTTCTAGCAAGTGGAATAAGTTGTAGAAAAATATCGGTGTGGATGAGAAGGGTGTTCTCTTCACAATTTCTTGAAAAACAAACCATACACTGTGCTCGGGAGCCCTTTTCTAAAGCCTTCAGAGAAATGCCTCATGTCCTTTATTATCCCCTCAAGGAGTCAGAGAGCTTGCTGTTTTCAAGCTGTGTTATATGGAAAATCGAAGCTTAAATCAAGTTTGCCTCTTGTTGTCCCTCAGTCCAGTCTCTGGATTTTATTTCCTGAGCTGGAATTTGCAGGAGGAAGGGCATGTTCTTAGACTGAGTGGAGCCAACAGGCTGTTTACCCGAGTACCTGATGCCCACAGCGTCTCCGTTTCTCTTCCGAGTTTCCCGAACTCGCCCGTAGCTTTTGGACAAACCGCGGCAGAAGCGGTTTCCCTCACCTTTAACGCTAACCGCCGGATCTCCTGGCATTCTGCTCGAAGAGCTTCCCTAGCCTCCTCTCACGTGAACCGCCTTCTGGTTCCCTGGAGTCTTGACATGACCGCGTCGCCCTGAGAGGGCTGAGCTGGGGGTGATGGTAACAGACTTTGCTATTAATGCATGTGGGTGGAGTCTAGAAAAATGGCCAGAGGGTCTTATTTGCAGAGCAGAAATGGACACAGCACAGAGGACAGGTGTGTGGGTTCCGAGGGGGTAGGACTGGGTGGGACTGGGAGGCAGGGGCCCACACACACACTGCGGATGCCGGGTGTGAGATAGACGCCGGATGGGAACAGACTGCGTGGCCCAGGGGACTCGATCTGACGCCCTGGGGCTGGCTGAACGGGAAGGAAGTCCAAAGGGGAGCGGACACGTGTGTGCGGTGGACTCACTTTGTGAACAGCAGAAATGAACACAGCGTTGGAAAGCAATTACACTCCAATAAAAAATTTACAGGATAAGATTAACACTGGAAAAAGGCATTGTTAAATCAGAAGGACGGTTATAATTTGGTAGTAATTTGATGTAGCCATACTGCTACATGATGTAGGAATCATGAGTCATATTTATATCCATTTATACGTGGTGTTCATTGGAGGGTCTGTGGCTGAAGCTTAAGCCGCAATACTCAGGCCACCTGATGTGAAGAGTCAATTCACTGGAAAAGACCCTGATGCTGGGAAAGATTGAGAGTAAAAGGAGAAGGGGCCGACAGAGGATGAGATGGTTGGATAGGATCACCAGCTCTGTGGACATGAATTTGAGCAAACTCCAGGAAACAGACAAGGACAGAGGAGCCTGGTGAGCTTCAGTCCGTGACATGGCGAAGAGTCAGACACGACTTAGTGAGTGAACAGCAACAATATCTGGAGGAGACTGCTTGGGGCCTGGGGGCCGCAGTGGCAATTACCTGTGAGGCCTGGGACCGTGTGGGAAGGTGGGAGCAGAGTAGATATGGGAGGGGCATGGCCCTCTCTCAGGTCAGGCTTTGGGATCAACAGATTGACAAAGGTTTGTGATTTATGAGTTGGGAATAGCCACACTCAAGCGCTCGGCATTGATGGATATTTTTCTCATTACATTTCAAACATAGAAAATGCTCCTTTCTGAATGAGAAATCTGGGGCCATTTTAGTCATTAGTCATTTGAAACTTTCTCTCCTGGTGTTACTGAGGAAAAAAATGGCAAGAACTGAAGCACATTCTTTGCTCTGAATTGCTTATATAGAACAAAATGAAATGCTTAAGTTCAGTAACTCTATTAGCCTGGTGGTTTGCTTCTTTTTCTATTTTCTATTTCTGTTTTAGTGGCTTTGTTGTATTCAAATCTTTTGCTATGTGGGAACGGTGAGTAATTGAACTCATACTGTGCTGGGAACATATGCGTCTGTATTAACTCTCCGACGGGTCCCTGTGGCACCTGTAATAAAATCTAACTCCCTTGTATGGTTCAAGGGAGGCACTCAACTCACATTTGATTATTGAACTGAGTGGGCTGAAACAATGACACCTCCACTCCACACGCATGAAAACATGTATTCGGGAAATTCTGGGAAAGACTGTTGATTTATCTTCAGCTATGTCGGTGTCAGACCGAGAAACCTGCCAAGAGGCTTGGTTGCAACCTCCTCTGGGTTTCTGGACCCTGTTTCAATGTGTGTGTGTGTGTGTGTGTGTGTAGTTCCCACACATGCAGCAAGCAGTGTTCAGACCAGCTGGGTGTGAATGTCTGTGTCTCCTCTGTCTCTGTCTGCCCGGGACACCAGGCGATGTTCAGGCACCGACAGAACAGATGCACAGAGTGAGTCTCCTTCATCCTGGGACACAGGTTCTTGGGTGGATACCAGCTTGTTTGAGATGAACTGCTTTCTGAGAAAGGGATTTGGATTCATCAAAATCTCAGAGAATACCCACAGATGAAAATACCTTCAAAATACACACACATGCACACACAACATACCTCTCACTTCTTGAAGACAGAACACAAAGCAAGCAATTTAAGTACCAAACTTATGTTGGCCATTTTTGATAGAAACGCTTAAATTACAAAATGAGGTGAGACTTATCCTGCTTCCTTAAACAGATCACGTGAAATTAGTCTTAAACTTTGTGAGGGGAGGAATTGTGACTATTTTGTTCATGTTGCATCCTTACTACCTAACTCTGGATCTAGAGCAGAGTAGATGTTATAGAAACATTTGTTTGAATGAGTCAATGAATGCATCAAAAAGTACAATTAAATATGACACAATGAACTTTAATTCCCCCCCCCCCCTTTTTATTATTGGAGTGTATTTGCTTTGGGGCAGCCCTGGAGGCTCAGCGGTAAGCAATCCACATGCCTATGCAGGAGAAGTGGGTTTGACCCCTGGCTCTGGGAGGTCTCCTAAAGAAGGGAATGGCAACCCCCTTCAGTATTCCTGCCTGGAGAATCCCATGGACAGAGGAGCCTGGCAGGCTACAGTCCACGGGGTCACGAAGAGTCAGACACGACTGAGCGGCCAAACAAGAGCGCACTGCAAAGCAATGGTGTGTTAGCTTCTGCTGCATCGCAGTCAATCAGCCGTGTGCACGGCCAGCCCTCCCCTGGGACCCCCTCCCCGCCATCCCGTCCCTCAGGGTCACCACAGCCACCCAGCCGAGCTCCCTGTGCTAGACACAATGCCTTTGAGAGAAGTTAGCGTGGTTCTGGTGGTGATCAATTTCAAGTCAGTGCAGATCTTCACGTGTGTGTGGTCCAATCCGCACCTTGATGTTACTTTTTTAAAAAAGACTCATCATTTCGCTCTGGACCTGCCTGGAAGCACTTAGCCATAGCTCCGCAGCCGCTAAACTCAGCTAGAACCAAGTCAAGCTTCACCTCAGCTCCATCAGATTCGTGTGAGCTCATGTACCTTGGATTCTTTTTCTAAGTAAAAGGAAACCATTTGCTTGCTGACAATGCACTAACTTAAATATACCTTCAGGTATGGATTTTCCATAAACCTGGTAACCAGCCCAGCCCATTTGGCTTTTAATTCTGAAATTTATTAGCTCTTCCTAGCCATTTGCCGATACAAGCTCATTCTTAATTGTTCATTTTTATTCTTACCCTAAACATAGTAAATCTTAATGGCTATGCTTCCAACATTAAGAGGCAATGTGGTAGCTATAGGGAAAAAAGTATTCAAAACACATTAAATTAGGAGCAGGATAATAACATTTCCAAGCTGTTCATAGGAACTTATATTGGTTTTCAAAGAGTAATTGTGCTGATAGGTTTTTTTTAGAGGGATCCTCCAGATGGGTGAATTCTTTCCACCTCAAGTTTTTGTCATAACATGTTTTCTCTTCATCTCTGAGTCATTCAGAACTGTGAAAATTCTATTTCCCACTTTAATTACAGAACTGGTTGAGAATGTATTCTGTTGTTTGGCAGTATTACTAACGCACACTATTTGTTTATGGCTCTTTGAGAAAGCCATTTTAATAAGGTCATATTTGCAATTTAAATGAACTTTAATATTTCTTGCAAAGACTGGGGCTGCTTATTTATGTGAGGGGTGAACGTGGTAGAAATTTATGGTGTAAAAATACGTTCTCCTGTTTTTTTTTTTTTTTTCCAAATGGTGCATCTCAGGTGATAAACGCTTTCAACTGTATTTATAATTTTTTTCCAGAAAAGGGCTGAAAATCCAAATCAGTGAAATAAATCATGACTCTAAATGGGTTGTTATACTGTATTTTTCTGTTTTTCCCATTAAAACCTCCACCCCAAACCCCTATTGTATTCATGAACAAATACTGTCACATTTGGATGGGGTGAACACTTTTATACGCTTTCTGTCACTTTTGTAACACAAATTAGCAAAAACAAAACAAAATTAAGACTGTTCCCTGAACTTTAAGGTGCCATCTTTCATTCAGTTGATGGAAAAGACAGGTATAAAAGGAAGGGAGTCCTTATATTTACCTATTTAAAGAATCTGTAACTGATCATCAGATAAGTCACTTTATATTGTATCCTTACAATCCAATTACCCCCAGGATGGGTGAATTTTAGCAAAATTCACTTAACCCACTGAGGAATTGTTTCTCGTTTGGAGTGACAACAGAGAAGCACCACGGTCCTTTCCCGGGCTTGAATTCCGTTGCGCACTTCGTGTTTCCAAGATTTGCTGTTGAAAACACAATGAAAGATCTGAAGACGTGAATGAAGCTTAAGTAATACGCGCTTACAGGCACCCACACTGAAAATACCCGAATACACTGAAATAGGAGGATTCCCATTTCATTTTTAAAACCAAGGTAAGAATGAGATTGAGAGTTGTGTGATACAAGTTTTCTGAAAGACACACATTTATCTGCAGAAACAAACTTCTACCAGGAACCAAATCTCAGTGAAACGAGCCTCCCTCCCACTCTCCCTCCATTCCTTCTTTCTGACTAATTACTATTTTGTTTCACTATTTGAAAGGCTTGGTGTCCTTTGGAGTCAGGTACCCTCGGCTGTAGCCTTTTCTCTCTCCTTCCCTGCAGAGCCGAGCTTCATGGGAGAGTAGCCTCAATTATCGGTACATTTCCTCACCTTCCACTCACTCCGCAACCCACACCCTTCCCACGACCACTCCTGACGTTCTGCCAAGTTCAACAAGGTCCTCACGATTGGAAAATCAATGGACACACTCTCTCCTTAGATTGTGTGACTTCCCTTGACAACAGTCCCTGTTTGTGAGGTCCTCCTTCACATCTGTTCTTCTTTCCTCTTGTGATATCTTGCTTTTACTTAGGAATCTAAGGAGATTCCTTCTCAGCCTCTTCCAAGAATGCTGGGGCTGTGAGTGTTGGCATTTGTCTGTGTCCGTCCTCCATGTGATTTCCCAGGTACTCTCACCAGAAAAGAAGTGAAGAAAAAGAAAAAAAGAAGAAGTAAAGCTACCAGGTAATCTCATCTGAACTCACGACTTTACTTTCCACTTACATGACATATGAGAGTTAGTATCTGCAGCGTTCTGAGCTGGGGTCAAACAGTGGTTCTCACCGGTTTTGTGGTTGTTAAACTCAGATGGTGAAGAATCCGCCTGCAGTGCAGGAGACCCAG